>NC_069504.1:125575775-126175775 GCF_027579735.1 Bombina bombina | reverse complement strand
CGCTCTCTCTCTCCCCCTCTCTTTTGTGCTCTCTCTCTCCCCCCTCTCTTTTGCGCTCTCTCCCCCTCTCTCTCCCCCCTCTCTTTTGCGCTCTCTCTCCCCCTCTCTTTTGTGCTCTCTCTTCC
Source organism: Bombina bombina (assembly GCF_027579735.1). Lineage (NCBI taxonomy): Eukaryota > Metazoa > Chordata > Amphibia > Anura > Bombinatoridae > Bombina > Bombina bombina. Next base: position 126,175,650 of record NC_069504.1, on the reverse strand, counting down.
CCCTCTCTTTTGTGCTCTCTCTCTCCCCCTCTCTTTTGTGATCTCTCTCTCTCCCCTGCCTTTTGCGCTCTCCCCCTTCTCTTTTGCGCTCTCTCCCCCCTCTCTTTTGCGCTCTCTCTCCCCCTCTCTTTTGCGCTCTTCCCCCCTCTCTTTTGCGCTCTCGTTCTCCCCCTCTCTTTTGCGCTCTTTCCCCTCTCTTTTGAGCTCTCTTTCTCCCCCCTCTCTTTTGTGCTCTCCCCCTCTCTTTTGTGCGCTCTCCCCCCTCTCTTTTGCTGTCTCTCTCCCTCTCTTTATCCCCCCTCTTCTGCTCTCTCCCTCTCTCTTTTGAGCGCTCTCCCCCTCTCTTTTGCTGTCTCTCTCCCTCTCTTTATCCCCCCTCTTCTGCTCTCTCCCTCTCTCTTTTGAGCTCTCTCCCCCTCTCTTTTGAGCTCTCTCTCTCCCCTCTCTCTTTTGCGCTTTCTCTCACCCCTCTCTTTTGCGCTCTCTCTCTCCCCCTCTCTTTTGTGCTCTCTCTCTCCCCCCTCTCTTTTGCGCTCTCTCCCCCTCTCTCTCCCCCCTCTCTTTTGCGCTCTCTCTCCCCCTCTCTTTTGTGCTCTATCTTCCCCCTCTCTTTTGTGCTCTCTCTCTCCCCCTCTCTTTTGTGATCTCTCTCTCTCCCCTCCCTTTTGCGCTCTCCCCCTTCTCTTTTGCGCTCTCTCCCCCCTCTCTTTTGCGCTCTCTCTCCCCCTCTCTTTTGCGCTCTTCCCCCCTCTCTTTTGCGCTCTCGTTCTCCCCCTCTCTTTTGCGCTCTTTCCCCTCTCTTTTGAGCTCTCTTTCTCCCCCCTCTCTTTTGTGCTCTCCCCCTCTCTTTTGTGCGCTCTCCCCCCTCTCTTTTGCTGTCTCGCTCTCTTTATCCCCCCTCTTCTGCTCTCTTTCTCCCCCTCTCTTTTGCACTCTCTCCCCCTCTCTTTTGAGCTCTCTCCCCCCTCTCTTTTGAGCTCTCTCTCTCCCCCTCTCTTTTGTGCTCTCTCTCTTCCCCTCTCTTTTGCGCTCTCTCTCTCCCCCTTTCATTTGTGCTCTCTCTCCCCTCTCTTTTGCACTCTCTCCCCCCTCTCTTTTGTGCTCTCTCTCCCTCTCTTTTTTTGCACTCTCTCTCCCCCCTCTCTTTTGTGCCCTCTCCCCCTCTCTTTTGCGCTCTCTCCCCCCTCTTTTACACTCTCTCTCTCCCCCTCTCTTTTGCGCTCTCTCTCTCCCCCTCTCTTTTGTGCTCTCTCCCCCCTCTCTTTTGCGCTCTCTCTCTCCCCCCTCTCTTTTGCGCTCTCTCTCTCCCCCCTCTCTTTTGCTCTCTCACTCTCTCCCCTTTCTTTTGCTCTCTCCCTCTCTCCCCCCCTCGCTCTCCCCTCTCTTTTTATCTCTCCCCCTCTCTATCTCTCTCCCCTCTATCTTGCGTGAGCAACAGCGGCCGGCCACGCCCCCTTTACGGCGACCATGCCCCTTCACACCCTTCACGCCAGACCACGCCCCCTTCAGTCCGGTCATGCCCCGATTCCGTCCGGCCATGCCCACTTCTGCCGTAGATCAGGTAGGGACTCAAAGGCCAGATGTGTTTGTCCTTGTGCTGTCTCTACTGAGCATGACAGCTTTGGACAAACACACTTGGCCTTTTATATAATAGGATGATTCAAATAATGGTATCTTTAAAAAGTCCATTTAATGGCAAGAAAAACGGTATATAATATGTGTGGGTACAGTAAATGAGTAAGAGGAAAATTACAGCTAAACACAAATACCGCAGAAATGTAAAAATAGCCCTGGTCCATAAGGGTAAGAAATTGAAAAATGGCCTTGTCCTTAAGGGGTTAATCATGCAACGCGTTTTTCGGCCCATTTTAAATGGCTGTTTCATCAGGCATATCAAATACAATATATATAGCGCTGCAGAAACTGTTGGAGCTCTACAAATAACCGATAATAATAATAATAATAATAATATCTATATATACCTATACCTGTATATCTATTCCTATAAGTATATATGTATAGATATGTATTTTACATCAAAAGAATCAAATATATATAGATATATATATTTAATAATAAAAAGTACATTATTTTTTTGTGAAGAACATAGGAATGTAAAATATGCCTTTTGGGTATGATTTTAACACAGTCAGGTTAGTGCACATGAAATATTACATATAAAATATTTTAAAAAATTAAACATTATTAAAAATGATTAAACATATTGTAAAATATTCTAAATAATCCATAGAATATATCTATATATTTTACGTTATTTTATTGCCAGCGTCATGTTGGACATTTATAGCACCAAGCGCATTCCCTAAAGCAGAAGTAGCAATGCTTTATCATTGTCCAACGTCTCGCCATCTCGCAACACCACCTGAAATAAAGCATTGCCACTTCCTTTTTAGGGGACGTGCTTGGTGCTATCACTCTCCAACATGGCACTGGTGATCTCGCAACACACCAACCAAAAAAAAACATTACCACATCGGCTTTAGGAAACGCGTTTGCTGATGTTTGCGTTAGTGTGTTGCCAGATCACCTGCACCATGTTTGACAATATTAGCAGCAAGTGTGTTACATGACAAAAATGTGTTGTGTGTATAATGTAAATGGAATAATATCTAATATGCTAATAAAAATGTGATTTGTATGTTAAAAACAACTTTAATACTGAAGTATTTTTAAATAGTGATGTCCCAAACTGTTCGCCCGCGAACGGTTCACAGCGAACATAGGTTGTTCGCGTTCGCGTTTGTGGGCGAACACATGGCGATGTTCGATCCGCCCCTATGTGTCATCATTGTGGAAACTTTGACCCTTTATGTCACAGCCGCCTGACACATTAGAGCCAATCAACATCAGACACTCCCTCACAGACACTCCCAGCTACTCGGAATCCGCCATTTTAGACTCATAACGACCTTGCTTTTTTAATGAGAGGACGTGTTGTGTTTTTGCTCCTGACATTAATAGGAAAAACATAGCTAGGCTAGTGTATTTACAGTCCAGAAGGACTCCACTCATCTCTGCTGCAAGCACAGCACCCCAAAAAGCCCTTTTTAGGGCTATATTTCGTGCCGGTTTTTTTTTTCTTTTTTTTTTATTAGCATTTGCCTGGCTTTCAGCTGTGTGTTTAAGGCTCACAGCATATGCTGTGACTACTGCCACCACTGATATCTCCCTAACAACATTAGTTTAAATTTAACTAACCCAAAAATATAATTATTTTTCTAGTGTAATTTTTTTTCATTTTCTATCAGGCCAGTGTCACACAGCATATACTCTGGTTCATTGCTCTATGCCAGCCAGCAGCCACCAGTGTTAATATCCGTTTATAACATTATTTTTAATTTAAAAAAAAAACAAAAAAAAATATTTTTCTAGTGTAATCTAATTACATTTACTATCATGCCTGTGTCTGTCAGGCTCACTCAGCATTAATATACCTCTTTTTTTTTCAGTCTTTTGGTTAATTGGTCTGTGCCAGGCAGCCACCCAGCACTCATATCTATTTTTCTTTCACCTTAATTTTAATATAAAAAAAAAAAAGTTTAATTTTTTTTTTAAATTCCTTGTAGGTTTTAAAGTTCGCCTGCCTATTGAATTCAATGGCGGTTCACGCGGTTCGCGCGTTCGTGAACAATACCAGAAGTTCGAGTCCGCGGTTCGCGAACCGAAAATTTTAGGTTCGCGACATCACTATTTTTAAATTTATAAAGGTCTTTTATTATTAATTTAAAAAGAAAAACAACAAAGATTATAATTTAATAGAAGTGTCTTATGCTATTGTGAAACACTGATTTTCATTTTCTTTTTTCACTGTTAGAAAGGAAAATTAAAAATGGATGATGATAGTATCTAAATTATATCTTAAAATATCCTTATATTGTAATATTTCTTCATCATTATTACTTTAGAAAAAAAAATACATACACATTTCTTTAAACAAGCCATTTGTTTAAAATTGCATTATAATATAATATAGAACACAATGAGTTCATGTAATAATAGTGTATATTTATTTTAAAATGATTGTTAAATCAACATTTTTTGAACATAGATACTCGGGTGACAAGGTGATAAAGTGCAACTCAGTCCATTGACCCAGGTGACAATGTACAATAATGCAAATCAGTCTATTGACCCAGTTGATAAGGTGATAAAATACAACTGAGTCCATTGACCCAAGTGGCAAGGTACAATATTGCAATTAAATCCACTTACACAGGTGATAATGTACAATAATGCAAATCAGTTCTTTGTCCCAGGTGACAAGTGATAAAGTGCAACTCATTCCACTGACCCAGCTGACAAGGTATAATAGTACTACTCAGTCCATTGACCCAGCTGTCAAAGTGATACAATACAACTCAGTCCATTGACCCAGGTGAAATAGAACAATAGGGCAATTAAGTCCACTGACCTAGGTGACAAGGTGAAATAGTACCACTCAGTTATTTGACTCAGGTGAAAAGGTGATAAAGTGCAACTCAGTCCATTAAGCCAGGTGACAAGATACAACAGTGTAACTCAGTCCATTGTCCCACGTGACAAGGTAATATAGTGCCACTTAGTTATTTGATTCAGGTGATAAGGTGATAAAGTGCAACTCAGTCCATTGAGCCAGGTGACAAGGTACACTAGTGTAACTCAGTCAATTTACAAGGTGAAATAGTGAAACACAGTCCTTTGACTCAGGTCACAAGGTGATTAAGTGCAACTCAGTCCATTGACCCATATAACAAGGTACAATAATGTAGCTCAGTCTATTGACCCCGGTGGCAAAGTGCAACTCAGTCCATTGACCCAGGTGACATAGTACAATAGGGCAATTAAGTCCACTGACCTAGGTGACAAGGTGAAATAGTGCCACTCAGTTATTTGACCCAGGTGATAAGGTGCCAGGTAACAAGATACAACAATGTAACTCAGTCCATTGTCCCATGTGACAAGGTAATATAGTGCCACTTAGTTATTTGACTCAGGTTAAGGTGATAAAGTGCAACTCAGTCCATTGAGCCAGGTGACAAGGTACACTAGTGTAACTCAGTCCATTTACAAGGTGAAATAGTGAAACACAGTTCTTTGACTCAGGTCACAAGGTGATTAAGTGCAACTCAGTCAACTGACCTATATAACAAGGTACAATAATGTAGCTCAGTCTATTGACCCCGGTGGCAAAGTGCAACTCAGTCCATTGACCCAGGTGACAAGGTGCAATAGTGCAACTCAGTCCATTGACCCAGGTACCAAGGTGCAATAGTGCAACTCAGTCCATTGACCCAGGTACCAAGGTGCAATAGTGCAACTCAGTCCATTGACCCAGGTGACAATGTACAATAATGCAAATCAGTCTATTGACCCAGTTGATAAGGTGATAAAATACAACTGAGTCCATTGACCCAAGTGGCAAGGTACAATATTGCAATTAAATCCACTTACACAGGTGATAATGTACAATAATGCAAATCAGTTCTTTGTCCCAGGTGACAAGTGATAAAGTGCAACTCATTCCACTGACCCAGCTGACAAGGTATAATAGTACTACTCAGTCTATTGACCCAGCTGTCAAAGTGATACAATACAACTCAGTCCATTGACCCAGGTGACATAGTACAATAGGGCAATTAAGTCCACTGACCTAGGTGACAAGGTGAAATAGTGCCACTCAGTTATTTGACCCAGGTGATAAGGTGATAAAGTGCAACTCAGTCCATTGAGCCAGGTGACAAGATACAACAGTGTATCTCAGTCCATTGTCCCATGTGACAAGGTAATATAGTGCCACTTAGTTATTTGACTCAGGTGATAAAGTGCAACTCAGTCCATTGAGCCAGGTGACAAGGTACACTAGTGTAACTCAGTCCATTTACAAGGTGAAATAGTGAAACACAGTTCTTTGACTCAGGTCACAAGGTGATTAAGTGCAACTCAGTCCATTGACCCATATAACAAGGTACAATAATGTAGCTCAGTCTATTGACCCCGATGGCAAAGTGCAACTCAGTCCATTGACCTAGGTGACATAGTACAATAGGGCAATTAAGTCCACTAACCTAGGTGACCAGGTGAAATAGTGCCACTCAGTTATTTGACCCAGGTGATAAGGTGATAAAGTGTAACTCAGTCCATTGAGCCAGGTGACAAGATACAACAATGTAACTCAGTTCATTGTCCAGTGTGACAAGGTAATATAGTGCCACTTAGTTATTTGACTCAGGTTAAGGTGATTAAGTGCAACTCAGTCCATTGACCTATATAACAAGGTACAAAAATGTAGCTCAGTCTATTGACCCCGGTGGCAAAGTGCAACTCAGTCCATTGACCCAGGTGACAAGGTGCAATAGTGCAACTCAGTCCATTGACCCAGGTACCAAGGTGCAATAGTGCAACTCAGTCCATTGACCCAGGTACCAAGGTGCAATAGTGCAACTCAGTTCATTGACCCAGGTGACAAGGTGATAAAGTGCAACTCACTTCATTGACCCAGGTACCAAGGTGCAATAGTGCAACTCAGTTCATTGGCCCAGGTGACAAGGTGCAATAGTGCAACTCAGTCCATTGACCCAGGTGACAAGGTGCAATAGTGCAACTCAGTTTATTGACCCAGATGACAAGGTAAAATAGTGCAATAGTGCACTGTGGACTTTTTGAAATAACTAAAACAGACATAAATTGAAAAATATAAGCTTTTATAAAACAAATAGAACATGATCAGTTAAAGGTCCCCCTTGACTGTTCTCCAGCTCCTCCACTGACATCTTCCTCATTCCTATCCTCAGACTTATGTTATTCAGAAGGAACTAACCGCCTAGCCTGCATGGCCTGCATCATCTGCAGCATTTGACACAAAAGTTCCTGTTGCACAAACATATGATACAGTAGTAAACCAAGCCACACATGACAACCCAGCATGGTCCTTTCGTATCTTGCTAGTGATACTAGTGTTAACCATGCTGAGTCACAACCTGAAATCTAAAGGGAAAAACATTAAATCTGTAAATTTGTAAAAATATTAATATAAATGTAAACTAAAATATATTATATACTCACTCTTGTGTCTTGGCATTCCTCCTGGATATTGGAAGGGAGGGAGGGGCAAATTGATGAGGGGATGATGGCCAAGGTTATGGGGCATAGCCATGTTGGGGAGGGGCAGGGGCATAATGGGGAGGAGCAGGGGCATGTTGGCGAGGGGCAGAGGCATGATGTAGGGGCAGTGGCATGTTGAAACGGGGCAGGGGCATGATAGGGATGGGCAGGGGCATGTTGGGGAGGGGCAGAGTGAGGAGATGAAGTGGAGGATCAATCTAAATTAAAAAAATCATAAAATCATCATTGTTTTAATACATATGACAAACATATAATTTACAATATTTATTTTAATATATATTTTGACAACATAATAAAGATACATATTACATGCATTTATCAAACAATTTACACATGTTTTTATTGTAGACAGAAAAAAGAACTTATTTTTGAAAATGTAGAAATTTTAATAATCAGAATGATACTTCTTTAATGTGTACGAGCGTAGGGCTAGATTTATCAAAGGCAAGTCGTAGTGTCTCATACATGCGCCCATAACTGTGCCTCATCTCGCCTCTGCAAGGGCGCACATGTGCGCTTATATTTAGCATGAAACAGCTCGTAAGTCTGCACTTTTTTTAAACCGGCGACCTGCGGCGTATTATGATAAATCCTGCCGATCATAATTTGACTTCCCCATATTTATTATTCTAGACCTATATATGTGAATTTGCGCATATATATCCTTCTATGTTATGTGTACAATGTGATAATAGGTTAATCTCTAATATATTTATCTTTCTCTGTCTATCTACATATTTATCTTATATATAACAAAAATCAATATATGGATATAGAGATATATTTAGTTTTATATATATAGATATCAAAATAAGAAGACTATTGTATTGAGCACTGATTATTGTTTTATTGGACTAAAACTATAAATTTATAAGTATATTTCTAAATTTATAGTTTAGTCCAATACAGAAATTATCATTGCCCAATTCACTAATAATAATCTTCTTATTTTGATCTCTAATATATATGTACTAACACGGCTACTACAATCAATGTCTATCTATGTATATATAGATATATATATAAATATATAGATAGATATATAGATAGAGAGAGAGAGAGAGAGAGAGAGAGGGAGATGTATATATACGATGTATATATACATATATATATACTATATATATATATATATATATATATACAGTGTATATATATATATATATATATATATATATATATATACAGTGTATATATATATATACAGTGTATATATATATATATATATATATTTATACTTTTACTTCAAACAAACATAACAAATGTGTAAATGCCTTAACATAACTTATATATGTATGTGGAATAGAAATACAGACAATGCAGACAAAAAGTGTCTATTGAATGTTGTGTATTTGTATTTTAACTATTGTTATAAAGTGAGACCTTACACTTGTGAATAGTCTATAACAATCAGTCTTCAAAGAAAAACTATTTAAAGGACCAGTCAATATAGTAGATTTGCACAATCAATAAATGCATGATAAGAAGACAATGCAATAGTACTTAGTCTGAACTTGAAATGAGTATAAATTTGTTTTAAATAAATTGCAAAGTTATGTCTATTTCCACTCCCCCTGTATCATGTGACAGCCGTCAGCCAATCACAAATGCATGTATGTATATGCTGTGAACTCTTGCACATGCTCAGTAGGAGCTGGTGACTCAAAAAGTGTAAATATTAAAAGATTGCGCACATTTTGTTAATGGAAGTAAATTGGAAAGTTGTTTAAAATTGCATGCGGTATCTGAATCATGAAGTTTAATTTTGACTTGAGTGTCCCTTTAAAACTGTCTATGCCAAATGCAGCCAAATGCTAAATGTCCTGTCTAATTGTACTATCCCAAATACAATTGTTTTTTTCACACATAAATAATTCAAGAGACACATTTCTTTCTTAAACCAAAAAAATAAATAAAAATTATTCATTTATTTTCCAAAAACGAACTTCTAAAGCAAAAACAAGTGAAATCACTTTATTTAAAAGTTCCTTGAGCTTGTTCTCCGTTTCTTTTAAGAACTGTATAAAAGGGACAGTATACTGTAAAATAGTTTTTCCCTTAATGTGTTTACAATTGCTTTTTTTACCAACTGCAGAGTAAATGTATGAAAATTGGCTTTTTAAGGTTTATTTCTGTATATTAAAGCTCTGGTTTTGTGTTTTGAAGCCACAGCCTAATAAAATGGGTTGAGCTTGTAGGTATAATCAGATCTCATTACTGTATCACATTGTGCACATATACCTGCTTCTTTATCTTATATCTGTCCTTAAAACAATCACCAATACTTTGAGAGAACAATGGAAAATCAACATTTTATTACCTTATCTCTGCTTTATCACACTGAGAGTGTAATTTCTTCTGCTGGCTGTGTTTACAAAGCTTATCTATAGCTGGTACGCGCGGCCACAAACTTTCAGAATAGGTGGGGATACCACATGCTAAATTAACAATTTCAAATGCCAATATAAGGGTAAAGGAGCTACTTGTAAACAATTTAATACACTCCAGCAGGTAAAGTGGATCATTGGGAACAAATTAATGGGGAGAAAATTTTTGAGTAAACTGTCCCTTTAACTCATTTTTGTTTACAGTCACTTCTTCATTTGTTGGTACTGAAATAAATATGAGAAATTGGAATAATTATTTTTGGTCTGTCTATCTCTCAATGTATCAAAATACCTATCATCTATCTATCTATCTATCTATTTATCTATCTATCCATATTTCAATTGATCCATCTATCTTTTAATCTACCAGTTTCTCAATTTATCTATCTATCTATCTATCTATCTATCTATCTATCTATCTATCTATCTATCTGTATTTCGATGTATCTATCTATCTTTCAATCTACCAGTATCTCTATCTATCTATCTATCTATCTATCTATCTATCTATCTTTAAATCTATCTATCTGTATTTCAATTTAATGATCTATCTATTTCAGTAATCAACTTACAATCTTCTTGAGACTGTGTCTCCTCCTCCTCAGCCACGTCAGGATGAGCAAATTCATCCCCAGGTCCAACTTCACGTGCTAAAAGTATTAGAATAACAATTTTTAACCAACAAAATAATTAAATCTAAACATAGTATCAATCTATCGATTTATATATTGATTTAACTATGTCTATAATCTATTTATATTCAAATGTATCTATCTATCTGTATTTCAATTGATCCATCTATCTATCTTTCAATCTACAAGTATCTCTATCTACCTATATATTGATCTATCGATTGATCTATCGATCGATCAATCTATCAATTGATCAATCTATCGATTGATCAATCTATCGATAGATCAATCGATAGATAGATAAATCTATAGATAGATCAATTGATTGATAGATCAATCGATAGATAAATCGATAGATAGATCGAACTATCGATTGATCTATCTATATCATTTTATCAATCCATGTCTTCACCCGAACTGGTAATAGCTTCGTCCTCCGACCCATGCTCAGCCGCAATAGAATTGTCCACAGTTGCTATGGAATAAATAATTGTTTTATTGTTTTATTATAGTACACAATGTTAATATATCTAATGATCTATCTATTTCAGTTATCAACTTACAATCTTCTTGAGACTGTCTCCTCCTCCTCCTCCTCCTCCTCCTCCTCAGCCACGTCTGGATGAGCGAATTCATCCCCAGGTCCAAATACATGTGCTATTCAAAAATTATTAGAATAACAATTTTTAAACAACAAATTAATTAAATCTAAATATAGTATCAATCTATAGATTTATATATTGATTTAACTATCAATTGATCTATTAAACTACATATCTATCTATTTAATTTCATAAACATTGGTATGTACTTTTTCATACTGTAATATATTCTATAAAACTACCACTTACATGCTTGCGATTCGTCATCAATATCAGATGACTCATCTTCTTGTTCCTGTGGTTCAGAGCCAGGCAAGTTTTGCAGATCCGCAGGAACATCATGATTTCCTATTCATAATTATCAACATCTTTAAATTTCGATTTTAAACAATTATTTCCTATTCGCATAATAACTAAGAGTTGTACCTACGTTTGTGTCACATCCAAGAATATCCTTGGCAGAGGCTCCGATTCTGCATCACTAGGTGGGTCCTCTGCAATAGAAGAAATCTTGGTGCCCTTCTGTGTCTGAATGTAAATTATTTAAAATACATCTTGTTTTTCTCCTTTTCTGTTTACATCCAATTGCTGATCCAAAATGGAATACTATACAAATTTCTGTCACTGCATATTTTGTTTATTCACATTTAACACAATTATCATGTTACTGTGAATTGCTAGTCACAAGATTGTTAAATATATTATGTCACAAAAGACATGTGTATTTCATTAATGAAGTGGGCAGACATATTTATGTGTATTGTAATCAATGTTAAGTACTTGATAAAAAAATTACTTACATTTCCTTACATAACTCCTTATCAGAGTTCACAGTCTCCATTGCCTCTGATTGAGGTCATAGTACCTTTTTAAGCATTTCTTCCTGGTACATGGAACCCCGGAATCCTGAGAACTCTGCGCACCATTTCTCCAAGGATCAGGTTCCTCCTGTCCTGATCCATTGTAAATATGCCTCTCCTTTGCCTAGGGAAATACTTCTCCATAGTTTAAGTGATTATGATCAGCTCACCTATGGAAAATTTCTTGGACCTTGGCATCATACTAATTAAGATACAAGGAGTGTCTTTTGAACTTAAAATACAGAACTAGCCTACCCACTGATCGTACTTCTCACAGGTAGCGATCAAACAGAAAGTAAAGAACACACAGAGGGGATGGGTGGCGCCTTCCAGCCGTCCGTTACACGTGGAAAAAATAATAATATGCCTTGCTATAATTAGCAAATCCTAGGATCCTACAATTGATTGCTAGCATGTGAAACTAAGCTCAAGTAAATATACAAATATCAAATATTATAAATATTTATTTGCTAATAACAAATATCAAGATTCAATACATAAACATCAATCAAAATATATCACAATTTCTATTGACACCGGTGTCTTGATCTTACATATAGTAAAAACAAACTCTAAAAACAGCGTAATAAGTTCAAATTGCAAGGCTCTATACAAAGGCCAATAATTGTAAACGTATCTAAAAAAGGCCCAATCAATTTAATATGAGGAAAAGTAATATTAATGTGACAGTGTGAGATGTGGCAATTAAACTGCAGTAACATTAATAAAGTTAACTCTAACTTGGCTGAATCATATCCCCTCTAAGTTAGATAGGAACGGTTATTTTAAACTTTAGTATTTTAGACTTATTCTCCTTTAGGAAGTCTCTATTGAGGAGCGATACTCTGTATCGAGGGTTAATAACACTAGAATTGCAATAGAGGCAGTCCCGGTCACAATGTATCAGTGCTGGTTTAACGCCTCTGTTTTATTTGTATTATTTGTATCCGTTGTATTAGTAGCACAGATTCCTAAAAGAAGTATATCAAAAAAGTACCTAATACTATATTCGTTGGTTGTTTAGGATTATTCTATTTAGAAACTTTCAGGATTATTCTATTAGAAAGTTCCAGATGCCAATTAGCAAAAAACGTTTTGTACAAGTTGTCTCTTAGTCTTATAGACTGTGGCAGTTTCTTTTTTACTTCAAATGTGTAAAACAGTGTGTGTAGCTGGTTATAATTGCGCCCTTTCTTGGGTCTTGACAATTACTCACTGTTTCTCCGGGGTCCTCCGCCTGTCAACACGCATCTGGTGTTGATAAGGTGACGTATTTTCTTGTCCAATGGGATGTATCCAGTAAGTGCGCTCACTAATTCAAATATACTGAGTTCCTTAAAACGCCTACTGCTCCGTTCTGAGTTATAATGTAACGCATCGTTTATGGGAGTTCATCCGAGATCCTAGTTAAATTTGTTAGGAGCTGTGGAAAAAGATACGTCTACACGTTTCAGCTTCTCAAAGCCTTTGTCAAGATGATCTTTCTTTAGTGCTCCTCCTCTATATAGGGCTGATCATTAAAGGGACATTCAAGTCCCAAAAATACTTTCATGTTTCAAATAGGGCATGTAATTTTAAACAACTTTCCAATTTACTTTTATCACCAATTTTGCTTTGTTCTTTTGGTATTCTTAGTTGAAAGCTAAACATAGGAGGTTCATATGCTAATTTCTTAGACCTTGAAGGCCGCCTCTAATCTAAATGCATTTTGATAGTTTTTCACCACTAGAGGGCATAAGTTCATGTGTTTCATATAGATAACATTGAGCTCATGCACGTGCATTTGCCATGGAGATAGCTCTGATTGGCTAAAATGCAAGTCTGTCAAAAGAACTGAAATAAGGGGGCAGTCTGCTGAGGCTTAGATACAAGGTAATTACAGAGGTAAAACGTGTATAATTATAACTGTGTTGGTTATGCAAAACTGAGCAATTGTTAAGGGATTATCTATCTTTTAAAACAACAACAATTCTGGTGTTGACTGTCCCTTTAACCCTTCCTTCAACACTCTGCTTTTTGGTAATTGTTTTTTCCTTTTATTTTAAAACATTAATGCTACCATTGAAAAATATAGGGTATTGCCACCCTAATAGAGATGTGCTACGAGTCACAAACACAGCGGTCAATTCACAGGCAGCTCTTACGTTATCACCCTATTTGGCGCCTTCTTACTTCCTTCATTAGGATTTTGCATCTGAATGCTACCATTCCCATCTTTTTCTAAATGTAATTTTATAACCGTTCTTCTCAAATTTATGACACAGAAATAGTGATCCGGGGATTATTCTAAAAACCTTACAAAATTATATTCTAAAAACCATATTTGAGTTAAGAACAGATATATACCTTTAACAAATAAGTTAATATGTTTATAGCAAATAAATTCTAAGAATTCATTACTCTTGAGCTTTAAGTATTTCTTGTAATGCTGGTTTAATTGTAATCATTTTAATTCCCACTACATTCATTTTTATCTAAAATTCTGAATTTATCTGATAAGAAAGTTTAGATCCAATTCACTATTGAGACCTACTGGTGACAGTGTTCCAAAGTTATTAATTTTTTCTGCCTCTTGTCTTAATTTTTCTTCTATATTACCCCTTCTTCCATCTTGCATTATTTTTTTGTATTCCCCAAAATCTCAAATCTTCCTCTCTACCTTGATGTACTTCTTGAAAATGTCTATAAAGGGCAGTGTCTTTCCTGCCATGTTCAATGCCTAATAAATGTTCCCTTATACAGTCTTTTAACTTCCTGCTCGTCTGACCAAAATATCTTAAATTACAGTTACACTGTAAAATGTATATTACATTGATATCAGTGCATCTAATTATTCCATTCATTTTTAAAATTGTTCCTGTTTTTTCAGATTTTATATTTTTTAACAGTGTTGTATCTGCATGATTTGCATTGATGGCAAGGAAAGAAACCTTCTATTGTGTCTCCTTTTAGGTCTTTTATACCACTATTAAATGTCACTTTTTTTTCTTTTTATACTCGCTGGGGCTAGTATGTTCTTAAAATGTTTTGCTTTCTTGTATATGAATTTTGGAATTCTTTCTAGTGTGTGTCCAATTATTGGATCCTTCAATGGAAAGTGGCAATGTTTATTCACTGGCACTGCTTTTTCAAATATTTTATATTGTGATGAGTATGTCGTTATTATTGGTATTTGTAAGTACTGATTGCTCTTTTTGGTGTATTTTGTGTTTTTTTCTTTAATATGGATTTTCTATTTACTTCTTTTATGGTTTCAGCAGTTATTTCTATCTTTTGTCCATTATAACTTTTTTGTTTGAACCTATCGATAAGAATTTTTGATTGTTGTTCATATTCTATAGTGTCTGTACAATTATTTCTTACTCTGAGTAATTGGCCTTTTGGTATATTACTCTTCCACACCTCATGATGACAACTCTTCGAGTCTATATAGTTGTTCGAATCAACCTTCTTAAAGAAGGTCTTTGTTTTTATTTGTTCAACAATTTCAATTTCAATATCAAGAAAACTGATCTTTCTGTCACTTCCACTTGATTCATGAGTGAAGCTTAGGCCAAAATCATTTGTGTTAAGATCTTCTATAAACAGATTAATGAGTTCAGTATCTCCCCTCCAAATAAAAAACAAATCATCTATATAACGCCTATAGAGCACAAGATTCCCAACCCATGGAGTATCTTCCAAAAAACATCTTTCAAAGTTACCCATGATAAAGATTAGCATAACCTGGTGCGAATCTTGTGCCCATAGCCGTCCCTTGTGCTTGCAGAAAATAATTTTCCTCAATTTTTTTTTTCATTTAAGATGAATTTAATACACTCCAAGATAAAATTGCACTGTATTTCTGACATTTTGTCATCAGACTAAAGATAGTGTTAAATCGCTTTCAACCCTAGACTATGCTTAATGTTGGTGTATAGGGAGCTTACATCACAAGTTACTAGAATAAAGTTACTTTCCCATTTAATGGTATTTAAAACATTCAGGAAATGAGTTGAATCTGATATACAAGAGGGTAACTCCTTGACATAAGCTTGGAAAAAAGGTCTATATACTGTGAGAGATTGGAAGTTATGGACACAATGCCAGATATTATTGGCCGTCCTGGTGGATTTTTTAAATTTTTATGGACTTTGGGCAGAAAATAAAAAATGGGTGTTCTAAAAATTTTAGTTAATAGAAAATTAAATTGAGAGTCATTCAGAAGTTTTAGTGAAAATGCGTTTTTGAGGAGTTCTTGCATTTGTGTGAAATATATATCACCTGGATCATTTCTCAGCTTTTTATATGTATTTAAATCATCTAATAATCTATGTGCTAGTATTTGTTATTCATAATAACTACCCCTCCGCCCTTATCCACTTGCTTGATCACTATGTCCTCTCTCATTTGTAAGTCTTTTAAAACTTCATTCTTTTATGTTCAGGTTCCAATTCATGCTTTAACCTTTGGACAGATCCATTATATCTACCTCTTGTTTAACTAGTCTTTCAAAGGATTCAATGAAACTCCCTTTTTCCTGACTTGGAAAAATGTTTGATTTCTGTTTAAAACCAGTGTTTATATATTCTTTAGATGTGTTTGGACAATCGGTGTCTTGGGTATCGTTCCTTGTTAATGGATTTTAAAAACATATTTTTTCAAGGTCAGCTTCCTCACAAATTGGTTAATGTTAATAAGGTGTTCAAACTTATTTAGTTTAGAGGATGGGGCAAAGGAACAACCTTTACTCAAGAATCGTTCCTGTTCTACCGTCAAGGTAGTATCACTAATATTGAATATACCTTGTGTTTGTGTTTCTTCTGGTTGTTTCTTTGAGTTTAATTTTCCATTTCCTCTACCTCTGTTCCCTCTCTTCGCCTTTTGCCTTTTGGATTGTCGTGGGTTCGTTCCCTGCCCCTCTCTAAAAAATCATCATGTGAGGTACTTGGTTTTTCAGTCAACATATCTGTATATTCTCTTCCACCTTCTAAAATGTCATATCTATTCTGTACGGGTGTTCTCCATTCTTTCTCTACCTTATTTTCCATATTGCCATACCTTGTATTATATCCATTATAGTCATATCTATCTTTATACCAACCTCTCTTTATAGGGGTTGGTATAAAGAGAGATAGGACTATAATGGATATAATACAAGGTATGGCAATACAGAGAATAAGGTAGAGAAAGAATGGAGAACCCCCGTACATAATTGATATATAATAGATATTAGATAAGAGAATATACAGATATGGTGACTGAAAAACTAAGTACCTCATTTGAGGATTTTTTAGAGAGAGGGGCAGGGAACAAACCCACGACCCAACTAAATGCAAAATGCGAGGAGAGGGAACAGAGGTAGAGGAAAGGGAAAATTAAACTCAAAGAAACAACCAGAAGAAAAACAAACACAAGGTATTTTCAATATTAGTGATACTACCTTGACGGTAGAACAGGAAGGAATCTTGAGTAAAGGTTTATCCTTTGCCCCATCCTCTAAACTAAATAAGTTTGAACACCAAATTAACATTAACCAATTTGTGAGGAAGCTGACCTTGAAAAAATATTTTTTTAAATCCATTAACAAGGAACGATACCCAAGACACCCATTGTCCAAACACAACTAAAGAATATATACACACTGATTTTAAACACAAATCAATTTTTTTTCCAAGTCAGGAAAAAGGGAGTTTCATTGAATCTTTTGAAAGACTAGTTTAACAAGAGGTAGATATAATGGATCTGTCCAAAGGTAAAAGCATGAATTGGAACCTGACCATAAAAGAAAAAGAAGTTTTAAAAGACTTACAAATGAGAGAGGACATAGTGATCAAGCAAGTGGATAAGGGAGGAGGGGTAGTTATTATGAATAACAAATACTACCTTGAGGAAGCACATAGATTAGATGATGATTTAAATACATATAAAAAGCTGAGAAATGATCCAGGTGATATATATTTCAAACAAATGCAAGAACTCCTCAAAAAAGCATTTTCACTAAAACTTCTGAATGACTCTGAATTTAATTTTCTATTAATTAAAAATTTTAGAACACCCATTTTTTATTTTCTGCCCAAAGTCCATAACATTTTTAAAAATCCACCAGGACCGCCAATAATATCTGGCATTGAGTCCATAACTTCCAATCTCTCACAGTATATAGAGTATTTTTTACAAGATTATGTCAAGGAGTTACCCTCTTATATATCAGATTCAACTAATTTCCTGAACGTTTTGGATACCATTAAATGGGAAAGTAACTTTATTTTAGTAACTTGTGATGTAAGCTCCCTATACACTAACATTAAACATAGCCTAGGGTTGAGAGCGATTTAACACTATTAAGTCTGATGACAAAATGTCAGAAATACAGTGCAATTTTATCTTGGAGTGTATTGAATTCATCTTAAATAAAAATTATTTTAAATTTGAGGAAAATAATTTTCTGCAAGTACAAGGGGACAGCTATGGGCACAAGATTCGCACCAAGCTATGCTAATCTTTTCATGGGTAACTTTGAAAGATGTTTTTTAGAAGATAGTCCATGGGGTGCGAATCTTGTGCTCTATAGGCGTTATATAGATGATTTATTTTTATTTGGAGGGGAGATACTCAACTCATTAATCTGTTTATAGAAGATCTTAACACAAATGATTTTGGCCTAAGCTTCACTCATGAATAAGTGATAGAAAAATCCATTTTCTTGATATTAAACTTGAAATTGTTGAAGAACAAATAAAAACAAGGACCTTCTTTAAGAAGGTTGATTCGAACAACTATATAGACTCAAAGAGTTGTCATCATGAGGTGTGGAAAAGTAATATACCAAAAGGCCAATTACTCAGAGTAAGAAAAAATTATACAGACACTATAGAATATGAACAACAATCAAAAATTCTTATCGATATCGTGTAACTGTAATTTAAGATATTTTGGTCAGATGAGCAGGAAGTTAAGACTGTATAAGGGAACATTTATTAGGCATTGAACATGGCAGGAAAGACATTGCCCTTTATAGACATTTTCAAGAAGTACATCAAGGTAGAGTGAAAGATTTGAGATTTTGGGGAATTAAAAAAATTAATGGAAGATGGAAGAAGGGGTAATATAGAAGAAAAATTAAGATTAGAGGCAGAACAAATTTATAACTTTGGAAAACTGTCACCAGTAGGTCTCAATAGTGAATTGGATCTAAACTTTCTAATCAGATAAATTCAGAATCAGAATTTTAGATAAAAAAAAGAATGTAGTGGGAATTAAAATAATTACAATTAAACCAGCGTTACAAGAAATACTTAAAGCTCAAGAGTAATGAATTCTTAGAATTTATTTGCTATAAACATATTAACTTATTTGTTAAAGGTATATATCTGTTCTTAACTCAAATATGGTTTTTAGAATATCATTTTGCAAGGTTTTTAGAATAATCCCCGGATCACTATTACTGTGTCATAAATTTGAGAGGAACGGTTATAAAATTACATTTAGAAAAAGATGGGAACGGTAGCATTAATGTTCTAAAATAAAAGGAAAAATCAATTAACAAAAAGCAAAGTGTTGAAGGAAGGGTTAATGATCAGCCCTATATAGAGGAGGAGCACTAAGGAAAGATCATCTTGACAAAGGCTTTGAGAAGCTTTGAAACGCCTAGATGTATCTTTTTTCACAGCTCCTGACAAATTTAACTTGGATCTCAGATAAACCCCCATAACCGCTGCATTAAATTATAACTCAGAACGGAGCGGTAGGAGTTTGAAGTATATTTGAATTAGTGCACGCACTAACTGGATACATCCCATTGGACAAGAAAATACGTCACCTTTTCAACACCAGATGCGTGTTGACAGGCAGAGGACGCCGGAGAAACAGTGAGCAATTGTGAAGACCCGAGAAAGGGGGCAATTATAACCAGCTACACACACTGTTTTACACATTTGAAATAACAAAGAAACTGCCACAGTCTATAAGACTCAGAGACAACTTGTACAAAAGTGGCGTTTTTTTGCTAATCGGCATCTGGAACTTTCTAATAGAATAATCCTGGACGTTTCTAAATAAAATAATCCTAAACAACCAACAAAAATAGTATTAGGTACTTTTTTGATATACTTCCATTAGGAATCTGTGCTACCAATACAAAGGATACAAATAATACAAATAAAACAGAGGAGTTAAACCAGTGCTGATACATTGTGACCGGGACTGTCTCTATTGCAATTCTAGTGTTATTAACCCTCAATACAGAGTATCGCTCCTCAATAGAGACTTCCTAAAGGAGAATAAATCTAAAAGATTAAAATTTAAAATAACCGTTCCTATCTAACTTAGAGGGGATATGATTCATCCAAGTTAGAGTTAACTTTATTAATGTTACTGCAGTTTAATTGCCCACATCTCACACTGTCACATTAGTATTACTTTTATTCATGTTAAATTGATTGGGCCTTTTTTAGATGTTTTTACAATTATCTGCCTTTGTATAGAGCCTTGCAATTTGAACTTATCACGCTGTTTTTAGAGTTTGTTTTTACTATATGTAAGATCAAGACACCGGTGTCGATAGTAATTGATATACATTTTAATTGATGTTTATGTATTCAATCTTGATATTTGTAATTAGCAAATAAATATTTATAATATTTGATATTTGTATTTTTACTTGAGCTTATTTTCAGATGCTAGCAATCAATTGTAGGATCCTAGGATTTGCTAATTATAGCAAGGCATATTCTTATTTTTGTCCATGTCTAACAGACGGCTGGAAGGCACCACCCACACCCTCTGTGTTCGTATCATACTAATTAAATATCACTCAAGAACTGTACCTGCACAAAGAAAGCAAAATATTTGGACAAATATTAGCAATGCAGTCTCTGCAGAGGGAGAATTTCCAAAAGATGCAAAGGCTTACAAAAAGAGAATTGCTGACATTAGACGTCAAATCAAAAATAAAATTAGTAAAGAAAAGCACTTTTCCAAAAAACAGGTGGTGGAATAGGTTTCACTGCTGATTAACCCCACTACGAAAAGCAAATGTATCCGAGGATGGGTAATGCTGTCATTGTTGGTATTGATGTGCCTTCAGATACAATGCTTTCTATAGGTAATACAATTTTTATTATTCTTCCTTTGGTGTATCTAGATATAAAATTTAAGAATGTGCCATCCATGTATTACTTAAAAAAAGTATTGAATCCAATGTATTTTTATATATTTTTAAGACGCAAATCCTACAGATGAATTAACTAAAGTCACTCATGAAGGAGAGATAGAAACAGCAGAATCACCAAACTCTGAATGTGTTGCAGAGCCATCATGCAGCACATTGAGGACACAAAAAGATAACATTGGTAAGTACATTTGATTGTTTTTTGGGGGGCTATTATAGTATTGTGTCTTCACTTGTTAAATGGGAGCAAGTAAAGTCTTTTTTATAGATCTCATTAATCCGTCGTTGTGTTTGTTATTCTGCTAAAGTGATAGATATAACTCATTACTTTTTTCTTGTTTTAGATGTCTGTGCTTTGTTGTCAAGTATGCACAAAACATTGTTACCATTGTTTGAAGGTAAGTGCAATATCAATGAAAATTCTGGTCAATTATTAAATTCTATTTTTTTCTTAAACAGTTAATTATCTATTTTGTGGAAATGCAAAAAAATAATATGTTTATTACATATTCAAATTTCATTTTTATTTATTCAATATTGTTGCTTGCAGATCATCCAATTGTGAGATTCATCTGGAAACACTGGAAAATACAATTACAGAGGAAGATGTTGGCGATGATGATACCACCCAAATAGGGACTACAACAATTGTGGCTATTTCTGCGCCCCCAGCGACAGACATGGGCAGAGAACATGTATTACATACAAATGCTAATCTCATTAGCAGAAGACTAGAGCTAGAATCGATTAATGAAATGGCTTCAACTTACAGACTAGAACAAAAAGAATATTATGACAGAAAATTGGTAATTGAAGGGGAAAGAAAAAAATGATCTATTGAAGGGCATACAAGATCTATTGCGGGGGGAAAAACGATGTATTCAGAGTCCGAAATGAGCTATTGATCAAAAACAATTAATTATTGTGTGACCTTGTAAAGAAAATGGAAAAACTTACCTATACTAACCCGTTAAATTAATATACAGGGAGTGCAGAATTATTAGGCAAATTAGTATTTTGACCACATCATCCTCTTTATGCATGTTGTCTTACTCCAAGCTGTATAGGCTTGAAAGCCTACTACCAATTAAGCATATTAGGTAATGTGCATCTCTGTAATGAGAAGGGGTGTGGTCTAATGACATCAACACCCTATATCAGGTGTGCATAATTATTAGGCAACTTCCTTTCCTTTGGCAAAATGGGTCAAAAGAAGGACTTGACAGGCTCAGAAAAGTCAAAAATAGTGAGATATCTTGCAGAGGGATGCAGCACTCTTAAAATTGCAAAGCTTCTGAAGCGTGATCATTGAACAATCAAGCGTTTCATTCAAAATAGTCAACAGGGTCGCAAGAAGCGTGTGGAAAAACCAAGGCGCAAAATAACTGCCCATGAACTGAGAAAAGTCAAGCGTGCAGCTGCCAAGATGCCACTTGCCACCAGTTTGGCCATATTTCAGAGCTGCAACATCACTGGAGTGTCCAAAAGCACAAGGTGTGCAATACTCAGAGACATGGCCAAGGTAAGAAAGGCTGAAAGACGACCACCACTGAACAAGACACACAAGCTGAAACGTCAAGACTGGGCCAAGAAATATCTCAAGACTGATTTTTCTAAGGTTTTATGGACTGATGAAATGAGAGTGAGTCTTGATGGGCCAGATGGATGGGCCCGTGGCTGGATTGGTAAAGGGCAGAGAGCTCCAGTCCGACTCAGACGCCAGCAAGGTGGAGGTGGAGTACTGGTTTGGGCTGGTATCATCAAAGATGAGCTTGTGGGGCCTTTTCGGGTTGAGGATGGAGTCAAGCTCAACTCCCAGTCCTACTGCCAGTTTCTGGAAGACACCTTCTTCAAGCAGTGATACAGGAAGAAGTCTGCATCCTTCAAGAAAAACATGATTTTCATGCAGGACAATGCTCCATCACACGCGTCCAAGTACTCCACAGCGTGGCTGGCAAGAAAGGGTATAAAAGAAGAAAATCTAATGACATGGCCTCCTTGTTCACCTGATCTGAACCCCATTGAGAACCTGTGGTCCATCATCAAATGTGAGATTTACAAGGAGGGAAAACATTACACCTCTCTGAACAGTGTCTGGGAGGCTGTGGTTGCTGCTGCACGCAATGTTGATAGTGAAAATATCAAAACACTGACAGAATCCATGGATGGCAGGCTTTTGAGTGTCCTTGCAAAGAAAGGTGGCTATATTGGTCACTGATTTGTTTTTGTTTTTGAATGCCAGAAATGTATATTTGTGAATGTTGAGATGTTATATTGGTTTCACTGGTAAAAATAAATAATTGAAATGGGTATATATTTGTTTTTTTGTTAAGTTGCCTAATAATTATGCACAGTAATTGTCACCTGCACACACAGATATCCCCCTAAAATAGCTATAACTAAAAACAAACTAAAAACTACTTCCAAAACTATTCAGCTTTGATATTAATGAGTTTTTTTGGTTCATTGAGAACATGGTTGTTGTTCAATAATAAAAGTAATCCTCAAAAATACAACTTGCCTAATAATTCTGCACTCCCTGTAATACTGCTGTACATAAAATATTAAACTATTCAGTTTCATTAATAAAATGAACAAGTTTGCATTTTTTATGACAAATAGAAATTTAATTTCATATCATGTTCGCTTTTTATTGTACTGAGAGTGCATTTTCCACAAAAACAATAGCCCTTGTTATTCTATTCAATTTTATTTTCTTGAAAATGGGAATTGATGTTTGTAACTATTAATAAATGTTATGTCAATAACAGGACCACCACTAGAAATTTTTAGGCCCCTGACTTAACCATTGATCAGGGCCCCCCCCCCCCCCCTCTTTTGACATGTGCAATTTTTGACCAAGTAACTAAAATATATATGCACTTTATTCTTAAGTGTCTATTTAAACTTGGAAATTTTGTAAAGGTAGTAACATACAAACACACAGACACACTCATACACTGAAACACACACACTCACACATAAGGATTCACATATAGACACTCTAGCAGACACACAAAGAAACACACAAACACACTCAGACACAGACACCCAAACAGACACTCAGCACTTGATTACATTGACCTGCCAAGTAATGAGGTAGACTACAGTTTTGTAAAAAAAAATGGAGATTTAGAAAACAAAATATGGAGTTCTGATTATATTTTTGTAAAGGAAGATGTCAACTAAATGATGACAACAGCATGTAGTAGCTGAAAGGAAGGGCCCTGAACTGCCTAAACAATTATTTATATGTTAAATCGTGGATTGGTGACTTTCGTAAAGGTCTCATTAGTCTCAAAGTCTGTAGAAAGATGTGAATAATCAGTAGTAAGGTCAAAATGTCATAAAAAGGAAGAGACAATGGACACACACACACATAAACTCAAATTTGCACATACACCTAAGGAAACACCGACAGAGACAGCCTCAGAAAACACACAAAGACATACACACAGAGAGAGACAACCACATAAAACACAGAAAGACATACATACACACACCCTCACTGAGACATCCACAGAAAACACACAAAGATATACGCACACCCTTACAGAGACACCCACAGAAAACACACACCCTCACAAAGACATCCACAGAAAACACAGACATACATACATACACACACACACACACTCACAGAGACATCCACAGAAAACACAGACATACACACCCACCCTCACAGAGGCATCCAGAGAAAATACACAAAGGCAAACATAGACACGCCCTTGCAGACACCCATAGAAAAAGCTCAAAGACATATGCACACACCCTCACAGACATCCACAGAAAATGCACAAAGACATACACACCCACCCTCACAGAGAGACCCACAGAAAAAAAATACATACACACTCATAGAGACATAAACCAAAGCACAAAGACATAAACACAAACACCTACAGAAACACTCACAGGAGGAAACATTTATGCACCTTGCATCCCCTAAATCAACAGTGTGTGACATGCATGATAAAAAAAATTGTAGAAATTAAGAGATCACTTTTTAAAGAAACATATTTGTAAATGTGTAAACAAAAAAAATTCTGTGTATTCAAAAGTGTACATTAATGATCTGGGTAGATGGGTAGATGAATAAAAGTACTTTTAAAAGGTTGACATATGTTTGTTTGTTTTTTCCCCATTTTCCCCAACCAAGAGCACCACTTCAAATATAGTGTACAAATGTTCCCATCTGTCAGCTGTACTTATGGATTTTGAAAATGCTGTACTCTATATGGTCTTGGTGGAACCATAAGCTGCGGTATTCATACCATTAGATCTGGTTAAATGCAGGATTTAGGCTTGTTGATATGTATTTCAAAATTAAAGGGACACTGAACCCAATGTTTTTCTTTTGTGATTCAGATAGAGCATGCAATTTAAAGCAACTTTCTAATTTACTCCTATTATCAAATTTTCTTCACTCTTGCTTTTTTTATTTGAAAAAGAAGGCATCTAAGCTATTTTTTTGTTCAGAACCATGGAAAGCACTTGCTTATTGGTGGGTGAATTTATCCACCAATCAGCAAGAACAACCCAGTTTGTTCACCAAAAATGGGCCGGCATCTAAACTTACATTCTTGAATTTCAAATAAAGATACCAAGAGAATAAAGACAATTTTATAATAGGAGTAATTAGAAAGTTGCTTAAAATTGCATGCTCTATCTGAATCACAAAAGAAAAAAATTGGGTTCAGTGTCCTTTTAAGTTAGCTGTAGTGTAAACTGAACAGTTTTAAATTAACCTGCCTCATTTCAAACACTGAGCAATCTTAGTCTGAGAAAAAATCCTATTGGCTGATGCAATCAGCCAATAGGATTGAGCTTGCATTCTATTAACTGTTCCAATCAGCCAATAGAATGCGAGCTCAATCCTATTGGGTGATTGGATCAGCCAATAGGATTGAACTTCAATCCTATTGGCTGACTGCATCAGCCAATAGGATTTTTTCTACCTTAGTTGGATGGGCTGATAGAATTCTATCAGCCAATCGGAATTGAAGGGACGCCATCTTGGATGACGTCACTTAAAGGTACCGTCATTTTTTACAGGTAAAAGAGCTGATTACTTTGGGGCAATGTCCCGCAAAAGGCCCTTTTAAGGGCTATTTGTAATTTAGCGTAGGGTTTTTTTTTTATTATTTTGGGGGGCTTTTTTATTTTATTAGGGGATTAGATTAGGTGTTTTAGTTTAAAATTCTTGTAATTATTTTATTATTTTCTGTAATTTAGTGTGTTTTTTTTCCGTACTTTAGTTTATTTAATTGTAATTAATTGTAGTTAATTTAGGTAATTTATTTAATTATAGTGTAGTGTTAGGCGTAATTGTAACTTAGGTTAGGGTTTATTTTACAGGTAAATTTGTACTTATTTTAACTAGGAAGTTATTAAATAGTTAATAACTATTTAATAACTATTGTACCTAGTTAAAATAAATACAAAGTTGCCTGTAAAATAAAAATTAACCCTGAGATTGCTACATTATAATTTTTAGTTATTTTGTAGCTAGCTTAGGGTTTATTTTACAGGTAAGTATTTAGTTTTAAATAGGAATAATTTATTTAATTGTAGTAATTTTTTTCCGATTATTTTAAATTATATTTAAGTTAGGGGGGGTTAGGGTTAGACTTAGGTTTAGGGGTTAATACATTTAATATAGTGGCGGCGACGTTGGGGGCGGCAGATTAGGGGTTAATAAATGTTGGTAGGTGTCGGCAATGTTAGGGATGGCAGATTAGGGGTTAATAAAATTTAACTAGTGTTTGCGATGCGGGAGTGCGGCGGTTTAGGGGTTAATATATTTATTACAGTGGCGGCGATGTCCGGTCAGCAGATTAGGGGTTAAAACATTTATTTAAGTGTTTGCGATGTGCAGGGGGCCTCGGTTTAGGGGTTAATAGGTAGTTTATGGGTGTTAGTGTACTTTTTATCACTTTAGTTAATAGTTTTATGTTACGGCGTTAGCCCATAAAACTCTTAACTACTGATTTTTAAATGCGGTAGGAGTCTTGACAGGAGAGGGTCTACCGCTCACTTTTTCCAAGACTCGTAATACCGGTGTTAGGAAAATCCCATTGAAAAGATAGGATACGCAATTGACGTAAGTGGATTTGCGGTATGTTAGAGTCGCGGAAAAAAAGTGTGCGGCACACCTGTACCTGCCAGACTCGTAATACCAGCGGGCAATAAAAAGCAGCATTGGGACCTCTCAACGCTGCTTTTTAAGGCTAACGCAAAACTCGTAATCTAGCCGTATGTGTATAAATGTTTGACACTTTGTATTGATCTTTAGTCTGAAGAAGGGGAAGCTTTCCCCGAAATGTCACTGCAAATAAATCTACTTTTGTATTTATGACCAGAGAGTGCTGTCTTCTGTATACTGTATATATATATATATATATATATATATATATATATATATATATATATATATATATATATATATATATATAAAAATAAAAATGCATATCTGCCAAAAGGGCATCTACTATTTGTGTATTGAGGAGGAAACCTTTCTGCAAGGTTTTAAATATAGAATTTCTAAAGCATTGTCAAATAATCATAAATACACTGCTGCTAAAAATTGTTTTTATGGACCCCTGGCCCCAGCATACAACTACTACCACACTGAAGTTACAATCCCAAATTGCACAAAGAAATAAAAAATATTTGCTAAGTAAGTCCTACCTCCTCTGCAAATGAAAGTTATCTGCCGTCTGACTCAGACACACACTGTACAAACAAAGTGCCAAGTCTGTCTCACACTGTGCATAGTGGTTTAGTGCACACTCAGAAATCCTCTCAAATGCTAATTCTTTACTCCTTGTAATAACATTTCCCATGCTCAATTAGCACTCTACCCACTGGTGGCTGCCAAAATAATTTTTTTTTTTTAGTTCTTGCTTCATGGCCCCCCCCTGGCCCATTGGGTTGCTGACATGAGTCACCCCTGTCACCCCCTGATGGCAGCCCTGGTCAACATGAAACACATGATCGCGATATAAACAAGATAATGACCTGTAGTCACACAAACACACAGAGACACACATAAAAAATAATACTACAATAAATAACAGAAAATTACACTATTTGTATTGAATAATCAAACATTTTTATTAGATAGATTTTTAACATATCAAAAAAAATACTTAATACTCGTTGATAATTCAGAAGGGGTTGGAGACTGTCTTATGGAGCAGGGTAGAGAGATCCAGAGCTGAGTATGTGATAACCCAAGCGCTATAGAGACGGCCTAAAGCTCACTACCAGATAAGTCCCCTAGCGGGATATAAAGGATATAAATGAAACAAGGAGGGAGTGAGCGCTAGAACAAGCTTAATAGGCTAAAAAGATGAATGTATGTAAGGAGAGAGTGGACACTAAAGTAGCTAGATGGGCTAAAACGATAAAATGCTGATCTCTACAGTAAAAGATATACAATTGAATAAAATTCATACAGACAAAAACAGGTATAAAACATAGATAGAGATAAAATACCTATCACTAGCATGGATCCATGCAATAGCTAAAATAAGGTATAACAATAGTTCAAATAAAAATAGTAATAAAAGCAATAATAAAACCAATCAGATAAGACTAATAGTCTTGAGAAAGGCCTTAAGATAGGCCGAAACGCGTTGACACAGACATACTGGTGAGCTTATTTTCTTATATTTTAAAGTGTAAAAACTTTATTGCACTATTGTTTGTTTTTGTTTCTTCACAGGTTTGGATCGTTTTTTATATTTTTTTTATATTTTTGTACCAGCTTTTTGTTTTTGTTTTTATTGTTTTCTTGCTGTTATCCACAATACATTTGATATGGAGGTTTTTTCTTTAGAGACGTTGGCCTCTAGTTATCAACGTGTCTACTTACCTGCCATGGCCGGCCCCAATACACCCGCCTAAGCTCGCCTACCATCGCCGCTGCTGACCTGAATACGCTCTCCAAAGTTATCAATAAAGCTGTCAAAAAGCTGCGCACCAAGTACGGGGCGATGAGCAGCGGACTGTGATAGTTATCACTCATCCAATCTCGCTGCTCTTTGGCTTTTTGACAGCTTTATTGACAAGCTATCACTAAGCAACCACACTAAACTACACTGTTCTACCCCCTATACCAGTGCCCCCGGAGCCCCCTGCAACAAAATAAAGTTATTAACCCCTAAACCGCCGCTCCCGGACACTGCCGCAACTATAATAAATGTATTAACCCCTAAACCGCCACTCCCGGAGCCCACCACCACCTACATTATACCTAGTAACCCCTATCCTGCCCCCCCTATACCGCCACCACCTATAATAAATTTATTAACCCCTATCCTGCCTATTGAAGACGCCGCCTGGATGATGACTCCAATCGGATGGAAGACTTCTTCAGCGCCCTTTGGATGATGACTTCTGCCGCTCCGGATGTCTTCTTCTGTTCCATCGGTGGTCGGCTGGCTGAAGACGGCTAAAGGTAGGATGATCTTCAGGGGGGTAGTGTTAGGTTTATTTAAGGGGGGTTTGGGTTAGAGTAGGGGTGTGTGGGTGGTGGGTTTTAATGTTGGGGGGTTGTATTTTTATTTTACAGGCAAAAGAGCTGAATTCTTTGGGGCATGCCCCGCAAAAGGCCCTTTTAAGGGCTGGTAAGGTAATAGAGCTGTTAACTTTTTAATGTAGAATAGGGTAGGGCCTTTTTTATTTTGGGGGGCTTTGTTATTTTATTAGGGGGCTTAGATTAGGTGTAAGTAGCTTAAAATTGTTGTAATATTTTTTAAATGTTTGTAATTTATTTTTTTTATTTTTTGTAACGTAGTTTTTTTTATTTTTTGTACTTTAGTTAGTTTATTGAATTGTATTTAATTGTAGTTATTTGTAGGTAATTTATTTAATTAATTTAATGATAGTGTAGTGTTAGGTTTAATTGTAACTTAGGTTAGGATTTATTTTACAGGTAATTTTGTATTTCTTTTAGCTAGGTAGTTATTAAATAGTTAATAACTATTTAATAACTATTCTAACTAGCTAAAATAAATACAAAGTTACCTGTAAAATAAATATAAATCCTAAAATAGCTACAATGTAATTATCAATTACATTGTAGCTATCTTAGGATTTATTTTACAGGTAAGTATTTAGTTTTAAATAGGAATAATTAATTTAAGTATAGTGTAGTGTTAGGTGTAATTGTAACTTAGGTTAGTTTTTATTTTACAGGTAAAATTCTCTTTATTTTAACTAGGTAGCTATTAAATAGTTAATAACTATTTAATAGCTATTGTACCTAGTTAAAATAAATTGAAAGTTGCCTGTAAAATAAAAATAAATCCTAAGATAGCTACAATATAATTATTATTTATATTGTAGCTATATTAGGGTTTATTTTAAAGGTAAATGTTTAGTTTTAAATAGGATTAATTTAGTTAATAAGAGTTATATTATTTAGATGTATTTAATTAATATTTAAGTTAGGGGGGTGTTAGGGTTAGACTTAGGTTTAGGGGTTAATAATTTTATTATAGTGGCGGCGGTATATGGGGGGCAGGATAGGGGTTAATAAATGTATTATAGGTGGCGACAGTGTAGGGGGGCAGATTAGGGGTTAATAAGTTTAATATAGGTGGCGGCAGGGTCCGGGAGCGGCGGTTTAGGGGTTAAACAATTGATTTTGTTGCGGCGGGGTCCGGTATAGGCAGGATAGGGGTTAATAAATTTATTATAGGTGGTGGCGGTATAGGGGGGGGGGCAGGATAGGGGTTACTAGGTATAATGTAGGTGGCGGCGGGGTCTGGGAGCGGCGGTTTAGGGGTCAACATATTTATTATAGTGGCGGCAGGGTCCGGGAGCGGCGGTTTCGGGGTTAATCAGTTTATTAGGTGGCGGTGGGCTCTGGGAGCGGCGGTTTAGGGGGTAATAACTTTATTTAGTTGCGGCGGTGTAGGGGGGGGGACAGATTAGGGGTGTTTAGACTCGGGGTACATGTTAGGGTGTTAGGTGCATACAGCTCCCATAGGAATCAATGGGATATCGGGCAGCAGCAAACATGAACTTTCGCTATGGTCAGACTCCCATTGATTCCTATGGGATCCGCCGCCTCCAGGTACGCTGGGCCGGAAAAGTGCCGAGCGTACCTGCTAGTTTTTTGATAACTAGCAAAAGTAGTCAGATTGTGCTGAACTTGTGTGCGGAACATCTGGAGTGACGTAAGAATCGATCTGTGTCGGACTGAGTCCGGCGGATCGAAGGTTACGTCACTAAATTCTACTTTTGCCGGTGTGTAGGGCTTGATAACTAAGGCGAATCAGCCTCGCCACAAATACGCTGCGGAATTCCAGCATATTTGAGGTTGACGGCTTGATAACTAGAGGCCTTTGAGTTCTAAATAGCTTGGACTTTATTTTTGAATCATCACCTGTAATTTTTTGGATCACAACTTGTATTTTTTGGATCACGACTTGTATTTTTGGATCGATTTTGTACTTATTTTTGGATCACACTGTATAAAACTATCCATTTTTTCTGCTTTATCACTATTGGATTTTATGTTTTGTTGATATATCACAGTTTATTCACATTTGGTCACTGTTTGTATTTCCACTTGCACTTTGAACTTTTACTCATATTTGGAACTATTTCTTACTTTTGCACTTTTTGGATTTTTATATTTTTGGATGCTTTAGAAATTGGACATTGCTATTATTACCAATTGTATTCATATTTTTTCACTTACTGTTTGGTACCTGTACACTCTTTTTATCGTTTTGACTGTGTATACATGCACCTACATTTGTACTAAGCAAGGGATCTCCTACTTAGTTTACAGAGGATCCCACAGACTTCTTATCTGATTGGTTTTATTATTGCTTTTATTACTATTTTTATTTAAACTATTGTTATACCTTATTTTAGCTATTGCATCGATCCATGCTAGTGATAGGTATTTTATCTCTATCTATGTTTTATACCTGTTTTTGTCTGTATGCATTATATTAAATTGTATATCTTTTACTGTAGAGATCAGCATTTTATCGTTTTAGCCCATCTAGCTACTTTAGTGTCCACTCCCTCCTTACATCCATTCATATTTTTAGCCTATTAAGCTTGTTTTAGTGCTCACTCCCTCCTTGTTTCGTTTAGAGAGATCCAGAGGACAGGAGCAGCACGTGCAAAGTCTTGAAGATGGGAGTGGGACGTAGAGATAACAGGAGTGGAGAGACGTAGATCAGAGGTTTATTGGGAATATTTCATGATGAGAGAGGAAACATAGTTGGGAGTTAGACTGTTGAGTGCTTTGTAAGTTAGGGTTAATACTTTAAATTGTATTCTGGAGTGTATGGGGAGCCAGTGTAGAGAGTGGAGCAGCTGATGTAGATCGGCGACGTAGGTGGATGAGTCGAGCAGAAGAATTCATAATAGATTGGAGGGAGGAGAGGCGGTGTTTTTGAAGGCCATTTAGAAGTATATTGTAATAATCAATGCATGACAAAATGAGGGAATGAATAAGTATTTTTGTTTGTTTTTTGAGTAAGGAAGGGATGAATTCTGGAAATGTTGCGTAGGTGTGAACGGCAGGATTTAGTAAGCACTTGTATATGTGGGTTGAATGTGAGTTCTTCATCAAGTGTAACCCCAAGACAGCGGACCTGGGGTGAGGTGTTGAGAAGAGTCTCCAACCATAATGAATAAGAAGCAGCTCAGTTTTGGACAGATTGAGTTGGAGGTAGTGTGAAGACATCCAAGAGGAAATTGCAGAGAGGCAGTTGGAAATCTGGTTGAGTAAAGAGAGAGAGATATCAGGAGAGGAAAGATAGATTTGGGTATCAGCATATAAGTGGTACTGGAATCCAAAGCAGGCTATACATTTTCCAAGGGAGGATGTATATATAGAGAAAAGCAAGGGACCCAAGACAGAGCCTTGCGGTACTACAACTGAGAGAGGCATAGGATCACAAGATATGTTGTTAAAGGAAACTGAAAACCAGTGTTTTGACAGATATGAGGCAAACCAGGAGAGGGATGTGTCTAGTATGCCAAATGAATGAAGTATTTTTAGGAGGAGAGGATGGTCAACTGTGTCAAAGGCAGCGGACAGGTCAAGAAGAATTAGTAAGAAGTAGTGGCCTTTTGCTTTAGCTGATAAAAGATCATTTGTTACTTTAGTAAGAGTGGTTTCTGTTGAGTGTTTAGGGTGGAAACCAGATTGCAGTGGATCAAGTAAGGAGTTAGTTGTGAGAAATTGAGTTAGCGAATTATAGACCAGTCGTTCCAATAATTTTGAAGCAAAGGGAGGTAAGGAGACCGGTTGATAGTTAGAAGGGGTGGAGGGGTCAAGCGAGGATTGGTAGGATTGACACATGCTTGAAGGTATCAGGAAATGTGCCAGCGGTGAGAGATTGGTTATAAAAATGAGTTAGAGTAGGGGTTAGTGAAGCAGAGAGAGATAGGAGAAATTGTGAAGGAATAGGGTCAAGTGGGCAGATTGTGAGATGAGCCAAGGATAGGAGTACAGAGACTGCCTTCCTCTGTTACAGGAGGGAAGTAGCTTCGAGTTTTGTTAATAGAAGGGGTGGGTAGGATTGCTGGGTTTGAGGAGTGTGAGGTGCAGATATCTTTTCTAATGGTGTCAATTTTATTTTTGAAGTGATCAGCAATAATCTGAGAAGTGAGGTTAGTAGTGGGCGGGGCTGCAGGCGGACGTAAAAGGGAGTCAAAGGTTGAGAATAATTTTCTGGGGTTGGATGTGTGAGATGATACAAGGGAGGAGAAATAGACTTGTTTGGCCAGGCTGAGCGCAGAGTTGTAGGACTTAAGGATGAATTTATAATGCTGGAAATCAACACAGGTACGTTATTTCCTCCACTGCCGTTCAGCAGCCCGTGAACATCGTTGAAAATATCTGGTCTGTTTGGTGTGCCACGGTTGCCGTTGAGTAATTGATGTATGTCAAAGAGTGGAGGGTGTATCTTTGTCAAGTGTTGATTTTAGTGCTGAATTATACTGTAAAGCCACGAGGTTTGGGCAAGAGAGGGATGAAATGTTGGAGAGCAGAGGATTCAGTTGAGTGGAAACGTCTGTGAGATCCAAGTCATTTAAATTACTGCAAGGTAGCAGTTTTTGGGGGGCTTGCAAAGATCTAGTAGCTAGAGTAAGAGAGAAAGTTAGTAGATTGTGGTCAGAGAGAGGAAAGGGGAAGTTAAGGAAGTTGTTAGAAAAAAGAGGGAGGTGGTGTGAGTGCTACCTACTTGGTATTAAGCTTAAGTCCCTATGTAGTCTAGATAATCTCAGAATAAAAACAAAAAAGGTGAAAACAGAGGATGGGACAAGGGCTCTAAAAGGAGCTAACCAAATAAACGGCTAGATTTCGGTAAAAAAATAATTTACAAACATTAGAAAAAGATTACAACAATTTTAAGCTAATTATACCTACTCTAAGCCCCCTAATAAAAAAACAAAGCCCCCCAAAATAAAAAAAATTCCCTACCCTATTCTAAAATAAAAATAGAAAAGCTCTTTTACCTTACCAGCCCTTAAAAGGCATGCCCCAAAGAATTTTGCTCTTTTGCCTGAAAAAAAAACATACAATACCCCCCCAACATTACAACCCACCACCCACATACCCCTAATCTAACCCAAACCCCCCTTAAATAAACCTAACACTACCCCCCTGAAGATCATCCAACCTTATCTTCACCATGCCGGGTGTCACCGATCGGTCCAGAAGAGCCTCCGAAGTCTTCATCCAAGCCCAAGCTGGGGCTGAAGAGGTCCATCATCGGGCTGAAGTCTTGATCCAAGCTGCGGCTGAAGAGGTCCATCATCGGGCAGAAGTCTTCATCCTATCTGGGCAGAAGAGGACATCCGGACCGGTAGACATCTTCATTCAAGCCGCATCTTCTATCTTCATCCATCCGGAGTGGAGCGGAGCCATCTTCTTCTAGCCGACGCGGATCAATCCTCTTCTACAGACGCCGACTCGCCAAATGACGGTTCCTTTAAATGACGTCATCCAAGATGGCGTCCCTAGAATTCCGATTGGCTGATTGGATTCTATCAGCCAATTGGAATTCGAGGGACGCCATCATGGATGACGTCATTTAAAGGAACAGTCATTCGGCGAGTAGGCGTCGGTAGAAGAGGATGTATCCGCGTTAGCTGGAAGAAGATGGCTCCGCTCCGGATGGATGAAGATAGAAAATGCAGCTTGGATGAAGATGTCTACCGGTCCGGATGTCCTTTTCTGCCCGGATAGGATGAAGACTTCAGCCCGATGATGGACCTCTTCAGCCCGATGATGTACCTCTTCAGCCCGATGATGGATCTCTTCAGCCCCCGCTTGGGCTTGGATGAAGACTTTGGAGGCTCTTCTGGACCGATTGGTGATACCCGGCGTGGTGAAGACAAGGTAGGAAGATCTTCAGGGGCTTAGTGTTAGGTTTATTTAAGGGGGGTTTGGGTTAGATTAGGGGTATGTGGGTAGTGGGTTGTAATGTTGTGGGGGTATTGTATGTTTTTTTTTCAGGCAAAAGAGCTGAATTCTTTGGGGCATGCCCCGCAAAAGGCCCTTTTAAGGGCTGGTAAGGTAAAAGAGCTTTTCTATTTGTATTTTAGAATAGGGTAGGGCATTTTTTTTATTTTGGGGGGCTTTGTTATTTTATTAGGGGGCTTAGAGTAGGTGTAATTAGCTTAAAATTGTTGTAATCTTTTTCTAATGTTTGTAAATTATTTTTTTATTTTTTGTAACTTAGTTCTTTTTTTATTTTTTGTACTTTAGTTAGTTTATTTAATTGTATTTATTTGTAGGTATTTTATTTAATTAATTTATTGATAGTGTAGTGTTAGGTTTAATTGTAGATAATTGTAGGTATTTTATTTAATTTATTTATTGAGAGTGTAGTGTTAGGTTTAATTGTAACTTAGGTTAGGATTTATTTTACAGGTAATTTGGTAATTATTTTAACTAGGTAGCTATTAAATAGTTATTAACTATTTAATAGCTATTGTACCTGGTTAAAATAAATACAAAGTTACCTGTAAAATAAATATTAATCCTAAAATAGCTACAATATAATTATAATTTATATTGTAGCTATATTAGGGTTTATTTTACAGGTAAGTATTTAGCTTTAAATAAGAATAATTTATTTAATAAGAGTTTATTTATTTCGTTAGATAAAAATTATATTTAACTTAGGGCGGTGTTAGTGTTAGGGTTAGACTTAGCTTTAGGGGTTAATAAATTTAATAGAGTAGCGGTAAGGTCCGGTCGGCAGATTAGGGGTTAATACTTGAAGTTAGGTGTCGGTGATGTTAGGGAGCGCAGATTAGGGGTTAATACTATTTATTATAGGGTTAGTGAGGCGGATTAGGGGTTAATAAATTTATTATAGTAGCGGCGAGGTCCGGTCGGCAGATTAGGGGTTAATAATTGTAGGTAGGTGACGGCGACGTTGGGGGCGGAAGATTAGGGGTTAATAAATAAAATATAGGGGTCGGCGATGTTAGGGCAGCAGATTAGGGGTACATAGGGATAACATAGGTTGCGGCGGTGTACGGAGCGGCAGATTAAGGGTTAAAAAATATATGCAGGGGTCAGCGATAGCGGGGGTGGCAGATTAGGGGTTAATAAGTGTAAGGTTAGGGGTGTTTAGACTCGGGGTAAATGTTAGGGTGTTAGGTGCAGACTTAGGAAGTGTTTCCCCATAGGAAACAATGGGGCTGCGTTAGGAGCTGAACGCTGCTTTTTTTTCAGCTCAAACGGCCCCATTGTTATACCTCCCTACACTTATGAACTAACACACTCCTTGTTATTACTCCCTACACTTATGAACTAACACACTCCTTGTTATACCTCCCTACACTTATGAACCAACACACTCCTTTTTATACCTCCCTACACACACTTATGAACTTACACACTCCTTGTTATTACTCCCTACACTTATGAACTAACACACTTCTTGTTATACCTCCCTACACTTATGAACTAACACACTCCTTGTTATACCTTCCTAAACTTATGAACTAACACACTCCTTGTTATACCTCCCTACACTTATGAACTAACACACTCCTTGTTATTACTCCCTACACTTATGAACTAACACACTCCTTTTTATACCTCCCTACACTTATAAACTAACACCCTCCTTGTTATACCTCCCTACACTTATAAACCAACACACTCCTTGTTATACCTCCCTACACTTATGAACTAACACACTCCTTGTTATTACTCCCTACACTTATAAACTAACACACTCCTTATTATAACTCCCTACACTTATGTACTAACACACTCCTTGTTATACCTCTCTACACTTATGAACCAACACACTCCTTGTTATACCTCCCTACACTTATAAACCAACACACTCCTTGTTATACCTCCCTACACTTATGAACTAACACACTCCTTGTTATACCTCCCTACACTTATAAACTAACACACTCCTTATTATAACTCCCTACACTTATGTACTAACACACTCCTTGTTATACCTCTCTACACTTATGAACCAACACACTCCTTGTTATACCTCCCTACACTTATGAACTAATACACTCCTTGTTATAACTCCCTACACTTATGAACTAACACACTCCGTGTAATACCTCCCTACACTTATGAACCAACACACTCCTTGTTATACCTCCCTACACTTATGAACTAAACCACTCCTTGTTATAACTCCCTACACTTATGAACTAACACAGCCATCTTCTTCTAGCCGACGCGGATCAATCCTCTTCTACAGACGCCGACTCGCCAAATGACGGTTCCTTTAAATGACGTCATCCAAGATGGCGTCCCTAGAATTCCGATTGGCTGATTGGATTCTATCAGCCAATTGGAATTCGAGGGACGCCATCATGGATGACGTCATTTAAAGGAACAGTCATTCGGCGAGTAGGCGTCGGTAGAAGAGGATGTATCCGCGTTAGCTGGAAGAAGATGGCTCCGCTCCGGATGGATGAAGATAGAAAATGCAGCTTGGATGAAGATGTCTACCGGTCCGGATGTCCTTTTCTGCCCGGATAGGATGAAGACTTCAGCCCGATGATGGACCTCTTCAGCCCGATGATGTACCTCTTCAGCCCGATGATGGATCTCTTCAGCCCCCGCTTGGGCTTGGATGAAGACTTTGGAGGCTCTTCTGGACCGATTGGTGATACCCGGCGTGGTGAAGACAAGGTAGGAAGATCTTCAGGGGCTTAGTGTTAGGTTTATTTAAGGGGGGTTTGGGTTAGATTAGGGGTATGTGGGTAGTGGGTTGTAATGTTGGGGGGGTATTGTATGTTTTTTTTTCAGGCAAAAGAGCTGAATTCTTTGGGGCATGCCCCGCAAAAGGCCCTTTTAAGGGCTGGTAAGGTAAAAGAGCTTTTCTATTTGTATTTTAGAATAGGGTAGGGCATTTTTTTATTTTGGGGGGCTTTGTTATTTTATTAGGGGGCTTAGAGTAGGTGTAATTAGCTTAAAATTGTTGTAATCTTTTTCTAATGTTTGTAAATTATTTTTTTATTTTTTGTAACTTAGTTCTTTTTTTATTTTTTGTACTTTAGTTAGTTTATTTAATTGTATTTATTTGTAGGTATTTTATTTAATTAATTTATTGATAGTGTAGTGTTAGGTTTAATTGTAGATAATTGTAGGTATTTTATTTAATTTATTTATTGAGAGTGTAGTGTTAGGTTTAATTGTAACTTAGGTTAGGATTTATTTTACAGGTAATTTGGTAATTATTTTAACTAGGTAGCTATTAAATAGTTATTAACTATTTAATAGCTATTGTACCTGGTTAAAATAAATACAAAGTTACCTGTAAAATAAATATTAATCCTAAAATAGCTACAATATAATTATAATTTATATTGTAGCTATATTAGGGTTTATTTTACAGGTAAGTATTTAGCTTTAAATAAGAATAATTTATTTAATAAGAGTTTATTTATTTCGTTAGATAAAAATTATATTTAACTTAGGGCGGTGTTAGTGTTAGGGTTAGACTTAGCTTTAGGGGTTAATAAATTTAATAGAGTAGCGGTAAGGTCCGGTCGGCAGATTAGGGGTTAATACTTGAAGTTAGGTGTCGGTGATGTTAGGGAGCGCAGATTAGGGGTTAATACTATTTATTATAGGGTTAGTGAGGCGGATTAGGGGTTAATAAATTTATTATAGTAGCGGCGAGGTCCGGTCGGCAGATTAGGGGTTAATAATTGTAGGTAGGTGGCGGCGACGTTGGGGGCGGAAGATTAGGGGTTAATAAATAAAATATAGGGGTCGGCGATGTTAGGGCAGCAGATTAGGGGTACATAGGGATAACATAGGTTGCGGCGGTGTACGGAGCGGCAGATTAAGGGTTAAAAAATATATGCAGGGGTCAGCGATAGCGGGGGTGGCAGATTAGGGGTTAATAAGTGTAAGGTTAGGGGTGTTTAGACTCGGGGTAAATGTTAGGGTGTTAGGTGCAGACTTAGGAAGTGTTTCCCCATAGGAAACAATGGGGCTGCGTTAGGAGCTGAACGCTGCTTTTTTTTCAGCTCAAACGGCCCCTTTGTTATACCTCCCTACACTTATGAACTAACACACTCCTTGTTATTACTCCCTACACTTATGAACTAACACACTCCTTGTTATACCTCCCTACACTTATGAACCAACACACTCCTTTTTATACCTCCCTACACTTATGAACTTACACACTCCTTGTTATTACTCCCTACACTTATGAACTAACACACTTCTTGTTATACCTCCCTACACTTATGTCTTGTTATACCTACCCTAAACTCTTGTTACCTCCCTACACTTATGAACTAACACACTCCTTGTTATAACTCCCTACACTTATGAACTAACACACTCCTTGTTATACCTCCCTACACTTATTAACTAACACACTCCTTGTTATAACTCCCTACACTTATGAACTAAACTCCTTGTTATACCTCCCTACACTTATGAACTAACACACTTCTTGTTATAACTCCCTACACTTATGAACTAACACACTTGAGAACTACACATGCTGCACTGATCTAACAAGCTAAGGGTATACAATTTAAATTTAATAACAGTCACATGATCCTAATTAGCAAAGGTCATAAATTACAGCAGGATCAAACAAGGCCTGATCAAACAATGCAGATGACACCTTTCTTATCAAAATGGAAGACAGAGAAAATAAACGTCGAGATTACGAGTTTTGCATTATGAGCTGTGCAGTGCTAACAAGCTGTTTTTTCTCACCGCTCACTTACCTACAACTCTGGTATTACTGGTTTTTACAAACCCGGCGTTAAAAGGCAAGAAGTGAGCGTAGAGCAAAATTTAGCTCCACACTGCACTTCAATACCAGTGCTGCTTAAGTCAGCGGTGAGCTGGTTTACGTGCTTGTGCATGATTTCCCCATAGACATCCATGGAGAGAGCCGGCTGAGGAAAAGTCTAACACCTACCAAAAAACAGCGTCAAGCTCAGTAACGCAGCCCCATTGATTCCTATGGGGAAACCAAATTTATGTTTACACCTAACACCCTAACATGAACCCCGAGTCTAAACCCCCCTAATCTTACACTTATTAACCCCTAATCTGCTGCCCCCGACATCACAGACACCTGCATTATATTTATTAACCCCTAATCTGCCACTCCAGACATCGCCGCCACTTACATTATACTTTTTAACCCCTAATCTGCTGCCCCCAACATCGCAGACACCTACATTATATTTATTAACCCCTAATCTGCTGCCCCCAATGTCGCCGCAACCTACCTACACTTATTAACCCCTAATCTGCCGCCCCCAATGTCGCCGCCACTATATTACATTTATAAACCCCTAAACCTAAGCCTAACCCTAACCCTAACCCTAACACCCCCTAATTGAAATATAATTTAAATAAATCTTAATAAAATTACTATCTTTTGCTACATTATTCCTATTTAAAACTAAATACTTACTTATAAAATAAACCCTAAGCTAGCTACAATATAACTAATAGTTACATTGTATCTATCTTAGGTT
Source organism: Bombina bombina (assembly GCF_027579735.1). Classification (NCBI taxonomy): domain Eukaryota; kingdom Metazoa; phylum Chordata; class Amphibia; order Anura; family Bombinatoridae; genus Bombina; species Bombina bombina. Next base: position 126,134,889 of record NC_069504.1, on the reverse strand, counting down.
TTATTTTTATTATACAGGCAAGTTTGTATTTAATTTAACTAGGTAGAATAGTTACTAAATAGTTATTAACTATTTAATAACTACCTAGCTAAAATAAATACAAATTTACCTGTAAAATAAAACCTAACCTATGTTACAATAACACCTAACACTACACTGCAATTAAATAAATTCCCTACATTAAATACAATTAAATAAATTAAATTAGCAAAATCACAACCCCCCCCACTAAATTACAGAAAAAAAACAAATTACAAGATATTTAAACTAATTACAATTAATCTAAGAGCCCTATCAAAATAAAAAAGCCCCCCCAAAGTAAAAAAAAACCCTAGCCTAAACTAAACTACCAATAGCCCTTAAAAGGACCTTTTGCGGGCATTGCCCCAAATAAATCAGCTCTTTTTCCTGTAAAAAAAATACAAACACCCCCCAACAGTAAAACCCACCACCCACACAACCAACCCCCCCCCCTATAAAATACTAACTAAAAACACCTAAGCTCCCCATTGCCCTGAAAAGGGCATTTGGATGGGCATTACCCTTAAAAGGGCATTTAGCTCTATTGTGGCCGAAAGTCCCTAATCTAAAAAAATAAACCCACCCAATACACCCTTAAAAAAATCCTAACACTAACCCCCGAAGATTCACTTACCGGGAGAAGTCTTCATCCAAGCGGCAAGATGTCCTCAACGAAGCTGGCAGAAGTGGTCCTCCAGACGGGCAGAAGTCTTCATCCAAATGGCATCTTCTATCTTCATCCTTCCGGCGGGGAACGGGTCCATCTTCAAGACATCCGACATGGAGCATCCTCTTCAAACGACGTCTTCTTCGTAATGAATATCTCTTTAAGTGACCTCATCCAAGATGGCGTCCCTTAGATTCTGATTGGCTGATAGAATTCTATCAGCCAATCGGAATTAAGGTATAAAAAATCCTAGTAGTGGTCGGAAGAAGAGGATGCTCTGCGCCGGATGTCTTGAAGATGGACCCACTCCGCACTGTCTGGATGAAGACTTCTGCCCGTCTGGAGAACCACTTCTCCCGGCTTCGATGAAGACGTCTCCCGGCTTCATTGGGGACTTCTTGCCGCTTCGTTGAGGACTTCTCCCGGCTTCGTTGAGGATGGATGTCGGCTCTTCAAAACTGTAAGTGGATCTTCAGGGAATAGTGTTAGGTTTTTTTAAAGGGTTTATTGGGTGGGTTTTATTTTTAGGTTAGGGTTTGGGCAGCAATAGTGCTAAATACCCTTTTAAGGGCAATGCCCATCCAAATGCCCTTTTCAGGGCAATGGGGAGCTTAGTTTTTTTTAGTTAGGGTTTTATTTGGGTGGTTGGTTGTGTGGGTGGTGGGTTTTACTGTTGGAGGGGTTGTTTGTATTTTTTTCAGGTAAAAGAGCTGATTTCTTTGGGGCAATGCCCCGCAAGAGGCCCTTTTAAGGGCTATTGGTAGTTTAGTTTAGGCTAGGGTTTTTTTTTATTTTGGGGGGGCTTTTTTATTTTGATAGGGCTATTAGATTAGGTGTAATTAGTTTAAATATCTAGTAATTTGTTTTTTATTTTGTGTAATTTAGTGGGGGGTTTTGTAATTTAGGTATTTGTTTTTAATTTTTTTAATTGTATTTAATTTAAGTCATTTATTTAATTGTAGTGTAAGGTTAGGTGTTAGTGTAACTAAGGTTAGGTTTTATTTTACAGGTAAATTTGTATTTATTTTAGCTAGGTGATTAGTAAATAGATAATAACTATTTAGTAATTATTCTACCTAGTTAAAATAAATACAAACTTGCCTGTAAAATAAAAATAAACCCTAAGCTAAATACAATGTAACTATTAGTTATATTGTAGCTAGCTTAGGGTTTATTTTACAGGTAAGTATTTAGTTTTAAATAGGAATTATTTAGTTATTAATAGTAGGTTTTAATTAGATTTATTTTTAATTATATTTAAGTTAGGGGGTGTTAGGGTTAGACTTAAGTTTAGAGGTTAATAACTTTAGTATAGTGGCGGCGACATTGGGGGCGGCAGATTAGAAGTTAATAAATGTAGGTAGGTGGCGGCGATGTTAGGGGCGAAAGATTAGGGGTTAATAATATTTAACTAGAGTTTGCAAGGCAGGAGTGCGGCGGTTTAGGGGTTAATATGTTTATTATAGTGGCGGAGACATTGGGGGCGGCAGATTAGGGGTTATTAAGTGTAGGTAGGTTGCGGCGACATTGGGGGCAGGAGAGTAGGGGTTAAAAAATGTAGGTAGGTGTTGGCGATGTTGGGGGCAGCAGATTAGGGATTACTAAGTATAATGTAGGCGTCGCGATGTCCGGAGCAGCAGATTAGGGGTTAATAAGTATAATACAGGTGTCGGCGATGTCGGGGGTGGCAGATTAGGGGTTAATAAGTGTAAGATTAGGGGGTTTAGACTCAGGGTTCATGTTAGGGTGCTAGGTGTAAACATAAATTTTGTTTCCCCATAGGAATCAATGGGGCTGCTTTACGGAGCTTTACGCTGCTTTATTGCAGGTGTTAAGCTTTTTTTTAGCTGACTCTCCCCATTGATATCTATGGGGAAATTGTGCATGAGCACGTAAAACCAGCTCACTGCTGACTTAAGCAGCGCTGGTATTGGAGTGCAGTATGGAGCACAATTTTGCTCTACGCTCACTTCTTGCCTTTTAACGCCGGATTATAAAAACCTGTAATACCAGCGCTGTAGGTAAGTGAGCGGTGACAATAATGTGCAAGTTAGTACCGCACCCCTCATAACGCAAAACTCGTAATCTAGCCGATCGTATTTTAAAGGGATCCCGTTTTAGATCTAGGCAGCATTGTTTTTGTTTTCTAAACTGCATTTAAAGAAGCAAGAGGTTTTGTTCTCTTGTTTTGTGATTAATAAGCAAAGTATTAATTGCTGCAATACCTGGTGTCTTGGTGAATAATTTCTCTGGGTGGGTCTTTTATAGCTCCAGGTGATACTCTAGTATAGAAAATGTATTTTTGCAAACTGTGTCTTGAGTGGTGAAATCCCTTGCTTAACTGATCTATATAAATAGTTATTCCCAATGAAATCGAGGGCCAGTAAAGACCACCTCATAGAGACAGCTAACATTATTCAGGGATATGGTTGACTAAATACAAGCACTGACCTGTGCTATTCTGTAGCTCTTGAGGTTGGAATAGGCATTACCGTGCTTTTACTTGGCTGCATGATTTTATGAAGAATGAAAATGTGCAGTTTAATATCAAGACGTAATCTTGCAATAAAACTCGAATACAGGCTGAGGCTAAATAAATCACAAGGGTGTCTCATGCAAACAAACGAAAGCTTATGATCTCATCTGAGATTATTGGAAAATTCACATTGCAAAGGGTTGTGGGAAGACCATTTCAATTTAATTTGCTTCTGACAGCCATTATTGGATTTCTTAGTGGTAAAATACGCTTCTTTTGCTAATAAAAATCAGTTTGTGTATCTACAGAAAATGTTTGATAAATCTAAAAGAATTTTAAGAAAATAACTCAGTTCTGCTGTTCTGATTTTAGATCAATTGAATGTTTTATTTAATTCAAAATGACAAATTATGAATGTCAAAAAAGGTATGGTGTGATAGAAATTGTCAGATATTATGAGATCCCTTACCATTCTCTACTGGTAAAAAAGAAGGAAGAACAGATCATGATTTGAAGATGGAGAGTACGAATCTTGTTCAGTGTCAAAGTAGTAATCGCTTTCCAGAAATCTGTAATAGTAAAGGAATTCAAGTTTTCCAAAGATAAATTTGAACATTGAGGGCTAGGTTATAAGTGGGGCAGTATTTAACACTCCCGCTAACACACTAAGGGCTCGTGCAACACCGCTCCATTAAATTGCTCCATTTTAGTACCAGGTTTCCATTTAAAAAGATAGCGTGTTGCACACAGTTGCTCTTTCCGACTGTACGTAAGTTTGCATTGCCAAGCGATGTAGGATTAGACGAAAAGCACGCCATAACAAGTGCATTGCCATGGTAACCCAACCTTAGTCTATAAAAATAATGGTTTGCGTCTTTACCTGTGATCGCCTCTAGAGAGAAAGACACAGGAGCTAATTGCGCTGGTAGGAGTTTGGTGGTTTGGATAGTTTATTGTGAGTTAGTGGAGAGTTTAAGATTTTTCTTTGATATATTCATATTGTAGGCTCATATAATATTAGGAACACACACACACAGTCATACATTAGCTAATTAACAGACATTAGTTTATACACACAAACACTTTTATTTTATACAAACACATTCACATTTTTTTTTTCAATTTCATTAGCCCCATATCCTCATCTTCCTTTTTTCCCCCTCTTTTATTAACCCCATATCCCACTTCCCATCTCCCCTTTAACTACCCTTCCCTTAACTGTTACATAACTTATTTTCCTCTTATTAATTTATTTATTTATACATGTAGCTTATCCCTTTTTTTCTTTAAATACCATTTTCTCAATTTTTTTTCTAATCTTTTATATTTAGTTTTAATAGTTTATTTATTATTTTTCTTTTTTTCTGAACATTTAGCCTATCCCTTTTTTCTTTAAATACCGTTTTCTCCAATTTATTTCTAATCTTTTATATTTTGTTTTAATAGTTTACTTATTATTTATCTTTTTTTCTGTTTTTTTAACCCATCTCCTTTTTTTTTATTTATTATTTTTATTATTTTTATTAAAATATGTAACTTGGACAAACAAAATATATCCAAGTTACATATCCACAGGTGGGCATAACCACGCGGCAGTCGACCAAGCATATTTTATCAGATATAGGGTACATAAAGAGGAAAGCATCAAATACAGAATTAATGTCCTACTATAATCTGTGGTAAAAGCAGGAATGATTCAGCCCTCTGTGGCAAAAGGACTGTAGTGTTAGGACCAGTCTATATTGGGGCACCTTGTAAGTGGTGACTGGCTAAGCAAAATATGGCCATATTGTGTGACTAAGATCCCAATGTTATTTAAAAAGAATAGTTGTCTCTTGATGTTGTTTGCAGGCATTTTTTTGCAGCAGTTCATAAAATATGTTGTGCTTTTGAAAATGGATGTGCGCCGATACCTTTTTGTTTGTGTAATTACTGGGTCATATTGGCAGCACTCCCAAAGATGTGTATATAAACTTTTTGTAAGGTGTGCTAAACCAAATTTTGTATCTGTATTTAAAAATAATCAAGGAGACTGACCATATCCCATTGGTTTAAGCACCCCACCCAAGCTCAGGTGTGCTCATGACAGTGTAATGGAGTTGTGAATATTAAGCTAGGGAGTCTCATTCTATTATGAAGAGTAAAAGCAGGAATGATTCAGCCCTCTGTGGCAAAGGACTGTAGTGTTAGGATCAGTCTATATTGGGGCACCTTGTAAGTGGTGACTGGCTAAGCAAAATATGGCCAAATTGTGTGACTAAGATCCCAATTTTATTTAAAAAGAATAGTTGTCGCTTGATGTTGTTTGCAGGCATTTTTCTGCAGCAGTTCAAAAAATATGTTGTGCTTTTGAAAATGGATGTGCGCCGATACCTTTTTGTTTGTGTAATTACCGGGTCATATTGGCAGCACTCCCAAAGATGTGTATATAAACTTTTTGTAAGGTGTGCTAAAAACACAAATTTTGTATATATACATATATATATATATATATATATATATATATATATATATACTGTATGTATATATATATATATATATATATATATCAAGCAGGAAACAGCACTCACTGGGCTTAGTTAATGAAAACAATGTTGTTTATTCAGTGACGTTTCTGGGAATGCTCCCCTTCATCAGACCAGAGTTACAATGTGTATACAAAACATTTTTACCCTTCAATGACCCTACCCCTGTGCAGAAAACGCCAAACCGTTTACCAGGGCAACCAGCCTCCAAACAGCAGTTTAAAATATACCAGTGAAACGTTACAAACATATATACAAAGTGATCAAATAGTGATAAACAGTGTTTCAACATATACCATGTAAAAATATAACAACTCCACAGGAGCAGTAACCCTGAATGTATCAAATTGTCAGTGTGCAGCTTCATGTACCCAGCAATAACAACATACACATAAGTACGTTGAAAGTACACAAATCAATATGGCAATATGTGGCTCAGGTGGAAACGGACAATAATCAGGGGAATCACTAACTTGTAGGAATCTACAAAGTCTATGATTAACCGGCCTCACTCATTGCTTTATCTCTATACTGCTACACATAGTTAGCTGCTTGTATTATCCGTACTTCTTAACGCGGTTATTTTCCTACATGACGAGGCATACCAGCCTCTTGTATATAGCATTAGTATTTCTCCTGTACATGATTTACTATTAACCGGCCTCAGCTGGTTTACTACCCAGTGCGTCACACTATGGGGATTTTATATTCATTCCCTTATCTGCCACATAAATGGGGGCTGGTCTGGCTCTACCAATCTGAGCTGTCTGATTATGCACTGAATTTTCCATATTGTGATACGCATGCGCACACGCTACGTGTGTTTGCGCTCACTTTCTCCCATAAATTTTTGGCTGCAGTCGGGCCCCAGTTGATTTAGATTCCTACAAGTTAGTGATTCCCCTGATCATTGTTCATTTCCACTTGAGCCACATATTGCCTGGATACCCGGATAGATGCTGGTCGCCCATAGCCGATTGCAGTACACACCACTTGTTTACGTTATACACATAGCTGTGGCCAGCGCAGCCAGCTGCAAGTTCCCCTGTAGTACACCTGGCTCTTCAGCACATTGTGTTCCCGTTATAAAGGTATGTCACGGACAATTACACAGTGGCTGACGCATACCCTATTGTGCATAAGTTATTCATCTGTTGTAATTACACCCCTGATTAAGAAATGTTTAATCTCTTGGTATCCTATTCTGCTAAGTACTGAGAGTCCGTAGGTCATTGGCACTTTCCTACATTGATTCGTGTACTTTCAATTTAATTATGTGTATGTCGTTATTACTGGGTACATGAAGCTGCACACTGACAATTTAATACATTCAGGGTTACTGCTCCTGCGGAGTTGTTATATGTTTACATGGTATATGTTGATACACTGTTTATCACTATTTGATCACTTTGTATAAATGTTTGTAACGTTTCCCTGGTATATTTTAAACTGCTGTTTGGGGGCTGGTTGCCCTGGCAACCGGTTTGGTGTTTTTTTTTTTGCACAAGGGTAGGGTCATTGAAGGGTATAAATATTCTGTATACACACTGTAACTCTGGTCTGATGAAGGAGAGCATTCCCCGAAATGTCACTGAATAAACAACATTGTTTTCATTAACTAAGCCCAGTGAGGGCTGTTTCCTGCTTGCTGTATCTAATCCACATTCAGCACCCTAGCACCCTGGCATTTAAAGACTGTTTGTGAGAGTGCTCCTTACTCGCTTCCTATATATAAACAGTATGTATATATCTATTTATATGTCTATTTTCTTCTGTTAAGTGTGATCAGTCCACGGGTCATCATTACTTCTGGGATATTACTCCTCCCCAACAGGAAGTGCAAGAGGATTCACCCAGCAGAGCTGCATATAGCTCCTCCCCTCTACGTCACTCCCAGTCATTCTCTTGCACCCAACGACTAGATAGGATGTGTGAGAGGACTATGGTGATTATACTTAGTTTTATATCTTCAATCAAAAGTTTGTTATTTTAAAATAGCACCGGAGTGTGTTATTACCTCTCTGGCAGAGTTTGAAGAAGAATCTACCAGAGTTTTGCTATGATTTTAGCCGGAGTAGTTAAGATCATATTGCTGTTCTCGGCCATCTGAGGAGTGAGGTAAACTTCAGATCAGGGGACAGCGGGCAGATGAATCTGCATAGAGGTATGTAGCAGTTTTTATTTTCTGACAATGGAATTGATGAGAAAATCCTGCCATACCGATATAATGTCATGTATGTATACTTTACACTTCAGTATTCTGGGGAATGGTACTTCACTAGAATTACACTGTAAGAAATACATAAAGCTGTTTAATAACTAGAGATTATGTTTAACGTTTTTGCTGGAATGTAAAATCGTTTTCATTTGCTGAGGTACTGTGTGAATAAATGTTTGGGCACTATTTTTCCACTTGGCAGTTGCTTAATCTGTTTTTCTGACAGTTTCTGTTCTCCCTCACTGCTGTGTGTGGGGGGGAGGGGCCGTTTTTTGGCGCTTTTTCTATGCATCAAATATTTCAGTCAGCAACTCATTGTATTCCCTGCATGATCCGGTTCATCTCTACAGAGCTCAGGGGTCTTCAAACTTATTTTGAGGGAGGTAATTTCTCTCAGCAGAGCTGTGAGAATTATAGTTTGACTGAGATAAAAAACATTTATTCTGTAATTTGTTTCCTGCTTTCAGAATTTGTTATATTTGCTAATGGGATTAAACCTTTGCTAAAGTTGTGTTGTTTACAAGGATTGAGGCTATAACTGTTTCAATTTATTAATTTTCAACTGTCATAGATCTTCTGTGCTTCTTAAAGGCACAGTACATTTTAATATTATTCTAATTGAATTGTATTTCCAAGTTGCAAGTTTATTTGCTAGTGTGTTAAACATGTCTGATTCAGAGGAAGATACCTGTGTCATTTGTTGCAATGCCAAAGTGGAGCCCAATAGAAATTTATGTACTAACTGTATTGATGCTACTTTAAATAAAAGTCAATCTGTACAAATTGAACAAATTTCACCAAACAACGAGGGGAGAGTTATGCCGACTAACTCGCCTCACGTGTCAGTACCTACATCTCCCGCTCAGAGGGAGGTGCGTGATATTGTAGCACCGAGTACATCTGGGCGGCCATTACAAATCACATTACAGGATATGGCTACTGTTATGACTGAGGTTTTGGCTAAATTACCAGAACTAAGAGGTAAGCGTGATCACTCTGGGGTGAGAACAGAGTGCGCTGATAATATTAGGGCCATGTCAGACACTGCGTCACAGGTGGCAGAACATGAGGACGGAGAACTTCATTCTGTGGGTGACGGTTCTGATCCAAACAGACTGGATTCAGATATTTCAAATTTTAAATTTAAACTGGAAAACCTCCGTGTATTACTAGGGGAGGTGTTAGCGGCTCTGAATGATTGTAACACAGTTGCAATACCAGAGAAAATGTGTAGGTTGGATAAATATTTTGCGGGTACCGACGAGTACTGAGGTTTTTCCTATACCTAAGAGACTTACTGAAATTGTTACTAAGGAGTGGGATAGACCCGGTGTGCCGTTCTCACCCCCTCCGATATTTAGAAAAATGTTTCCAATAGACGCCACCACAAGGGACTTATGGCAAACGGTCCCTAAGGTGGAGGGAGCAGTTTCTACCTTAGCTAAGCGTACCACTATCCCGGTGGAGGATAGCTGTGCTTTTTCAGATCCAATGGATAAAAAGTTAGAGGGTTACCTTAAGAAAATGTTTGTTCAACAAGGTTTTATATTGCAACCCCTTGCATGCATTGCGCCGATCACGGCTGCAGCGGCATTCTGGATTGAGTCTCTGGAAGAGAACATTGGTTCAGCTACTCTGGACGACATTACGGACAGGCTTAGAGTCCTTAAACTAGCTAATTCATTCATTTCGGAGGCCGTAGTACATCTTACTAAACTTACGGCGAAGAATTCAGGATTCGCCATTCAGGCACGCAGGGCGCTGTGGCTAAAATCCTGGTCAGCTGATGTTACTTCTAAGTCTAAATTGCTTAATATACCTTTCAAAGGGCAGACCTTATTCGGGCCCGGGTTGAAAGAGATTATCGCTGACATTACAGGAGGTAAAGGCCATGCCCTGCCTCAGGACAAAGCCAAAGCCAAGACTAGACAGTCTAATTTTCGTTCCTTTCGTAATTTCAAAGCAGGAGCAGCATCAACTTCCTCTGCACCAAAACAGGAAGGAGCTGTTGCTCGCTACAGACAAGGCTGGAAACCTAACCAGTCCTGGAACAAGGGCAAGCAGACTAGGAAACCTGCTGCTGCCCCTAAAACAGCATGAATTGAGGGCCCCCGATCCGGGATCGGATCTAGTGGGGGGCAGACTTTCTCTCTTCGCCCAGGCTTGGGCAAGAGATGTTCAGGATCCCTGGGCGCTAGAGATAATATCTCAGGGATACCTTCTGGACTTCAAATACTCTCCTCCAAGAGAGAGATTTCATCTGTCAAGATTGTCAACAATCCAGACAAAGAAAGAGGCGTTTCTACGCTGCGTACAAGAGCTCTTGTTAATGGGAGTAATCCATCCAGTTCCACGATCGGAACAGGGACAGGGGTTTTACTCAAATCTGTTTGTGGTTACCAAAAAAGAGGGAACTTTCAGACCAATCCTGGACTTAAAGATCCTAAACAAATTCCTAAGAGTTCCATCGTTCAAGATGGAGACTATTCGGACAATTTTACCTATGATCCAAGAGGGTCAATACATGACCACTGTAGATTTAAAAGATGCTTACCTTCACATACCGATTCACAAAGATCATTATCGGTACCTAAGGTTTGCCTTCCTAGACAGGCATTACCAGTTTGTGGCTCTTCCATTTGGATTGGCTACAGCTCCAAGAATCTTCACAAAGGTTCTGGGTGCTCTTCTGGCGGTACTAAGACCGCGGGGAATCTCGGTAGCTCCATACCTAGACGACATTCTGATACAAGCTTCAAGCTTTCAAACTGCCAAGTCTCATACAGAGTTAGTGCTGGCATTTCTAAGGTCACATGGATGGAAGGTGAACGAAAAGAAAAGTTCACTCGTTCCACTCACAAGAGTTCCCTTCCTGGGGACTCTTATAGATTCTGTAGAAATGAAGATTTACCTGACAGAGGACAGGCTAACAAGACTTCAAAGTGCTTGCCGCACCCTTCATTCCATTCAACACCCGTCAGTGGCTCAATGCATGGAGGTAATCGGCTTAATGGTAGCGGCAATGGACATAGTACCCTTTGCACGCTTACACCTCAGACCACTGCAACTGTGCATGCTAAGTCAGTGGAATGGGGATTACTCAGACTTATCCCCTTCTCTGAATCTGGATCAAGAGACCAGAAATTCTCTTCTATGGTGGCTTTCTCGGCCACATCTGTCCAGGGGGATGCCATTCAGCAGACCAGACTGGACAATTGTAACAACAGACGCCAGCCTTCTAGGTTGGGGTGCTGTCTGGAATTCTCTGAAGGCTCAGGGACAATGGAGTCAGGAGGAGAGTCTCCTGCCAATAAACATTCTGGAATTGAGAGCAGTTCTCAATGCCCTCCTGGCTTGGCCCCAGTTGACAACTCGGGGGTTCATCAGGTTTCAGTCGGACAACATCACGACTGTAGCTTACATCAACCATCAGGGAGGGACAAGAAGCTCCCTAGCTATGATGGAAGTATCAAAGATAATTTGCTGGGCAGAGTCTCACTCTTGCCACCTGTCAGCAATCCACATCCCGGGAGTGGAGAACTGGGAGGCGGATTTCTTAAGTCGTCAGACTTTTCATCCGGGGGAGTGGGAACTTCATCCGGAGGTCTTTGCCCAAATACTTCGACGTTGGGGCAAACCAGAGATAGATCTCATGGCGTCTCGACAGAACGCCAAGCTTCCTCGTTACGGGTCCAGATCCAGGGATCCAGGAGCAGTCCTGATAGATGCTCTGACAGCACCTTGGGACTTCAGGATGGCTTACGTGTTTCCACCCTTCCCGTTGCTTCCTCGATTGATTGCCAGAATCAAACAAGAGAGAGCATCAGTGATTCTAATAGCACCTGCGTGGCCACGCAGGACTTGGTATGCAGACCTGGTGGACATGTCATCCTGTCCACCTTGGTCTCTACCTCTGAAACAGGACCTTCTGATACAGGGTCCCTTCAAACATCAAAATCTAACTTCTCTGAAGCTGACTGCTTGGAAATTGAACGCTTGATTTTATCAAGACGTGGATTTTCTGAGTCAGTTATTGATACCTTAATACAGGCTAGGAAACCTGTTACCAGAAAGATTTACCATAAGATATGGCGTAAATACCTATATTGGTGTGAATCCAAAGGTTACTCTTGGAGTAAGGTTAGGATTCCTAGGATATTGTCTTTTCTACAAGAAGGTTTAGAAAAGGGTTTATCTGCTAGTTCATTAAAGGGACAGATCTCAGCTCTGTCCATTCTGTTACACAAACGTCTGTCAGAAGTTCCTGACGTCCAGGCTTTTTGTCAGGCTTTGGCCAGAATTAAGCCTGTGTTTAAAACTGTTGCTCCACCATGGAGTTTAAACCTTGTTCTTAATGTTTTACAGGGCGTTCCGTTTGAACCCCTTCATTTCATTGATATAAAGTTGTTATCTTGGAAAGTTCTATTTTTAATGGCTATTTCCTCGGCTCGAAGAGTCTCTGAATTATCAGCCTTACATTGTGATTCTCCTTATTTGATTTTTCATTCGGATAAGGTAGTCCTGCGTACTAAACCTGGGTTCTTACCTAAGGTAGTTACTAACAGGAATATCAATCAAGAGATTGTTGTTCCTTCTTTATGCCCAAATCCTTCTTCAAAGAAGGAACGTCTACTGCACAACCTGGATGTAGTCCGTGCTCTAAAATTTTACTTACAGGCAACTAAGGAATTTCAACAAACGTCTTCTCTGTTTGTCATTTACTCTGGGCAGAGGAGAGGTCAAAAAGCTTCCGCTACCTCTCTTTCTTTTTGGCTTCGTAGCATAATTCGTTTAGCTTATGAGACTGCTGGACAGCAGCCTCCTGAAAGAATTACAGCTCATTCTACTAGAGCTGTGGCTTCCACTTGGGCCTTCAAGAATGAGGCCTCTGTTGAACAGATTTGCAAGGCTGCAACTTGGTCTTCGCTTCATACTTTTTCCAAATTTTACAAATTTGACACTTTTGCTTCTTCGGAGGCTATTTTTGGGAGAAAGGTTCTTCAGGCAGTGGTTCCTTCTGTATAAAGAGCCTGCCTATCCCTCCCGTCATCCGTGTACTTTTGCTTTGGTATTGGTATCCCAGAAGTAATGATGACCCGTGGACTGATCACACTTAACAGAAGAAAACATAATTTATGCTTACCTGATAAATTCCTTTCTTCTGTAGTGTGATCAGTCCACGGCCCGCCCTGTTTTTAAGGCAGGTAAATATTTTTTAATTTATACTCCAGTCACCACTTCACCCTTGGCTTTTCCTTTCTCGTTGGTCCTTGGTCGAATGACTGGGAGTGACGTAGAGGGGAGGAGCTATATGCAGCTCTGCTGGGTGAATCCTCTTGCACTTCCTGTTGGGGAGGAGTAATATCCCAGAAGTAATGATGACCCGTGGACTGATCACACTACAGAAGAAAGGAATTTATCAGGTAAGCATAAATTATGTTTTCTTTTTAAATGTAATATTTTTCATCAGGGTAATTAATCATAACAATTTATGTTTCAGGTTCGGAACATAAGTATGAATCCTCAACAAGACCAGAGGCCAGTGATGTGCCGCAATTCAGTGAGGAGGAAGGGGATGTATTTGAAGAAGGATACTCATATCTGTGTATGCTTGAAGGGGACAAGCAACAGCCACAGGCCTATGAGGTTGGGAATGATCCTAGTCCATCCCCATACTCATCAGGAAAGACATACCATCTGTTAGGGTATGAAGAGCAGCACCAGCTAATGCATCCCCCACAGCAGCAGCAGCCAATGAATCCCCCACAGTAGCATCAGCAGAGGCATCCCCCACAGCAGCATCAGCCGATGCATCCCCCACAGCAGCACCAGCAGATGCATCCCCCACAGTAGCATCAGCAGATGCATCCCCCACAGCAGCACAAGCAGATGCATCCCCCACAGCAGCACCAGCAGCTATATCCCCCACAGCAGTCTTCTATGCAGCACCAACATGTTCCACGACAACTGCAGCATCTGTACTACATGCCACCTCAGGAGCATATCCAGCACCCTCCCATGGCACAACAAATGCCGCCACCACCACCCCGCACCAATGATTGTCCAACATTGGATATTGAGACACCCTCACAGTCCCCAAGAATGAGTGACAACCCTGAGCACAGCCAGGAATATGTGCCTGAAACACCTAACGAGCCACAGCCCCCCCCACGGAATCTAATATTCCCTCAAAGTCCCTGCAGGAGAGATTATTGCAGCACATACAAAGGGAGATGCCCCGAACCAGGCTCCAGCAGAGGCAGGCCATAAGAAGGCAGCAGAGTGAAATGGACATGCTTAATACCACACTTCTCCGCCTGACCGAGGCAGTGGAAAGGCATGTTGAAAGGCCACAAAATCGCTCCTCTCTCACGTCCTCTGTCATCTCCCTGCAGGACCCTAAGTCAAGGGTGGTGCAATCCCAAGCAGCTGTTGGCCGTCCCACGAGACAACCACACTTCCCCACCCCCAGTACCTCTTCTTCCAAAGAAAAGTCCCGCCGCAAGAAATAATCTGGTTCTATTATTATTTATATATTTAATTTTTATTGTTATTGAATTCCATCTCACAACTATGCCACATTTTGAAATTCTAATATATTTCTGAATTATATTTTTTATTCAAATATATTATGAACAGCTGTTTATTTGCTTTACAATAACAGCTTAAAGGGACAGTCAACACCACAATTTTTGTTGTTTAAAAAGAAAGATAATCCCTTTATTACCCATTCCCCAGTTTTACATAACCAACACAGTTATAATAATACAAGTTTTACCTCTGTAATTACCTTGTATCTAAGCTTCTGCTGACTGCCCCTTTATTTGAGTTATTTTGACAGACTTGCTTTTTAGCCAATCATTGCTCACTCCAATGTAACTTCACGTGCATGAGCTCAATGTTATCTATATGAAACACGTGAACTAATGCCCTCTAGTGGTCAAAATGCATTCAGATTAGAGGCATTCTTCAAAGTCTAAGAAATTAGCATATGAACCTCCTAGGTTTAGCTTTCAACTAGGGATACCAAGAGAACAAAGCAAAATTGGTGATAAAAGTAAACTAGGAAGTTGTTTAAAATTACATTCCCTATATAAATCATGAAAGTTTTTTTTGGACTTGACTGTCCCTTTAAATTAATTTTTTACTTTCACATGATGTCAATTAATGTGAATGGGTAGAAGTGTTTGTGTCCTTATTTCAACAATATTAATCCATTCAAGTATACTTGAGGATACGTTTGACATTTTTATACACTATATGCTATTTCACATTAGTCTACTTGCATGTGCAAATAATGTTATGACTAATGTCCCTCTAACAAATGTTAGTTGCTTCTTCAGATGAAGCTAATAAGCATTATCCAGTTGTAGAAAAGTATTATATCAAATAATCATTCATGTTGATATGGCCAAATACATTGTATTTATGCTTATAGTCCTGTGTGGAATGAAATTTGTGAAAAGTCTACATAACATGACTAATACACTCCTTTTTGTCAAGTATATTATAAAATATTTTGAATAATTATAGAAATACATTTCTATTATATATAAGCACTGATGTATGCACAACATATGTGATTGCCATGATATAGAGGTGATATAGGGGCCGAATTATCAAGCTCCGAATAAAGCTTGATGCCCCTGTTTAGGCTCGCCCGAAACAGCAGTTATGAAGCAGGGGTCTAAAGACCGCTGCTCCATAACTTTTCCGCCTGCTCTGAGGCTGCGCACATCAATCCGCCCGATCGTATACGATCAGGCTGATTGACACCCCTGCTAGTGGCCGCGAATCTGCAGGGGGCGGCATTGCACAAGCAGTTCACAAGAACTGCTTGTGTAATGATAAATGCCAAAAGCATATGCCGTCTGCATTTATCGATGTGCGGTGGACATGATACGCTACATTGTATCATGTCCGCTCGCACATTAATAAATAGGCCCCATGGAGGTGATAAATACATTTTAATTGAAATCATATGAACAGACACAGGCTCTCCCTGGGTCCAATGTAATATTGTTTAATTAAATCCATGTTAAAGACAATACTTCAAATATCTTAAAATGAGTATGTCATATTTAGCACTAATGTATATTGCTAAAAGTTCTAAATATTGCAAATGTATTCTCTGCTTGAGCAGACATTATATAACATATATTTTATAAATATTAATAATATGCCACATTTTACTTTAATGTGTTATCATTTTTGTATTAAATAAATATGTTCAAAAAGATTTTCACATTGAAAATTACATATGAATGAGGGTAATTATGTAATAATAAAAGTCATAATTATGATAAAGTGACATAACACAAATATTTGCTTCCATTATTTTGCTAGAACATAAATATTTACAAAGAATTCAACGTTAATTCTTTTATTTCTATTGCTTAATTTTCTTGTTATGCTTTGCTGATGGTTTTATCTAGGTAAGCTCAGAAGCAGCATAGAACCTAGGTTGGAGCTGTTTATTGTTGGCAACATATATATCCTAATTCTCATTGGCTCACCCATGTGCAGAGATTATTATTATATATAATTATATTTTTATATGTATTGAAAATATATATTGCATCCCTGAGCAGAGGTCACGTTTGAAATGGGTAAATATATGCTTGCATCTATTTTTCTATGTACATACATAGTGATATTTCAATAAAAACATAATGCAACATTGCTGCGCTATGTGCTTGCAGGCAGGAATGGCTTTTTGCTGATTCCCTGCATATTCATATAACATCCTACTTATCATCTGTATCTGTATATTGAGATTTTCTTTTCTTTTTTTAACACAAACTGTATTAATCTTTTTGTTTTGAGTGTCAAAATCATAATTTCAAATCTGGTCAATGAACATACATTTTTCTTGAAGGGACAGTGCACTGTAAAATTGTTTTAATTTTTACGTGTTTTTAATTACTTGTCATACCAGCAGCAGAATATTCTTTGAATCCACAACCCATTCAAATGGGCTTAGCTTTCAGGGAAAGCAAATATAATTATCTTTGAATCCACAACCAATTAAAATGGGCTTAGCTTTCATGCAAAGCAAATATAATTATCTTATCATGTTCTATACACACAAATGCTTCTTTATTTTATCTCTGACTGTGTACCAAAGCCGAATTCTAGGGCCCTGATGATCGAAACATCATCAAAGTGGTGATATATACAAGAGGTTTGTATGGCTTGTCTTCATACATAATTATGAAGAATAGCTGGCTGAGTGGCTGCTATTTCTAAAAAAAAGACTTTAATAGGCTACATTTTTATATGATGGCATGCATAAGTGACATGCTAGAGCCCTTCCATGTGGCATGCAGAGGAGTTATTTAACCCCTTAAGGACCTGCCACTTCAGACAAAAACTTGCCAAAAAGACCAGAGTATTTTTACCATTTTTGCCATCACTACATTTAAACAGAAATAAAGCCTTTTTTTTTTAAACCTATCAAGACTATATATTTTTTTTAGTAGACAACCCAAAGTATTGATCTAGGCCCATTTTGGTATATTTCATGCCACCATTTCACCGCTAAATGCAATCAAATAAAAAAAAAAACGTTAACTTTTTCACAATTTTAGGTTTCTCACTGAAATTATTAACAAACAGCTTGTGCAATCATGGCACAAATGGTTGTAAATTCTTCTCTGGGATACCCTTTGTTCAGAAATAGCAGACATATAGGGCTTTGGCATTGCTTTTAGGTAATTAGAAGGCCGCTAAATGCCGCTGCGCACCACACTTATGTTATGCACAGCAGTGAAGCGGTTAAATAGGTAGCTTGTAGGGTTAATTTTAGCTTTAGTGTGGAGCTCAGCCTCCCACCTGACACCCCTGATCCCTCCCTGACCCCTATCAAACAGCTCTCTTCCCTCCCCCACCAATCAAAGGTCACCCCATCTTAAGTACTGGCAGAAAGTGTGCCGGTAAAAAAATAAAAGGTTTTTTTTTTTACTTTTTTTTTAAATTATATATTTTCTGCAGGCTAGTATCCCCTCTTACCTCCCAACCTCCCTGATCCCCCCCAAACAACTCTCTAACCCTCCCCCCTCTACCTATTTGCGGCTATCTTAGGCACTGGCAGCTGACTGCCAGTGCCCAGTTTGCTGCAAAAGAGGCAATTTAAAAAAATAATAATATATATATCTATATTGACAACGAAGAAAATATTCCCAAATTGAAAACTAGTGTGTCTCTACAATTTTACTGTTCCATACCAATGTCGTGGGATCTTCACAAAGGTCAGTTAAATAATAGCGGTATATGCCCCAGCAGGTCTACACAGCAAGCACCCCCAGTAATAAGGAAAAACAGGCATCCACTATTGCGGAATAGAGTGGAACAAACTCACCCTTCTGCCAATATCTTCTCCGATTCTGGACGATTACCTGCTCAAGGCTGTACAAGGTGTACGCTGACAGAGATCCTCCGCTTGGCGTGTAACGCTGCTGATCTTTCTCTGTTTCAAGCGTCCCGGCGCCTAGGCATGACGTCTAAACTGGGGGTGTGTGTGAGGCTGCAAGCCTATTGGCTGAACCGCTCCATAGTGAATCCTTCCTGTGAAGACAATCCGCTTCCAAACTGAAGCATTAAACGCTGAAATGGTAGGAATGGGGATGTCGGACTGAGACTGCAAAGAGGATTCCTTGTAATCCAATGTGTAAATAATAAGAAAAAAGAAGCGCAGCTTCATCCGGTAAAAAAGTTCATCTTTATTGATTTGAATACATGGATAAAATTCCAGCAGCAGCAGGAAACATAGAACAGGGATGAAAGGTCTGACTAGTTTCGGCTATCACGCCGTAATCGTAAACCTGTACATCTTAAAATTGTATTGGTTTAAAAGTACTTTACTATTCTCTGATTGGTTGAATAGAGGGCGTTGTTTGCTAACACATATTAACTCCATGAGTGCTGAAAGGGGTAGTGGGAGCTAGATGGCTATACATACTGAATGTTAATGAGAACTATTTTACATCAGTATATTCTAAAGGTGACAGATAATATTTACAAAAAGGAGAAAGGAGGTTGGAATAGTATCTAGATAATTCATACATCCTATACCTAAACATATATTTAAGATGGTTTTGGTATATATATCCTAATATTAAATTTAATGCTACATAAATAGATGTTATCCCTCTATATATCAAGAGAAAATGTTTGGAAAAAATGTTTCTCTTATCACATATAATTCAAGGGCAAAATTGGTATATACTCATACTCATATCTATAATGCAATACAATACATTGATCTCCACTGACTAGAAGAACCCCCTAAAAATCAAAATAATTCAATACAATTGTCTGAAAGAAACCTATTAGATTTAATCTATTCGTAGATTAGAACACCTCAGAATAACTGCGTGATCATAGTATTTGATTATAGTAGAACTAGTAAAAAACGTGTGGTTTCATTTAAGCCATATCAAGCTCTATAATTCTAGTATCTTAGGGTATCCTGATAGAATTTGTTCTTTCAGTCAGTTCATATCTTATATATATATATAGAGAGGTACTAAACACTGAAAAAGTGCAATGATAATAAACCAAAAATCTAAAGGCCTATACACTGATGTAGGGTGTAAAAGTGACCAATTGTCCTATAGCTAACAATAGTTAGTAACTAAGGACTCTGAGCCATTATGGCCCAAATAAGTATCTAATTACACCAAACCTATAGTCATTTAGAAAATATCAACAGTAATATTTAAGGTGATACAGATTCTTAAAGTACACAATCTATAAAATATATATATAAATTATCAGAGTCATATAAACCCCTATTCTATGATGTGCAGAGTATTATATATGTTTATGGCTTGGAATAATGAAAAGATATTATATATGTATTTGGCATAAACCTAGAAGGAACAGGAATAGACGTAACACAAATAAAAAAGATATCAGTGGCTCCAACTCCTCCAACACATTAGCTAACACTAATGATAATGTCAATGAAAAAACAATTGATGATAAACCCATATATAAACAACAAAAAAAGAGACAACAGAAAAAGAAAAAAGTCACATTTGTGGAAATGGACACCACAGATGACGATCAATCGTCATGGGCGGCGTCCACTTCAGGGGAGGATTATTCTCCTTCAGAAACGGAAATGGAACATACTGATCCAGGTCCAAGTGAGAGTATGCCTACAAATATCCACACTCCCATAGACAATGCCCCTATGGCATTAGAACATGGGGCCAGACCTAAGGTGAAAGCTAAACCTAAAGATCAAGCGCAGGTTTTTCGGCCTGCCATGAAATCACCCAAAGGGGGAGGGAAAGAATTTGTCAAGAAGAGACAACACAGATACACTCTAAGGGAAAAACAGATAAATCGCCCCAAATAAATAGTGTGATTAATCTTTCATCCTACCCACTTGATAAATTTGAAATTAAAGTGCTGAACTATGGGCTTGGATTTTGTCCAGATAATAAATTTAATCTTTTCAATACTATTATTGATGTCAATAGGTTTATCAGAAAACTGACCCTACGCAAACATTTCCGATCTAACACAAATATGGAAATGGAACAGAGTGTACCTGGTCCCACTTCAGGGGCCCAGAGCAATATTGTACCCACATTTCCAGATATTTGTGATATGACGGTACTTGAGGACCTTTACTCAGAATCAAATGAGTCTAATGATTATGTATCTTTACCCTCATTCCCTAAGTTTAAAGAAGCAAGCCAATTTTACCCCATACACAGTAGGGGCCAGGCATTGGAACTCTTTCACAAGCGAGTAGTGGAAGATTTGACTCTACTACATCAATCTAAGAATACTAGCACACATAACCTATCCCTTAAAGAAAAAGAGGCTTTAAGTAAACTCAAAAATAATAAATCCATTGTGATAAAGAACTCTGATAAGGGGGGAAGTGTGGTGGTCCTTGATAAAGACACTTATATTGCTGAAGCACTGAGGCAGCTTGAAGATCCCAATATATACACCACACTTACATCTGATCCAGTGAACAGGTTCCAAAGAGAGCTATATAACCTTTTGGACGATGGTGTAGGATGGGGGTTCATGGATGCGGAGACAATGAAATATCTGTACGTCAGAAATCCGGTTACCCCTATCTTCCACCATCTTCCAAAGGTACATAAGGGATTGACAAATGTAAAGGGGAGACCGATTGTGTCCGGAATAGGCTCCCTCTTGGAGCCTTTATCAGAATGGCTGGACTCAATTTTACAGCCTATAGTTGAGACACTACATAGTCACATCAAGGACACCACACATATTTTGGAAATGTTGGAGCAAGTACACTGGTCCCCTAATTCTAGTTGGTTGACCATTGATGTGGTGGCACTCTATTCGAGTATCCCTAAAGATATGGGATTAAAAGCAATCAGACATTTTTTGGAACCCATCTATGGTACAGATAGTGAAGCTACCAAATATATCTTGAGGGTTACTGTGTTCTTGTTAGAACATAACTATTTCTTGTTTGAAGGGGTCTACTATCTGCAGAGACAAGGGACAGCCATGGGGGCAAAATTTGCCCCCTCTTATGCTAATATCTTCATGGGCTGGCTAGAGAGAACCTTTGTCTACTCAGATAGTGACCCCTTCAGGAAATACATTTTACTGTACAAACGCTTCATAGATGACCTACTAATTGTATGGTCATCAGACAAGATGAACGCAGAGAAGTTTGTACAGTACTTGAACACTAGTGAAAACGGGGTACAATTTACCCATGAATGGAGCAAGTCTTCCATCAATTTCCTAGATGTGACCCTAGTAGGAGATTCAAACACTGGTCGAATCACTTCTAGGTTGTATAGAAAGCCAATTTCTGGCAACACACTCTTGCACCACAAAAGTTCACATCCAAGGCATGTATTTAAGGGAATTGCCAAGGGACAGTTGCTACGTACTAGACGCCTGTGCAGTTCGGACCAGGACTTTTCTGTTGAAAGCAAGAGTATGGTTGACAAACTAGTGGAAAGGGGGTACCGGCCGGAGATGGTCAGAAACGTGGCTAAGGAGGTGGCTGGGGTGGGTAGGCAGGAGGCCCTAAAACATAAATACAAGAGTGACATGGATGATAGAACTATGTTCATCACCAAGTATTCAACAGAGTATGATGAGGTGTGTTCCATCATCAAAAAATATTTTCCTATATTGTACGGGGACAAAGCCTTAAAGGAGGTGGTAACCAAGGGTTTCAAGTGCATATATTCAAAAAATATGACTTTGGGCAATTTATTATCTCCTTCCCTATTACCCCCTACAAAGAAGCCATCTTCTTGGCTTAGTGTCCAAGGAACATACAAATGTGGTGACGGGAGGTGCAAAGCCTGTGATTACCTGGTAGAAGGTAAGGAATTTTATTCCTGTACCACAAACCAAATTTATAAAACCAGCGGACTTATAAAATGTTCAACACCTTATACTATATACTTAATTGAGTGTACACAACATCACCAACAGTATGTTGGTAGAACTAGTCGAGATGTACGTACCCGGATACGGGAACATTTGGGTTACATTAAAAATGAAGTAACATGTTCAGCACTCTCCAGACACTTCATTGAAACACATGCTTGTTTAGTTAATACCTTCAAATGGAGGGCCATTGAAGTAATAAAAAAACCGTTAAGAGGGGGAGACAAGGATACACTCTTAGCCAGACGTGAAACCTTCTGGATTTTTAAATTAAGTACAAGAGTTCCAGATGGATATAACTCGGAGTTCGATTTGATCAATCATTGGCAATAAGCCAATGAACGGGTTATAATTTTATCTGCCCACAGAGCTGTGCCCTTTGTCTATCATTAATATATGAGATTTTTTATTTTATTTTATTTTTCTATCCATTATTACTTTATGTGACCATTTATCCTTATCAGGTCTGTAGTAGTGGCAGTGCTTGCCAACTCCAGCCAACCGTTTACCCTTTACACGTTTTTGGCTGCCAGCGGCCGATATCCCAATATGCAATCACACAACTCTGTGTGCTCACAGAGGTGATGATACCAGTATTGTATAGCTAACTACACACTGTTCACACGTTAGGAGACACACGTGCATAACCACCCCATCTTCGGAGTTTTCTGTCCCTATATACATATATAATATCTTTTCATTATTCCAAGCCATAAACATATATAATACTCTGCACATCATAGAATAGGGGTTTATATGACTCTGATAATTTATATATATATTTTATAGATTGTGTACTTTAAGAATATGTATCACCTTAAATATTACTGTTGATATTTTCTAAATGACTATAGGTTTGGTGTAATTAGATACTTATTTGGGCCATAATGGCTCGGAGTCCTTAGTTACTAACTATTGTTAGCTATAGGACAATTGGTCACTTTTACACCCTACATCAGTGTATAGGCCTTTAGATTTTTGGTTTATTATCATTGCACTTTTTCAGTGTTTAGTACCTCTCTATATATATATATAAGATATGAACTGACTGAAAGAACAAATTCTATCAGGATACCCTAAGATACTAGAATTATAGAGCTTGATATGGCTTAAATGAAACCACACGTTTTTTACTAGTTCTACTATAATCAAATACTATGATCACGCAGTTATTCTGAGGTGTTCTAATCTACGAATAGATTAAATCTAATAGGTTTCTTTCAGACAATTGTATTGAATTATTTTGATTTTTAGGGGGTTCTTCTAGTCAGTGGAGATCAATGTATTGTATTGCATTATAGATATGAGTATGAGTATATACCAATTTTGCCCTTGAATTATATGTGATAAGAGAAACATTTTTTCCAAACATTTTCTCTTGATATATAGAGGGATAACATCTATTTATGTAGCATTAAATTTAATAATAGGATATATATACCAAAACCATCTTAAATATATGTTTAGGTATAGGATGTATGAATTATCTAGATACTATTCCAACCTCCTTTCTCCTTTTTGTAAATATTATCTGTCACCTTTAGAATATACTGATGTAAAATAGTTCTCATTAACATTCAGTATGTATAGCCATCTAGCTCCCACTACCCCTTTCAGCACTCATGGAGTTAATATGTGTTAGCAAACAACGCCCTCTATTCAACCAATCAGAGAATAGTAAAGTACTTTTAAACCAATACAATTTTAAGATGTACAGGTTTACGATTACGGCGTGATAGCCGAAACTAGTCAGACCTTTCATCCCTGTTCTATGTTTCCTGCTGCTGCTGGAATTTTATCCATGTATTCAAATCAATAAAGATGAACTTTTTTACCGGATGAAGCTGCGCTTCTTTTTTCTTATTATATATCTATATTATACTCATTTTTCTGTAGTGTAGCTGCCCCCCACAATACCCAACACCCCCTCCCCCTCCCAGATCCTTTTTTCTCAAACTATCCCACATATGATCCCCCTTTTTTTCCCCTGTATCATGGCCGAGCATTCCCGCCCTCCTCCCGCCTCCTCCAGCGATGGGCTGACAACCACTTCCCTTCTTACGCTCCCACTCACCAACGATCGGTCCCACCACTGTCCGATGCAGAGAGGGCCATGCAGAAATAGTGCAATCTCATAATTTTGAGTGAGATCGCGGCAGAGAGAAGCCCAGGACTGCAGTGATGTACAGGGTACGCGTCGCTAGTCCTTAAGGATAACGACCAGTGTCGCACAGGGTATGGTGCTGGTCGTTAAGGGATTAAGTGCTTGTTGTAATATATTATTGTCATTATCAGATGTTAGCACCAGGCACAGGTGGCACTTCACTAGCAGCAGACACATATGTATCACAGCACAGGCATATAATATCAGCTGCCAGCACAAAGCAGAGGTGGCACTGTAGATGGCAATCGGTCAGCAGGTGACATATAGAAATACTGTGACAGATGTATCAGCACAGTCATATAATAATGTAGATGGAGCTAAGTGGGCTGTGTGTGACCTAGCTAGTAGTACAAATTAGATAAATCCTAATTTATTCTAAGTTCTTGTATTGTCTAGAGTGACATAAGAACATATTCTTGACATACTGTGTATGTATAAAGAAAAAAAACAGTTTTACACAGTTTGCTTAAACAAAGTATAATTTGCACAAGGATGGTGCATAATTTGAGGTTAATTCACTGTTTCCTTCGGGGAGACATACAAATCTCTAAGTGGTGACCCCACGAAGAGCTTTAAGAGAATTCTGGATGACATGATACAGGTCCTGCTTATGAATAACTACATTGACAAAGATACCAGTGTATACATGATGAGATTTTCCTAGAATTCCTATACTATACATGTTGCCAAAAGGGCACAAAAGCTTTGCAGCACCACCAGGAAGACCTATAGTCTCAACTATAGGCTCCCTATTACAACCTATTGCCACATATGTGGATCACATTCTCCAACCTCTTGTCTGTAACTTTCCATCTTTTCTATTGGACTCCTCCACAATGATTAGACAGGTCCTAAAACTGCCACCCGTGGATAGTGATATGATTCTGGTCACACTACATGTGATCAGTCTCTATACTGTGATACCCCACCAAGAGGGGATTGCAGCTGTCAGACGGCAACTTAGCAAATATTCTTATATTGGGCCTCCAGTTGAAGCTATACTTGAAATGCTAAGGATGTGCTTGCAACTGAACTATTTCAGGTTTAAGAGAGGTTACTTCCTACAAATAGCAGGAACGGCGATGGGGTTCAATGTGGCCCCATCGTACGCCAATCTATTCATGGCGGAATTGGAATCTGAGGGTACTAACCTCTTCCAGGATACCAGAATACACCTTTTTAAAAGGTGTATTGATGACCTGTCCTTCTATGGAGGGGAACAAAGGAGAATTTGCTGATCTGGTTTGAAGAATTAAATATGGTCCATCCAACGATCAAATTCAAGATCACTCACAATTGAGAGTCAATTGATTTTTGTGGATCTGAGAATTCCCAAGAAAGACAACAGCCTCATTATTACACTGTACAGTAAAGCTACTGACAAAAACTCTATTTTATGTGCGGCTAGTTGCCATCCGCATAACTTGAAAAAGGCTTTACCCACCTCTCATTTTAAGAGGGTTGCTCACAACAATACAGATGTGAACCTTAAAGCCAAGCTGATGACGGATATGGAAATTAAATTCAGACAAAGAGGATATCATAGTAATGTTCTCAGAAGGAGCAGGGAACTCTCTTAGAAAAACACACAACTTGAACTGTTGGAAACAACGAAGATACCAAAATAGGAGGAAAGAATGATGTTTACCACAACATTTACATTAGGAAAACAAGGCATTGCAGAGACCTTGCGTCATAATTGGTCCCTCCTGACTACGGATAAGGATCTTCCTTTAAAAAACACACAGCCACCAAGAATTGGTTTCCACAGAGCAAGGTCTCTCTGGGACCAATTAATAAAAACTGACCCTATAAATTGCTACACAAATGCCACTTGGCTGAAAATCAAACCTGTTTGCTTCCGTTGCTTAGGCTGTACGTACTGTGGGAGTCTGACCATGGGGAATAAATTTAGCTATCCATACTCCACCAAGAAATTTCAGATCAAGCACAGAGTGACGTGCACTACCAAATACATTATCTATCTACTCCATTGTATATGTGGCATGTTTTATGTCGGGAAGATGGTGGATGACTTAAGAATGAGGATTGCCAACCACTGGTCTGCAATAAGGTCAGCCTTAGAAAAAGGAACATCTGACCTTCTGGTGGCCAGGCACTTCGCAAAGGCAGGACATAGGGTGTCTGACTTGAAGTATATCATCATTGACCATATCCCACCACTCTCTCGTGTTTGTAACAGAGCCAAGATGCTGTTACAAAGGGAGTCCAGATGGATCTACAATTTGGGGACTATGGCCCCACGAGGCCTCAATGTACATCTGGACTGGCACTGTTGTCTATAAGTTTAGCATAACCATACCATAAGTAAAGCTAGTATATTCTAATAAGCTGTCCCCTGTCAGGCACATGTGTGCCGCTCATATAGCTTAGACATATGCGTATATGGTTTTAGGCTCTTAGTCCAGTCTCCATAAGGTCTGTTATGTATGTCTTTCTAATGGCTAGGCTGTTGTTTTTATAGATTAGGGCAATTAAACTGATAGTTTGTATTCCCCTATCCCTTTAGGTCTTACTATAGCTCTAATGTTTTAGACTGCGTGTTTCATAAATGCAGGTTGTTTGAGTATAAGACTAGCCAGGTTATTACAAGTGCAGATCTATTATATAGTGAGTGATCTCCTAGAGAAATATTATTTTCTTATATTTTCTAATCTGCCCATTTCTCTTATGGGCCTTTTTTCATATATGCCCATTTTTTATATGTGCTTATCTCATTATCTCTTCGTATGTGCTTAGACTGTATATTGCCACTATGCCCTTCTTAATCTCTCCCTTAGAACTGTGGTAGCTATGATGTCTATGCAGATGTAAGCACTGCGCTCCTATAGGATTCACTGTCTATGTTTTTATTGCTTATAGATGCTCCTGGCGTGGCGTCCGATTGCCACAATGACAGAGATTGTGACTTGGAGGTCTCCAGGAATGTCGCAATGGTGGCGGGTTCATTTAGATAAAAAGGGTGAGTGTATGTTTGTAAGTTATCACTTGTTTTGAGAACGGGGCGGCCCCGAAACGGCAGCAATTAAATGGATTATGATGTTTAAGACCCTGTGAGTGCCTTCCGATTTATTGAACTGTGTATTTACTTTGAAGCGCACCTAGGGCATTACAGGCTGCTGCCTTTTTTCTATTCACCAGGAGTGCTTTTACCTTCTTGGACTTTGTATACAGGTGGCCCTCATTTTACAACGGTTCAAATTAGACCGTTTCAGCATAACAACCTTTTTTCCAGTCATGTGGCTGCTATTGAAAAGCATTGAGAAGCAGTGCATTTATTAAAATAGCCAGCAGGTGGAGCTGTTCGCTTCCAGCAAAGTGAAGCAAGCTGAAATTAATCAGTTTAACCAGACCTGAGCTATCGAACAGATTTCAAAGGAACAAGATCTTCCTGTCTATAAATCAATCCAGATTGGAATGCATAGAAAGAACTGTTTGCAGAAAAATACAAGTGAAGTCTGTGTTGTGTGATTATGTTATTAGGTTTATAATGCTGTTTAGCAAATGTTTTTGTTCATTTAACTTAGTTTAATTATATATTCTGTGTTGTGTGATTATTTTATTGGGTTTATAATGCTGTTTAGCATTTAAAGTCTTAATTTCAAAGCTTTAAAAATCATGTATAAGGTGTTACTTATGACAATTTTGAGAGGGGCCTGGAACCTCACTTCCCATTGACTTACATTATAAACTGTGTTTCAATTTACAACGACTTCGATTTACAACCATTCCTTCTGGAACCTAACCCCGGCGTAAACTGAGGGCTACCTATATATATATATCTATATATATATATATATATATATATATATATATATATATATATACACTGTGTATATACAGGGAGTGCAGAATTATTAGGCAAATTAGTATTTTGACCACATCATCCTCTTTATGCATGTTGTCTTACTCCAAGCTGTATAGGCTTGAAAGCCTACTACCAATTAAGCATATTAGGTGATGTGCATCTCTGTAATGAGAAGGGGTGTGGTCTAATGACATCAACACCCTATATCAGGTGTGCATAACCCCAGTCCGGAATGGGTGCAAGAACCAAGGGAGATTACAAATAAAAAGTAATACAACACATAGAAACACCCAGCACTCACCAGCTAGCTCACAGCTAAGATAAAATCACAACTGGAAAGGTTAGTCACCGCATCTGGCCAAATGGGAATCACAGCTTTTTTGGAGTGCTATTTAGCACCCAGGGCTGGATGTTGCTGAGTCACAGGATGTGTACCTGATCCGGTCTTGGAGTGCAGTTCCCTTCCATGTTTTGTATTTTCTATGGGTGATTACAGCCACCTGTGCACCCCTTCTTTGTTCTCAGTTTGTTTGGCTCTGTGAGCTCGCATGATGGTGTGCCTGTGTTAGGGACTCAGGCTATGGAAAGGACCTTGACGTGGTGCCTGAGCTTTCCCATTTGGCCAGATGCGGTGACTAACCTTTCCAGTTGTGATTTTATCTTAGCTGTGAGCTAGCTGGTGAGTGCTGGGTGTTTCTATGTGTTATATATATATATATATATATTATTTTGTACACACAATAACCATATTTAAAGATTAGGGAAAAAAAAGAAATGCTCTTTTAGTACATAAATAATGAGCTTAAAGGGACAGTCAACACCAGAATTGTTGTTGTTTAAAAATATAGATAATCCCTTTATTACCCATTACCCAGTTTTGCATAACCCACACTGTTATATTAATATACTTTTTATCTCTGTGATTAACTTGTATCTAAGCATCTTCTGACAGCCCCTTGATCACATGACATTGTATTTATTATCTATTGACTTTCATTCTAGCCAATTAGTGCAGTGTTTGCCACAAGCTACATGCGTGATCACACTGTTATCTATATGGCTGACATGAACTAGCTCTCCACTGTTGTGAAAGCAAATAAAAAAGCATGTGATAAGAGGCGGCCTTCAAGGGCTTAGACATTATCATATGAGTCATCCTAGGCTAGGTTTAGTTTTCAACTAAGCATACCAAGAGAACAAAGCAAAATTGGTGATAAAAGTAAATTGTAAAGTTGTTTAAAATGATATGCCCTATTTGAAACGTGAACTTTTTTTTGGACTTGACTGTCCCTTTAAGGTTAAAATTTAACTTTTAATAATGAGTTAAATAAAATGACTACTTAAATAATAGTGTATAGTGTATTATATAGGTGTGCAGAAAGAAAAAATAAAAAACACAACTCCATTGAGAGAGACTTGTTACACTATTTATGAACAAGTTACAATGTTGCTTGATACATTGGGGCCAAATTATCAAGGGCCGAATGGTCCCTGATCCCCCTGTTTCCATGCGAGCCTTCAGGCTTGATGGAAACAGCAGTTAAGACCACTGCTCCTTAACTGGTCTGCCTGCTCTGAGTGGCGGACAGCAATCAACCCGATCAGATACGATTGGGTTGATTGACACCCCCTGCTAGCGGCCGATTGGCTGTAAATCTGCAGGGGGTGGCATTGCACAAGCAGTTCACTAGAAATGCTTGTGCAATGTAAAATGCCGACAGCATATGCTGTCGGCATTCAGCGATGTCTGTCGGACATGATCCGCTGAGTGAATCATGTCGGACAGACTGTTGATAAATCGGCCCCTTAGTAAGTACAAAAAATAATGCTGAGGGTTTAGGAGGAGTGAAATTATACCATTTTTAAGGAACAGCTCTAACTGGGCTCAGTGCCCAGTTTACCCTGTATTAGGGTAGAGTAACAGTTCAATTACAGGTTATTAACACCCTCCCATCCTTCCCACTATTCGTTAGCAACAATTAACTTTTAAATCTTTAACTTTTTTAGCTTAGAATTTTTAGCCTAAATCAACAGAGTGCAAGTTTAAATATAGAACAGGTGCCCCTGACACGGTCGCGTTTCACTTTACGCTTCCTCAGAGGGGCCGGTGGGCCGTTTGACAGCAGTTTTTGCCGGGTTGAGGAGCCCGCCCACTGGGCATTGATTGGTCGAGCGATGCGGTAGAGGAAATCTGCTATTGGTCAATCGTAATGTCTTTTAGATTTAATGCCGCGGTTACGTTACGAGTTAGTAGTTAACTCTTAGTTGTCCAGAGTGCATGAGTGGATCGCTGGATTCATATATATGGAGAATGGACTACAGCGATGGCTTTTGGCAATATAGCATATTTGAAGTGGATCGGATTGGGATAATTATGTAAAGTAGTGGGGGAGAAAGGAATGTTTTTTACTAATCAATGTATTTGGTTCTTGCTTGCAAATACTATTTAAACTCTTTTGTTGATATTCATTTGTAGGATTCTTTTGTGTATAAATATTATGACTAGATGATCTGACATAAAGTAATAAAGTTAGGCCAGGTTGATATTACAGTGTAATGTGCAAAACATGATCTTTATTATATATATATATATATATATATATATATATGTATATATATATATATATATATATATATATATATATATATATATATATATATATATATATATATATATATGAAATAAATAAAGAATTAATAAAAAACTGAGTGTGAGGGTGAAGGCTGTCTAGTAGTGATGTCGCGAATAGTTCGCCGGCGATGTTCGATCCGCCCCCTATTCGTCATCATTGAGTAAAACTTTGACCCTGTACCTCACAGTCAGCAGACACATTCCAGCCAATCAGCAGCAGACCCTCCCTCCCAGACCCTCCTACCTCCTGGACAGCATCCATTTTAGATTAATTCGGAAGCTGCATTCTTAGTGAGAGGAGGGACAGTGTAGCTGCTGCTGATTTAATAGGGAAATCGATAGCTAGGCTAGTGTATTCAGTGTCCACTACAGTCCTGAAGGACTCATCTGATCTCTGCTGTAAGGACAGAACCCCAAAAAGCCCTTTTTAGGGCTAGAACATCAGTCTGCTTTTTTTTTCCTGTGTAATCTAATTGCAGTTGCCTGCCTGCCAGCGTGTGTGTCAGGCTCACAGCGTATACTGTGCCCACTTGCCCAGTGCCACCACTCATATCTGGTGTAACAGTAGTGTACATTTAAAAAACAACAACACTTTTTTGACTGTGAAATAATAACAGTCAGTTTCCTTCACACGTGTGCGTTTCAGTGCCAGCCAGGGCACAGTGTCACCCCAGTGCAACTCATATCTGGTGTAACAGTAGTGTACATTTAAAAACAACAACACTTTTTTGACTGTGTTAAATAATTGCAGTCAGTTTCCTTCACATATGTGCGTTTCAGTGCCTGCCAGGGCACAGTGTCACCCCAGTGCAACTCATATCTGGTGTAACAGTAGTGTACATTTTAAAAAAACAACACTTTTTTGACTGTGTTAAATAATAGCAGTCAGTTTCCTTCACACGTGTGCGTTTCAGTGCCTGCCAGGGAACAGTGTCACCCCAGTGCAACTCATATCTGGTGTAACAGTAGTGTACATTTAAAAAAAAACAACACTTTTTTGACTGTTAAATAATAGCAGTCAGTTTCCTTCACACAAGTGCGTTTCAGTGCCTGCCAGGGCACAGTGTCACCCCAGTGCAACTCATATCTGGTGTAACAGTAGTGTACATTTAAAAAAACAACAACACTTTTTTGACTGTGAAATAATAGCTGTCAGTTACCTTCACACGTGTGCGTTTCAGTGCCTGCCAGGGCACAGTGTCACCCCAGTGCAACTCATATCTGGTGTAACAGTAGTGTACATTTAAAAAAAAAACAAAACACTTTTTGACTGTTAAATAATAGCAGCCAGTTTCCTTCACACAAGTGCGTTTCAGTGTCTGCCAGGGAACAGTGTCACCCCAGTGCAACTCATATCTGGTGTAACAGTAGTGTACATTTAAAAAAAAAACACTTTTTTTACTGTGTTAAATAATAGCAGTCAGTTTCCTTCACACGTGTGCGTTTCAGTGCCTGCCAGGGCACAGTGTCACCCCAGTGCAACTCATATCTGGTGTAAAAGTAGTGTACATTTAAAAAACAAACAAACACTTTTTTGACTGTGAAATAATAGCAGTCAGTTTCCTTCACATGTGTGCGTTTCAGTGCCTGCCAGGGCACAGTGTCACCCCAGTGCAACTCATATCTGGTGTAACAGTCGTGTACATTTAAAAAAAAAAACACTTTTTTAACTGTGTTAAATAATAGCAGTAAGTTTCCTTCACACGTGTGCGTTTCAGTGCCTGCCTGCCAGGGCACAGTGTCACCCCAGTGCAACTCATATCTGGTGTAACAGTAGTGTACATTTAAAAAAAAATATACAATTTTGACTGTAATAGATTGAATAGCAGTTAGTTATCTGCAAGCGTGTGTGTCAGGCCTACAGCGTCTACTCTGCCAACTTCTGCCAGTGCACAGTGCCACTCATATCTGTTGTCACAGTAGCTTGCACGCATAGTACCACTAATCGAAAAAAAAAAAATGACAGGCAGAGGCAGGCCACCCCGCAGGGGCCGTCGTGTTCGTGGTGCTGTGATTCCCTTTGGCCCTAGAATAATGCCCAGTGTTCAGAGGCCACGTACCCCGAACTCGAACAGTTCTGAGGACATAGTTGACTGGCTAACACAGGACACCCAATCTTCTACAGCTTCCGCTCGGAACCTTGATGCACCATCTTCCTCCAGCTTAGCTTCAGGCACCTCTCAATTTACCACTCGCCCGCCTGCCGCCACCACCAAAACTAGCACCACAGCCGCTTTACTTGATCTGTCAGAGGAGTTATTTACACATAAGTTGGAAGAAATGAGTGATAGTGATGCGCAACCATTATTGCCAGAGGATGTAGATAACAGGGATATGTCTCAGTCAGGCAGCATTACACACATGGACGTACGGTGTGATGATGATGATGTTGTACCCGCTGCTGGAGTTTGGTCTGTCACTGTGAAGCGGGCGTAACCCTTACACTACCTGATCGATACAACATCATACCTGATATTTTAAAGCACGTTATTCCAAACAATTTAGGAATGTTAGGTGATTTATGCCCTATATGGATTAAATTCCAATGAAGAAAAGTTCAGACTGTTACGTAAAAACATTAATTCTTTATTTGATTATTTAAAAGTGGCAAAACACAGCAAACAGAGTAGTGGTGTAGAAGGCGCAGCACAGTATGACTTACGCGTTTCGGATGTAATCCGTAGTCATAGCCTACTGTAGTGTGCTCTACACCTGATTTAAAACATGGTAAAACAAGTGTGATTGGTCCAAATTCTTGAACGCACCCTCTATTTTCCACCAATAACTAACTAGTATTATGTTAACCCTCTATTGTCTAGAGTCTGCATTGTACTATCACGCTATATATTACTACCTTAAATAATGACATAATAGAATAAATTAGTGCACATGCACCTCACAGCAAAACATAACAAATGATTATTAGTGCAACAAATATTAAGTGTTGAATGTTAGTGGTCAAAGCACGGCATAATTAAACCCTATAAAGTCTATAGAAAAAATGCTAGTAAAATGCAATGGACTACCTGAGTCAATACCTATTGTTTATACAGGATACACATATTGTCCGGACACAGACTGTTCCTTTCTGTGCAAGTTCTCTAATCCCAGGAGAGTGTGCATATTGCATTTGGAGTACAGCAGAGTTGGATGTAACACAAGAGGGGACTATTTGACCTACGTCACTGGTGGGGCTACATTGATTTACCGGAGGAGCAAGCAGCTGGAATAAGTTGAGGCGGAGTAAAGATTTCTCTGCCTCGTTCCGGATTGTGCTTCATTGGCCAGGACCAGGCCGCGCCTATTCAGAGGCGTCCGGATCAATCTGCAGCCGCGAATGGCGATCCCCACAAATCCACTTGGTTTGGGTGAGTGAGACTTCTACTGTTTACCCGGAGTTACGGATCATATTAAATCACACTGCGAATCCTGAGAGGTTTATATACTGCACTTTGCACTTTATCCGTTTATTACAATATTAGGCTGCCTTCTATAATCTGGGTTTCTCATTTTCTTATCTGACTTTATGGATTAAAACCAGACTCTGCATCAACTATGTAATTTTCCATGGGAGTTTTGCCATGGATTCCCCTCCGGCATGCCACAGTCCAGGTGTTAGTCCCCTTGAAACAACTTTTCCATCACTATTGTGGCCAGAAAGAGTCCCTGTGTATTTTAAAATTCGCCTGCCTATTGAAGTCTATGGCGGTTCGCCCGGTTCGCCCGTTCGCGACATCACTACTGTCAACAATATGGTGAAAAAAATATAAAAATATAAGCTGATTTAGTAGGTAGTGTGATTTTAAGTGTGAGTGGCATTGTAAAAAAGAAACAATTAGTGAATTTAGTGTTTTGTTATTTATTATAAAAAGGATAACGTGGTCCTTGGATAATAAAGGGACATTACAGTCCTGATAAGGGGGTAATTAGGTGAAAGATGCTTAAAAATTTAAAAATATTCATTAAAAAAAGGGTGAAAAATTCAAATAAATAGAATTTACTGCAATGAAGATGATTAGGTACTGTAGAAGGGAGAAAAACAGGGGGACCGGAAGGGACATAATATTTAAAGGAACACGTTATAATTGTTAAAATCATTTAGACCAAAAGGTTTCACTGTGTTAAAGGGACAGTGTAGTCAAAATTAAACTTTCATGATTCAGATAGGGCATGCAATTTGAAACAACTTTCCAATTGACTTCTATCATTAAATTTGCTTTGTTCCCTTGGTGGTATTTTTGAAAAGCTAAACCCAGGTAGGCTCAAACTGATTTCTAAACCATTGAAAACCGCCTCTTAGCTCAGAGCATTTTGAAAAATTTTCACAGTTAGACAGCACTAGTTTTTGTGTGTCATATAGATAACATTGTGCTCACTCCCGGGGAGTTATGTAGGAGTCTGCACTGATTGGCTAAACTGCATGTCTGTCAAAAGCATTGAGATCAGGGGGAAGTCTGCAGAGGCTTAGATACAAGGCAATCACAGAGGTAAAACATATATTAATAAAACTGTGTTGGTTATGCAAAACTGGGGAATGGGTAATAAAGGGATTATTTATCTTTTTAAACAATAACAATTCTGGTGTAGACTGTCCCTTTAAGTAGATTGATCCATCTACATTCCATTTGTAGTAGTGTTTTTTTCCAGATTGTCCCCTGATGCCTAAACTGGCCTTTTGAATAACTGCATATTTGAGTAGATTGCCATTATGGTTGTGATTTTTATAAAAATGTTTTGCAACACTTGCGACTGTTTTACCATCTTATATATCTTTGGGAGCATTTCCTATAATGCGACAGTGTTAAAATTTGCAAAAATACCTGGCTCCTAGATTTATGGCCTCATGCTCCTTCATTTTGAACATACTTGTAAAACACTGCTTTATCTTTTTTTTTTACATTACCATGTAGTATATAAACTGTAAATGTCTTGTCTAAATCGTAATCATTCTACCATGTTGCCATAACAATATAACAGAAGCATGTATGTATGCATTAATGGGTCTGTATGTGCTTATGTGTATGTAACAGTGTGTATATATGAGTTTATGACAGTGTGTGTATTTATGGGTGTATATATGTCTATGTTTGTATGCATGCAGGTGTTTATGTATGTATGTATGTATGAGTGTGTGTGTATGTATGTATATGTATGTATGAGTGTGTGTGTATGTATATGTATGTATGAGTGTGTGTGTATGTATATGTATGTATGAGTGTGTGTGTATGTATATGTATGTATGTATGAGTGTGTGTGTGTATGTATATGTATGTATGTATGAGTGTGTGTGTGTATGTATATGTATGTATGAGTGTGTGTGTGTATGTATATGTATGTATGAGTGTGTGTGTGTATGTATATGTATGTATGTATGAGTGTGTGTGTGTATGTATATGTATGTATGAGTGTGTGTGTATGTTTATGTATGAGTGTGTGTGTATGTATATGTATGTATGAGTGTGTGTATGTATATGTATGTATGTATGTATGAGTGTGTGTGTATGCATATGTATGTATGAGTATGTATATGTGTGTATGTATATGTATGTATGAGTGTGTGTGTATGTATATGTATGTATGAGTGTGTGTTTATGTGTGTGTGTTGTATGAGTGTGTGTATGTATATGTAAGTATGTACGAGTGTGTGTGTATGTATAGGTATGTTGTATGAGTGTGTGTGTATGTATATGTATGTATGAGTGTGTGTGTATGTATAGGTATGTATGAGTGTGTGTGCATGTATAGGTATGTATGAGTGTATGTTTATATGTGTGTGTTGTATGAGTGTGTGTGTATGTATAGGTATGTATGAGTGTGTGTGTATGTATAGGTATGTATGAGTGTGTGTTTATGTGTGTGTGTTTTATGAGTGTGTGTGTGTGTGTATGTATAGGTATGTATGAGTGTGTGCGTATGTATAGGTATGTATGAGAGTGTGTTTATGTGTGTGTGTTGTATGAGTGTGTGTGTATGTATGAATGTCTGTGTATGTGTATGTGTTTAAGAGTTTATGTTTGTATCTGTGTACATGTGTGTGTATTAGCCCATGCGTCCCTTTTCATATAGATTTTATTATAAATAATGACCAAAATCATAATAACTATATCTTGGCAATCTAGCTAATGAATCAGCAATTGTTTAAGAGCATTTAAAAAAAAAATTCTACCTGTAAAATCCACAACAAATGAATCTCTTTAATGCAGTCCAAAAGAAACTAAGGCTGTCATACTTTAAAAGATATTAAACTGATGACTGATGTCATACTTCTTATTCTCTTTATATTGTAGGAATAGTAATTCCACTATCAAATGAGCTTTGTGGTTTAATATATATTGAGGTCCCTTTTAAGAGAATTTGATGAAAAACTAGTCAGGTAGTCAAACCATTATACATTTGTAAACTGTAAAAGTACTTGTGCTTGCCTATCTTTATCTTATCTATTTTATCATCATCCAACAATTGAACAGCTCAACTCTCAGTGATGACTTCTTGTACTCTTTAAATTGTAGGAAGAATAGTGATTCCACTATCAAAAGTTCTTTGTAGTTTTATATATTGAGGTCTCTTTTAAGGGAATTTGCTGAAAAACTGGTTAGGTAGTCTTCAAATTATTTTCTTTATCTATCTATTTTATTGTCCAAGAGTAGTCCCTTATGATAATTAAGGTTCCATTAAAATGTAATATCAAACTGAAGTTTGTCATGTAACCTAAGTATTAAAATGCTTGGAAATTGATTTATTATACTTGTAATTGTATAAGCTTTATTTATATGCTTACATCTTTTTGATTAAAGAATTATTATGACCTCTCTATGATAATATGTATTACTGTCTATTTCGGTTGCAACTTGAGTTTTTAATCACTGTAACGTCCTTGTCCTTTTTATAAAAAAAAATCAAATAAAAATAAGGCCCAGTTAAACTCAACTGGGCCTAACTTACATCATAATTCATTATATACAGAAATATTGTTATTCCAATATCACAAACAGTATATTGCAGTATATACAATGTTATAATGCTCCACATTTGTGGATTTGTATTTTTTCTAATAAAATGTTGTCCATTATCTAACTTTCGGCTAGATTACGAGTTTTGCGTTATGAGGGGTGCGGTGCTAACTTGCACATTATTGTCACCGCTCACTTCCCTATAGCGCTGGTATTACAGGTTTTGATAAACTTAGCGTTAATAGGCAAGAAGTGAGCGTAGAGCAAAATTGTACTCCATACCGCACTCCAATACCAGTGCTGCTTAAGTCAGTGGTGAGCTGGTTATACGTGCTTGTGCACGATTTCCCCATAGACATCAATGGGGAGAGCCGGCTGAAAAAAAGTCTAACACCTGCAATAAAGCAGCGTAAAGCTCAGTAACGCAGCCCCATTGATTATTACACTTAATAACCCCTAATCTGCCTCCCCGACATCGCCGACACCTACATTATACTTATTAACCCCTAATCTGCCGCTCCCGACATCACGACACCTATATTACACTTATTAACCCCTAATCTGCTGCTCTGGACATCGCTTCCACGATAATAAACATATTAACCCCTAAACCGCAGCACTCCCGCATCACAAACATTAGTTAAATATTATTAACCCCTAATCTGCCGCCCCTAACATCGCCACCACTATACTAAAGTTATTAACCCCTAAACCTAATTCTAACCCTAACCCTAACACCTACTAACTTAACCTTAACCTATTTAAAACTAAATACTTACCTGTAAAATAAACCCTAAGCTAGCTACAATATAACTAATAGTTACATTATATCTAGCTTAGGGTTTATTTTTATTTTACAGGCAAGTTTGTATTTATTTTAACTAGGTAGAATAGTTACTAAATAGTTGTTAACTATTTAATAACTACCTAGCTAAAATAAATACAAATTTACCTGTAAAATAAAACCTAACCTGTCTTACACTAACACCTAACCTTGAACTACAATTAAATAAATTACCTAAATTAAATACAATTAAGTAAATTAAATACAATTACCTAAATTACAAAAAAAACAAACACTAAATTACACAAAATA
The DNA here is from genome assembly GCF_027579735.1 of Bombina bombina. Taxonomy (NCBI): domain Eukaryota; kingdom Metazoa; phylum Chordata; class Amphibia; order Anura; family Bombinatoridae; genus Bombina; species Bombina bombina. The sequence goes on along the minus strand of NC_069504.1, from coordinate 126,095,890 downwards.
AAAAACAAATTACAAGATATTCAAACTAATTACACCTAATCTAATAGCCCTATCAAAATAAAAAGCCCCCCCCCCAAAAAATAAACAACCCTAGCCTAAACTAAACTACCAATAGTCCTTAAAAGGGCCTTTTGCTGGGCATTTCCCCAAAGAAATCAGTTCTTTTACCTGTAAAAAAAATTACAAACAACCCCCCAACAGTAAAACCCACCACCCACACAACCAACCCCCCAGATAAAACCCTAACTAAAAAACCTAAGCTCCCCATTGCCCTGAAAAGGGCATTTGGATGGGCATTACCCTTAAAAGGGCATTTAGCTCTTTTGCGGCCCAAAGCCCTAACCTAAAAATAAAACCCACCCAATAAACCCTTAAAAAACCCTTACACTAACCCCCAAAGATCCACTTACAGTTTTGAAGACCGGACATCTATCGTCAACGAAGCTAGGAGAAGTTGTCAACGAAGCGGAAGAAGTCCTCAACGAAGCCGGGAGAAGTCTTCATCCAAGCCAGGAGAAGTGGTCCTCCAGACGGGCAGAAGTCTTCATCCAGACGTTATCTTCTATCTTCATCCATCCGGCGCAGAGCGGGTCCATCTTTAAGACATTCAGCGTGGAGCATCCTCTTCTTACGACGACTCCCGACGAATGAAGGTTCCTTTAAGCCAATAGGATTGAGCTTGCATTCTATTGGCTGATTGGAACAGCCAATAGAATGCAAACTCAATCCTATTGGCTGATTGGATCAGCCAATAGGATTGAAGCTCAATCCTATTGGCTGATTGCGGCAATGTCCGGAGCGGCAGATTATGGGTTAATAAGTGTAATGTAGGTGTCGCCGATGTCGGGGGCGGCAGATTAGCTGTTAATAAGTGTAATGTAGGTGTCAGCAATGTCAGGGACAGCAGATTTGGGGTTAATAAGTATAATGTAGATGTCGGCCATGTTGGGGGCTACAGATTAGGGGTTAATAATATTTAACTAGTGTTTGCGAGGTGGGAGTGTGGCAGTTTAGGGGTTAATATGTTTATTCTAGTGGCGGTGATATCCGGAGCAGCAGATTAGGGGTTAATAATTTTATTTTAGTGTTTGTGATGCGGGAGGGCCTCGGTTTAGGGGTTAATAGGTAGTTTATGGGTGTTAGTATACTTTTTAGCACTTTAGTTATGAGTTTTATGTTACGGCGTTGTAACATAAAACTCATAACTACTGACTACGAATCTTGGCGGTATAGGGTATAACGCTCACTTTTTGGCCTCCCAGGCAGACTCATAATACCGGCGCTATGGAATTCCCATTGAAAAAAGACTTTACGCAAATTGCATAAGTTAATTTGCTTTAAGGCCAAAAAAGTGTTTGGTGCCCCTAAACCTGCAAGACTCGTTATACCAGCGGTAGTGAAAAAGCAGCATTATGAGGCTTAACGCTGCTTTTTCACTCATACCACAAAACTCATAATCTAGCCCATTGTTTTTCTCCCATTTTTTTTTATTTTAAAAACTGTGGGGGCGGGGTCATGGGCGGAGTTGTGGTCAGGATGGGGGCAGGGATAGAGGGCAGGGAGACAGGGGGCCCCATTTTGTCATCTCGCCTCGGGCCCCACAAGGGCTAGAGCTGGCCCTGTCAACAGCCTCTGACAGTGTATTAACGGTTTGCGCTTTCATTGGAAACCTGGTATAATTTATCAATTAATGGCTTCTAATACTTTCTATAGGATGCAAAGATTGAGGTATAACTCGCCATTGGAAGCAGTCGATAAAAAAAATTGCTTCTGACAGCATATTTATCATTTTGCGAGCACACGCAAACCTAATTACTGCTCAATGGAAACAAGCCTTAACTCTTCTAGAAGTAGCTTTTCGTGCACGTCAGGTACCACTCGTATTACAAGTTGAAAATAAACTGTTTTTGCATGAGCGTTAACCTGAAGTGCGCAAAACCCAAACTTAGTATATTGCACAAGCAACACCCTACTTGCGCGCAAACCCGACTTCAAATTCTCAAGTGAGCTAACCCGACATGAAAACATGAATATTTCACATTCCATTGTTCTTCACATAGCAGAATGTGTTCCATTTATTCATAAATACACATTTCTACATATATCTGATGGTATTTTGGTACAATATATACCTATACCTATATATATATATATATATATATATATATATATATATATATATATATATATATATATATACATGTAGTTTTTGAAGAAAAATCTGCAGCACTCCTCAATTTTCTTTTTGTGATTTTTATTACAAGCAAACACACATAGGCGACGTTTCGGGCAGTGCCCTTTCTTAAGCCAAGTGATTACAACAACATTTAAGTCACAAATTTATAGGCAGTGAAAAACTGTGAATACAGGTGAAATCTTTTCATTCATTAAAATTTAAAGAAACGTGGGGGAGCCTGCTCTCAAAGCGGCAAGACATGTCTTAGTGAAGCTCCGTGAGTTTGAGAAGATTTCTACAGATTGCCCATAACAAACTTAAATTTTTTTTCCCCATTACTTTGATAACTTGAGCTTATACACTACTTGAGATTTGATATACTCTGAGAGCGGATAATTTGACCATGTTTTGGCCTATGTTCTCTGAGACGGCTGTGTGACAATCTTCCCACAGACCTGGAAACCATTTTACAAACTTGCGATTACGCAGTAAGATAAACTCGCAAACTGAGCCTTGTGGGGATTACAGAACACAGGTTCAGGGATGCCGCATATTAACCCCCCCATTTCCGGGGTTATGGTATCCTGTACAGGGATAATTCCTAAAAGCTAATTCACCTAGAGAAGCATTAGAACCACCTAGCAGAAAAAAATGGAGCTGATTCCAAATTATACTGAAGCCCCGATTATTCTCCTATTGGAGGATCATTACAGGAAACTCCACTTCATGATTAAACAATGTTTAAGAGCTGATAGGCCTTATGTTACTGAAGGTGGTGAGGACCTACCAAGCAATACATTAGGGCGATCACGCATATCCCTGCACATAAAGAGGGCCATTCATGGAGAAGAGCCTTTGATTCCGGCTCCTCACCTGGCAGGAGCGATCACTTATCAAGTGGGGACCTACTCTGGACCTACTCTCTGGATCTACTCTCCTATTTTCCCCACTGGAGTGCAGCACTGTTGGAACTATGGATAAATGAGCCAGCGGGCTCCTTGAACAGAGCCCCAGGACCTCTCATGGCAGAATATCCGATACCCTCGAAGTGTGGAGAGGTGGATTTCAGACGCTCTTTTTTTATTGAGATAACCTCTGGAGGGGAGCTAAAGATAGTTACGCACTTTTACCTCCCACAGAGTTACCCCTTCATATTCAGAACCATGTTGGTAAGACTCTGTAATTTGTCAAGAAAAGTGGGGATAGGTTAGATCCCTTAGATGAGTCTGTGCTACCCTTTAGGGATGGGCGAAATTCAAATTCGAATGTCACATTCAAATTCAAATAGTATTTCTAGTCTAATACTGTGTTTTTTAAATGATATATTCGAATTTGAATGTGACATTCAAATTTGAATGTGACATTCAAATTCGAATGTGACATTCAAATTCAAAATAGTATTTCTAGTTTACAACTGTGTTTAATAAATGTGATATTCGATTCAAATGTGATATTCGATTTGAATGTGATATTCGATTTGAATGTGACATTCAAATTCGAAATAGTATTTCTAATCTAATACTGTGTTTTATAAATGTAATATTCAAATTCGAATGTGATATTCGATTCAAATGTGATATTCGATTCAAATGTGAAATTCGAATTCGAAATAGTGTTTCTAGTCTACAATTGGGTTTTATAAATGTAATATTCGAATTCGCATGTGACATTTGAAAACTGTAAATAACATTCAAAAATCAAATTTTTAAGAATATTCGTTCTTATCAACATTCTATTATGTAAATCGAATTTCTACAATAACATTCGTTCTAACATTCAAATTCGAATATAAACACATTCGCCCACCCCTACTACCCTTATATTCATCAGCCCACACAGAACACTTAATATGAAAAGGACCTCTCCCTATCTGGTGTACTGTTGATGTTAGAAGCAATATTTATTTTTATGCACATGAATCCTAGTAGTGTAAATGAAAGTCTATTAATGACGACGTTAGGCCTGATAATTGGAGAGTTACTCAGATTGTTGACAAAGTTAGGAAACTAGTTTTTTATTATTACTCTGTGTAGCTATGCTACTATATTCTGATTGTAAGTTTGTAAGCTTCAGGTGTTACATTTTTAGTGAGGAGTATAATAACCACTTGATGATACTACCCTCCATACCAGTTCTAGGGGATCGAATCATCTACTATACATACACATGTGGTACCTATAGACACATTTAAAACAGTATCCAGTTTCCTGTCAATACCACAACACTGTTAAGAAATAGATATGTCAGTATCTGGTTATGTTACAAGGCTTAGAATACTTTAGATTCCATACTGTATACTTCATTGAGGTTGGAAAATACCAGTAGCTTCACCTAACTTTTACTTTGTGCCCTAATATGTTGTGCCAACTAGGTAACAATACTTTTACATGTGTACTCTATTAACACCCCTAAAATTAAGAATGAGATCCTACTATCCTATGGACATCATAGGTACTTATATATGTACATGAATCACAGTAATGATAATTGTGAACCTATTCATCACAATGTTAGGTCTGATAATTGAAGAGTAACTCAGATTGTTGACAATGTTAGGAAACTAATTTTTTTATATTTTTTTATTATTATTATTACTCTGTGTTGCTATGCTACTATATGCTGATTATAGGTTTGGAAGTTTCATATATTCTATTTTTTAGTTAGGAGTATAATAACCACTTGATGATACTAACCTCCATATCAGCTCTAGGGGAGTGAATAATTTAATTGTACATATACATATGTTACCCATAGACATATTTAAAGCAAGCATGATACCCTATTGCTCTATATGATACAGTGCTGCTAGGCAAGACCCTATGAATGGGATTTTATGCACCTCATTTCCTGTCCATACTACAACATAGTTAGGAAATGAGTATCTCAGTATCTGGCTACATTAATGCCCTAATATACAATATCTAAAATACTTTAGAACCCATGCAGGATACTTTATTGGGGTAGGAAAACACCAGTATTTGCGCCTAGCTCTTCCATTTTACAAACTTGCGATTACGCAGTAAGATAAACTCGCAAAACGGAGCCTTGTGGGGATTACAGAACACAGGTTCAGGGCTGCCGCATATTAACCCCCCCATTTCCGGGGTTATGGTATCCTGTACAGGGATAATTCCTAAAAGCTAATTCACCTAGAGAAGCATTAGAACCACCTAGCAGAAAAAAATGGAGCTGATTCCAAATTATACTGAAGCCCCGATTATTCTCCTATTGGAGGATCATTACAGGAAACTCCACTTCATGATTAAACAATGTTTAAGAGCTGATAGGCCTTATGTTACTGAAGGTGGTGAGGACCTACCAAGCAATACATTAGGGTGATCACGCATATCCCTGCACATAAAGAGGGCCATTCATGGAGAAGAGCCTTTGATTCCGGCTCCTCACCTGGCAGGAGCGATCACTTATCAAGTGGGGACCTACTCTGGACCTACTCTCTGGATCTACTCTCCTATTTTCCCCACTGGAGTGCAGCACTGTCGGAACTATGGATAAATGAGCCAGCGGGCTCCTTGAACAGAGCCCCAGGACCTCTCATGGCAGAATATCCGATACCCTCGAAGTGTGGAGAGGTGGATTTCAGACGCTCTTTTTTTTATTGAGATAACCTCTGGAGGGGAGCTAAAGATAGTTACGCACTTTTACCTCCCACAGAGTTACCCCTTCATATTCAGAACCATGTTGGTAAGACTCTGTAATTTGTCAAGAAAAGTGGGGATAGGTTAGATCCCTTAGATGAGTCTGTGCTACCCTTTAGGGATGGGCGAAATTCAAATTCGAATGTCACATTCAAATTCAAATAGTATTTCTAGTCTAATACTGTGTTTTTTAAATGATATATTCGAATTTGAATGTGACATTCAAATTTGAATGTGACATTCAAATTCGAATGTGACATTCAAATTCAAAATAGTATTTCTAGTTTACAACTGTGTTTAATAAATGTGATATTCGATTCAAATGTGATATTCGATTTGAATGTGATATTTGATTTGAATGTGACATTCAAATTCGAAATAGTATTTCTAATCTAATACTGTTTTTTATAAATGTAATATTCAAATTCGAATGTGATATTCGATTCAAATGTGATATTCGATTCAAATGTGAAATTCGAATTCGAAATAGTGTTTCTAGTCTACAATTGTGTTTTATAAATGTAATATTCGAATTCGCATGTGACATTTGAAAACTGTAAATAACATTCAAAAATCAAATTTTTAAGAATATTCGTTCTTATCAACATTCTATTATGTAAATCGAATTTCTACAATAACATTCGTTCTAACATTCAAATTCGAATATAAACACATTCGCCCACCCCTACTACCCTTATATTCATCAGCCCACACAGAACACTTAATATGAAAAGGACCTCTCCCTATCTGGTGTACTGTTGATGTTAGAAGCAATATTTATTTTTATGCACATGAATCCTAGTAGTGTAAATGAAAGTCTATTAATGACGACGTTAGGCCTGATAATTGGAGAGTTACTCAGATTGTTGACAAAGTTAGGAAACTAGTTTTTTATTATTACTCTGTGTAGCTATGCTACTATATTCTGATTGTAAGTTTGTAAGCTTCAGGTGTTACATTTTTAGTGAGGAGTATAATAACCACTTGATGATACTACCCTCCATACCAGTTCTAGGGGATCGAATCATCTACTATACATACACATGTGGTACCTATAGACACATTTAAAACAGTATCCAGTTTCCTGTCAATACCACAACACTGTTAAGAAATAGATATGTCAGTATCTGGTTATGTTACAAGGCTTAGAATACTTTAGATTCCATACTGTATACTTCATTGAGGTTGGAAAATACCAGTAGCTTCACCTAACTTTTACTTTGTGCCCTAATATGTTGTGCCAACTAGGTAACAATACTTTTACATGTGTACTCTATTAACACCCCTAAAATTAAGAATGAGATCCTACTATCCTATGGACATCATAGGTACTTATATATGTACATGAATCACAGTAATGATAATTGTGAACCTATTCATCACAATGTTAGGTCTGATAATTGAAGAGTAACTCAGATTGTTGACAATGTTAGGAAACTAATTTTTTTATATATTTTTATTATTATTATTACTCTGTGTTGCTATGCTACTATATGCTGATTATAGGTTTGGAAGTTTCATATATTCTATTTTTTAGTGAGGAGTATAATAACCACTTGATGATACTAACCTCCATATCAGCTCTAGGGGAGTGAATAATTTAATTGTACATATACATATGTTACCCATAGACTTATTTAAAGCAAGCATGATACCCTATTGCTCTATATGATACAGTGCTGCTAGGCAAGACCCTATGAATGGGATTTTATGCACCTCATTTCCTGTCCATACTACAACATAGTTAGGAAATGAGTATCTCAGTATCTGGCTACATTAATGCCCTAATATACAATATCTAAAATACTTTAGAACCCATGCAGGATACTTTATTGGGGTAGGAAAACACCAGTATTTGCGCCTAGCTCTTCCATTTTACAAACTTGCGATTACGCAGTAAGATAAACTCGCAAACTGAGCCTTGTGGGGATTACAGAACACAGGTTCAGGGCTGCCGCATATTAACCCCCCCATTTCCGGGGTTATGGTATCCTGTACAGGGATAATTCCTAAAAGCTAATTCACCTAGAGAAGCATTAGAACCACCTAGCAGAAAAAAATGGAGCTGATTCCAAATTATGCTGAAGCCCCGATTATTCTCCTATTGGAGGATCATTACAGGAAACTCCACTTCATGATTAAACAATGTTTAAGAGCTGATAGGCCTTATGTTACTGAAGGTGGTGAGGACCTACCAAGCAATACATTAGGGCGATCACGCATATCCCTGCACATAAAGAGGGCCATTCATGGAGAAGAGCCTTTGATTCCGGCTCCTCACCTGGCAGGAGCGATCACTTATCAAGTGGGGACCTACTCTGGACCTACTCTCTGGATCTACTCTCCTATTTTCCCCACTGGAGTGCAGCACTGTCGGAACTATGGATAAATGAGCCAGCGGGCTCCTTGAACAGAGCCCCAGGACCTCTCATGGCAGAATATCCGATACCCTCGAAGTGTGGAGAGGTGGATTTCAGACGCTCTTTTTTTTATTGAGATAACCTCTGGAGGGGAGCTAAAGATAGTTACGCACTTTTACCTCCCACAGAGTTACCCCTTCATATTCAGAACCATGTTGGTAAGACTCTGTAATTTGTCAAGAAAAGTGGGGATAGGTTAGATCCCTTAGATGAGTCTGTGCTACCCTTTAGGGATGGGCGAAATTCAAATTTGAATGTCACATTCAAATTCAAATAGTATTTCTAGTCTAATACTGTGTTTTTTAAATGATATATTCGAATTTGAATGTGACATTTAAATTTGAATGTGACATTCAAATTCGAATGTGACATTCAAATTCAAAATAGTATTTCTAGTTTACAACTGTGTTTAATAAATGTGATATTCGATTCAAATGTGATATTCGATTTGAATGTGATATTCGATTTGAATGTGACATTCAAATTCGAAATAGTATTTCTAATCTAATACTGTGTTTTATAAATGTAATATTCAAATTCGAATGTGATATTCGATTCAAATGTGATATTCGATTCAAATGTGAAATTCGAATTCGAAATAGTGTTTCTAGTCTACAATTGTGTTTTATAAATGTAATATTCGAATTCGCATGTGACATTTGAAAACTGTAAATAACATTCAAAAATCAAATTTTTAAGAATATTCGTTCTTATCAACATTCTATTATGTAAATCGAATTTCTACAATAACATTCGTTCTAACATTCAAATTCGAATATAAACACATTCGCCCACCCCTACTACCCTTATATTCATCAGCCCACACAGAACACTTAATATGAAAAGGACCTCTCCCTATCTGGTGTACTGTTGATGTTAGAAGCAATATTTATTTTTATGCACATGAATCCTAGTAGTGTAAATGAAAGTCTATTAATGACGACGTTAGGCCTGATAATTGGAGAGTTACTCAGATTGTTGACAAAGTTAGGAAACTAGTTTTTTATTATTACTCTGTGTAGCTATGCTACTATATTCTGATTGTAAGTTTGTAAGCTTCAGGTGTTACATTTTTAGTGAGGAGTATAATAACCACTTGATGATACTACCCTCCATACCAGTTCTAGGGGATCGAATCATCTACTATACATACACATGTGGTACCTATAGACACATTTAAAACAGTATCCAGTTTCCTGTCAATACCACAACACTGTTAAGAAATAGATATGTCAGTATCTGGTTATGTTACAAGGCTTAGAATACTTTAGATTCCATACTGTATACTTCATTGAGGTTGGAAAATACCAGTAGCTTCACCTAACTTTTACTTTGTGCCCTAATATGTTGTGCCAACTAGGTAACAATACTTTTACATGTGTACTCTATTAACACCCCTAAAATTAAGAATGAGATCCTACTATCCTATGGACATCATAGGTACTTATATATGTACATGAATCACAGTAATGATAATTGTGAACCTATTCATCACAATGTTAGGTCTGATAATTGAAGAGTAACTCAGATTGTTGACAATGTTAGGAAACTAATTTTTTTATATTTTTTTATTATTATTATTACTCTGTGTTGCTATGCTACTATATGCTGATTATAGGTTTGGAAGTTTCATATATTCTATTTTTTAGTGAGGAGTATAATAACCACTTGATGATACTAACCTCCATATCAGCTCTAGGGGAGTGAATAATTTAATTGTACATATACATATGTTACCCATAGACATATTTAAAGCAAGCATGATACCCTATTGCTCTATATGATACAGTGCTGCTAGGCAAGACCCTATGAATGGGATTTTATGCACCTCATTTCCTGTCCATACTACAACATAGTTAGGAAATGAGTATCTCAGTATCTGGCTACATTAATGCCCTAATATACAATATCTAAAATACTTTAGAACCCATGCAGGATACTTTATTGGGGTAGGAAAACACCAGTATCTGCGCCTAGCTCTTCCTTTGTGCCCTAATATAACGTGCCAGCTAGGTAATATTACCTTTAAATGTGTACTCTATTAACACCCCAAAGGATCCTACTACCGTATGGATATTATAGTCACTAAGCAGATAGGAATAACTTTTGCTTTGTCCCTTGCGGCCGGAGGGACAAGGTAATCTTAGCTTAAATTACTGCTTGAGAGTAATAAATTAGAAACCTCCTATCAATTCAATCACTTAATATGCTGGTTAGATAGAAACCATTAAAGAGTGGGATATACTGAACTTTTCACATTGTATAGGTTATATTTTGAATGTACATCAGTAAGCTACATAGGTCAATAGAAAGGTACTGCCAAGGGCCAAAATAGTCTTACCCCTACATATATTCCTTATCCCCACCAATTGGAGGGACACACTAGCCCCTTAGGGACATATTTATCAAGCTCTGTATGGAGCTTGATGCCCCGTGTTTCTGGTGAGCCTTCAGGCACTGAGGGGCAGGAGGACAGACATCACCAGAAATCAACCTGATCGAAAACTAGCGAATCTGCAGGGGGCGGCATTGCACCAGCAGTTCACAAGAACTGCTGGTGCAATCATAAATGCCGAGAGCGTATGCTGCTCGCACAATGATAATTCGGCCCCATAGTCTAGAGCTAGCCGTTACTTTACATTGTGGCTTCATTGCTTCTCTGATGGAAGTGGACAGCCCTTCCTTTGTTACTACTTATCTACTTATCTAATTAATGTTTGTTATATTTTTCTAATATTATCTTTTGCATTTTACAAGTGACGTTAAACTGTTTTACATTACCAAGCCCGAAAGTGGCTATAGACCAAGCTAACTTGCCTCCATTATTTTTTTATTTTATTTACTGTGACATGTGGGTCCAAAAGTGGCCTATTAATACTTTAGGAGGTATATATTAATTTAAAAAGAGAGGTTTCAATTATATTTGCCTATTTTTTATTTGTATGAAGTTCGTTATTTTTATGCTGTGAGAATTGTACTTATATTTGTATTTATTTTTTTATTTTTTTTTAGTCATGGCACACTCTCGGCTAGATTACGAGTCTTGCGTTATGAGTAAAAAAGCAGCGTTAAGCCTCATAACGCTGCTTTTTTACTACCGCTGGTATTAAGAGTCTTGCAGATTTAGGGACACCGCACACTTTTTTGGCCTTACCACAAATCAACTTACGCAAATTGCATAAAGTCTTTTTTATATGGGACTTCCATAGCGCTGGTATTACGAGTTTGTCCTGGGAGGCCAAAAAGTGAGCGGTACACCCTATCCCATCAAGATTCGTAACGCATTCTAAAGTCAGTAGTTATGAGTTTTACATTACAAAGCTGTAGCATAAAACTTATAACTAAAGTGCTAAAAAGTACACTAACACCCATAAACTACCTATTAACCCCTAAACCGAGGCCCTCCCGCATCGCAAACACTAAAATAAAATGATTAACCCCTAATCTGCCGCACCCGACATCGCCGCCACTAAAATAAACATATTAACCCCTAAAACGCCGTAATCCCGCCTCGCAAACATTAGTTAAATATTATTAACCCCTAATCTGCTGTCCCTAACATCACCGCCACCTATCTACATTTATTAACCCCTAATCTTCCGCCCCAACGTCGCTGCCACTATACTATATTTATTAACCCCTAAACCTAAGTCTAACCCTAACACCCCCTAACTTAAATATAATTAAAATAAATCTAAATCAAACCTACAATTAATAACTAAATAATTCATATTTAAAACTAAATACTTACCTGTAAAATAAGAAGTGTAACAATTCGGTGAAAGTGCGCTGGCAGCAACAGGGGATTAATATATAACTATTAAAAAAGAAAAATGCTATCTAGAATCAAATTCTGTTTAAAAGAATGAATATATCAATTTGTAGATAAAATATATAAACATTTATTATAATAAACACAGAATGTTCAATATTACAAATCTATGACCGGTCATATTGTCAGGAACCACCTAATTGACATACTGTCACTTTAACTTTCTACATCATGTGATCAGCACATCCTATTTAAGCTTACCTGTGTCCATCAATCATTGCTAGGTAATTTGATACTACTGAGAATCTTCACTCTAGCCACACTTTGGATCAGCACAGACTGAACTCTGAATCCTCATTAATTGTTCCTGGGATCTCAGCTCTCTAATCCCCTCAGCGGTTCACCATTCTGCCAGCACTATTTGGTAACGTGTTATTTTTTATTTTCTCTCACCACCAACTGCAAGTTCTTTTCTCACACAGTACTGCATCTGTACACATTGGAGTGTGTTACGTCACTCTGCAGAGTGACACAGTGATCTCAAACTCAGACTCAGGACTTCCTGTAGCCACGCAGCCTGTCAGCACTAGCAGCACCAGAGGACAGAATCTATGTACGGTACGGAGTTCATTCAAATAACACATCCTTACATTTTACTGGCATATATAAGACTTTTACTACTTGCTGATGTATTGCTACTTTTGCCTGATATTCAGTTACTTTAAATTGGAGATTGTTTCTCTTTTACTGATTCATACCAATGCTGCACACTTACTCACCACTGCCATCTACTGCTGCTAACTTACAGGAATCTTATTGCTTGCTATTCCATTTAACAAATTGTGTTATACATATATGTACCAGCTTACTCAATGCTACATTTTGCTCAATATTAGGAATTCCATTCTGGGCCTTTGAATTACTTATTTCCCCTTTTGTATTCCATAGCTATAGTTTAGATTTAGTTAGTGTAGGAATGTCCCCTGTGTGTAGGTACTAATAAGTACTGTTCCACTACCTTTGACCTATGTTGGTCACCCTCATGTCTATGAGCAAACCAGGGTTTATTCTTGTAATAAAACCCGAAGTGGGGTGTGAGACTGAGCGGTTATTCATATATATATGTATGCATATAAGGGTGTTGTACTGATTCCTCACATATTACCTAGCCATTAAATTGTTCACCCTCTCTACATATATATATTCTCTTTCACAGAAAATGGATGTAGCAGAATTGACTAACCGTGTTGGAACTCTCGCACAAAATATGGATCTCATGATCCAGGGGTTGAGAGAAATGCAAGCAGAAAATCTGGAGCTGCGTAAATTTATACGCGATCAAGCACAGCAAAAACCTGTTACTGCTGAAGCCCCACCTCCTGAGCCTATACCTTGTCCTCCTGACAAATTCTCTGGTGAAAGATCACAATTTCGTGATTTTAAAAACTCTTGCACACTTTACTTCTCCTTAAAACCACGTAGTTACCCGACTGATCGAATAAAAGTTCTCACAGTCATCTCATATTTGAGGGGTGAACCAAAGAGTTGGGCGAATACTTATTATGAGACTGACGATCCAATACTAGATTCTCTAGAGTCCTTTTTCTCAGCTATGTCTCTTCTATATGAGGACCATGATAAGCAGACAACTGCAGAAACAGCTATTAGGTCCTTGAAACAAGGCCGGCGTCCCGTTGAAGAATATATAGCTGAGTTTAAAAGGTGGGCTCCGGATACTTTGTGGAACACCCCAGCCTTAAAAAACCAATTTCGCATCGGTTTATCCGACTTATTAAAAGATGAACTTGCCCGTATAGACATGCCTGATAACCTTGAGAATTTAATGACTCTCACGATTAATATAGACCGTCGCCTCAGAGAAAGGAAGCATGAAAGGGGCACATCAGACCTATTCCAAAGGAAACCATACAGCTCTAGTTCTATTAGTACTCCTAAAAACCAGGATGAATCTATGGATATAGCTTTTGTTCGTGGGCCTCTTAAGCCAGAGGAAAAGACTAGATGCCGGTTAAACAACTTGTGCCTTTATTGTGCCTCCAAGGACCACACCGTAAAGGAATGCCCAACCCTGCAAAAGTCAAGAAAGGGTAAGCATGAAAGGTTTAATCCTGAGCTTAAGCATAAAAATGTTTCAAATAACACTTCACATTTTAATCATTCTGTTTCTCTGCAGTGGGATCATCAGGTGGTATCCACGGTAGCAGTGATTGATTCAGGAGCCACAAACAGCTTTATAGATTCCACTTTTGTGCACTTGTATAATATTCCACTAATAAAGAAAACTGTTTCACTCGCAATACATGTTGTGGATGGGTCTTTAATTAATTCAGGTCCTATATCGCATCACACTCGACCTATACAGTTAACTTTTCCAAATGGTCATACTGAAGTGCGCACCTTTGATGTTATACACTCACCTCTTTTTCCTCTAATCTTGGGTTTTAATTGGCTGAAACAACACCAGCCCACGATAAACTGGCTTCAAGGCACTCTTACCTTTGATTCTCATTTCTGTAGAACTAACTGCATGCCTGAACCTATTCTGTTACAGTCCTCTACACAAATGATCCCAGATGAGTACTCAGATTTTAAAGATGTGTTTGACAAAAAACAAGCTCAAGCTTTGCCACCCCATAGGCTATTTGATTGTCCTATTGATCTCATACCCGGTTCAAAGATTCCTGTAGGTCATGTGTACCCTCTCTCACAACCAGAACTCACTCATTTGAAACAATATCTCAATGAAAATTTAGAAAAAGGTTTCATAAGGCCATCTTCCTCACCGGCAGGGGCCGGCATGTTCTTCGTCCGTAATAAGGATGACACCCTTAGACCAATCATTGACTACAGGGAACTCAATAAGTGCACAATAAAAAATCGATATCCTCTCCCTCTCATCCCGGAGTTGATTGAACGTCTCCAGGGTGCCAAAATATACACTAAGCTTGACTTACGCGGTGCATATAACTTGGTCAGGATGAGAGAGGGAGACGAGTGGCTCACAGCGTTCCGCACCCGATATGGCCTTCATGAATATCTAGTAATGCCATTCGGGTTGTGCAATGCACCTGCCACATTTCAGTATTTCATTAATCATCTCTTTAAAGATCTACTTGACACTTGTGTAGTCATTTATTTGGATGATATCCTCATATATTCAGACACCATCGATAACCACATTAATCATGTTAGGACTGTTCTACTCAGACTTAGAAAGAACCAGCTGTTTGCTAAATTGGAGAAATGTATCTTCCATTCCGAGACTATTTCATTCCTAGGCTACCACATTTCCCCTAGAGGTATTAGGATGGAGTCAAACAAAGTAGAGGCCATTACCAACTGGCCCCCACCAGCTTCCAAAAAGGATGTACAGAGATTCCTAGGCTTCTCGAATTTTTACAGAAAGTTCATCAAGGATTTCTCAGCAATAGTGAAGCCTTTAACAGCACTCACAAGAAAATCAACCAAATTCCTCTGGACTCCAGAAGCTGAATGTTCTTTCCACATGCTCAAGAAAAGGTTTGTCACTGCTCCTGTTCTTCAGTTTCCGGATCCCGAGAAGCAGTTTTTTCTCGAAGTGGATGCTTCGGATTATGCACTAGGCGCAATTCTATCCCAAAGACTAACGGAAGAAGAACCTCTGCATCCAGTAGCGTATTATTCTAGGACTATGAATAATGCCGAACTAAACTATTCTATTGGCGAAAAGGAACTCTTAGCAATCAAGGCAGCTCTTGAATATTGGAGGCATCTTTTGGAAGGCGCAAGCCATCCCACTATTATCTACACAGACCACAGAAACTTGCAGTATTTAAAGACTAATAAAACGTTATCGGCTCGCCAAGTGCGTTGGAGCCTTTTCTTCACACGTTTTAACTTTATTATCACATATCGTCCAGCCTCTAGAAATCAAAATGCTGATGCTCTCTCCAGATCCTCACCTAGACCGTTCAAGCAGTATGCACAGGAAACTATAATTCCACCCCATAAATTCATTGGGATCACCATGCATCAGGTTGCTTATTTCCGTAAGCACCAGAAGACCGATCCAAGCATACAAAACTTACAGCTACAAAAAGATTCCCATGGACTTTTCCATTCGAAGGGGAAGATATATGTCCCTCAGACTCTCAGAGATACAGTTATGCGTAATGCACATGAAACTCCTCTGTCTGGACACCCAGGTATTCAGAAAATGCTACACCTTATTCAAAGGGATTTCTGGTGGCCTGGCATTGCAAACAGTGTGAAGCATTATGTTCAAACTTGTCCTGTATGTGCTACCTGTAAACCTTCTCATATCAGACCTTATGGCCATCTTCTATCTCTACCTATAGCAGACAGGCCATGGCGGCATATCGCCATGGATTTTATTGTTGATCTTCCTACTTCCTCCAACCATAACACAATTTTAGTTGTGGTCGACCAGTTCTCTAAAATGGCCCACTTTATTCCTATGCTGGGTCTTCCAACTGCATCGGAAACAGCTGAAACTTTCCTAAAAAATGTGGTACGTCTCCATGGACTCCCTGATTCCATAACAACTGGCAGGGGGTCCCAATTCACTTCCAAGTTTTGGATTCATCTCTGTAAATGTTTACATATTGACAGACATCTTACTTCGGCATACCATCCCCAGTCAAATGGTCAGACTGAGAGGACTAACCAGACTCTTGAACAATACCTTAGATGTTTTTGCAACTTCCAACAAGATGACTGGTATGCTCTTATTCCGACTGCTGAATTCTCTTTTAACAACACTGTCAATACTTCAACAAGGCTTACCCCTTTTTATGTAAATTATGGCTATCACCCTACTTACCATCTCCTCCACAGGAATGACAACATTTCTCCTATGGTAACGGATTCTATCAATAGCCTTAAACAAACTTTTAAGTTACTACAGGAAACCCTGACATTAGCCCAAGCTAAGCAGAAGCATTACTATGATCTACGGAGATCTCAGCCACCACCGTATAAACCTGGAGATCTAGTTTGGTTATCCACAAAGAACCTCAAACTACAAATTCCTAGCAAGAAATTGGGCAGTCTTTTCATCGGACCTTACAAAATCCTCAGGTTTCTCAACATTAATGCCGTTACTTTGGAGCTACCACCTTCTTTTAAAATACATCCCACCTTCCATGTATCCTTGCTTAAACCTCACAATCCTACGAGGCCTCCTGCCACACTGACTACTCTTCCCATGCCTGATCCGGATATTAAAAGCTATGAAGTTGCCGATATTCTTGATTCCCGTATCTACAGACGTGCTCTACAGTATCTTGTTCGTTGGAAGGACTACGGACCTGAGGAAGATTCCTGGGAACCTGTTTCCAACATCTCAGCTCCGAGGTTGGTCTCCCTCTTCCACCGACGTCATCCTGACCGGCCCCGTCCTTGATTTGGAAGGGGACTCTTGAGGGGGGTATACTGTCAGGAACCACCTAATTGACATACTGTCACTTTAACTTTCTACATCATGTGATCAGCACATCCTATTTAAGCTTACCTGTGTCCATCAATCATTGCTAGGTAATTTGATACTACTGAGAATCTTCACTCTAGCCACACTTTGGATCAGCACAGACTGAACTCTGAATCCTCATTAATTGTTCCTGGGATCTCAGCTCTCTAATCCCCTCAGCGGTTCACCATTCTGCCAGCACTATTTGGTAACGTGTTATTTTTGATTTTCTCTCACCACCAACTGCAAGTTCTTTTCTCACACAGTACTGCATCTGTACACATTGGAGTGTGTTACGTCACTCTGCAGAGCGACACAGTGATCTCAAACTCAGACTCAGGACTTCCTGTAGCCACGCAGCCTGTCAGCACTAGCAGCACCAGAGGACAGAATCTATGTACGGTACAGAGTTCATTCAAATAACACATCCTTACATTTTACTGGCATATATAAGACTTTTACTACTTGCTGATGTATTGCTACTTTTGCCTGATATTCAGTTACTTTAAATTGGAGATTGTTTCTCTTTTACTGATTCATACCAATGCTGCACACTTACTCACCACTGCCATCTACTGCTGCTAACTTACAGGAATCTTATTGCTTGCTATTCCATTTAACAAATTGTGTTATACATATATGTACCAGCTTACTCAATGCTACATTTTGCTCAATATTAGGAATTCAATTCTGGGCCTTTGAATTACTTATTTCCCCTTTTGTATTCCATAGCTATAGTTTAGATTTAGTTAGTGTAGGTATGTCCCCTGTGTATAGGTACTAATAAGTACTGTTCCACTACCTTTGACCTATGTTGGTCACCCTCATGTCTATGAGCAAACCAGGGTTTATTCTTGTAATAAAACCCGAAGTGGGGTGTGAGACTGAGCGGTTATTCATATATATATGTATGCATATAAGGGTGTTGTACTGATTCCTCACACATATACAATTTAATTTAAAAACCTTCTTGGTAAAATCTATGAAATTGGCAAAACATGTTATCAATATATTTTATATATTGCAGATGCAATGATATTACACCTAATAATGAACTTCAGAAAGCATAAATTTGACAGAAATGACAAAAATATTAGCGGTGCACCACTCTCGGATATATAGATTACTAATAAGACTTATCACCATTCCACGTTAAATGAAAATGAAAAAAATATATAGATTTAATGTGCGTGATCTATTGCACAAATATCCAAAAAGTCACACTATTGGGTAAAGTTAGTTGTAGGTTTGTAAAGGGACCAAGGATTGCAAAAGATTGCATTGGCACTCCTTTTCTCTTCTACAATATCAAACCTACTCTGCGCAGAGTTGAAGTTTTCCCATCCGGACAGATCTACTTTCTAAAGAGGACGGACAGGCATGTGACGTCACCGACTATCTGTGGGCCTGCAACGCTACCTGTGGTTGGACGAGACATGCCCACAAGCGGACGGGTAGGCACCTAGAGGTAAAGTAGCCGATAGTACGAGTGAAACACACGACCCACCTACAAGCTATCACGTCTTATTAAACAGGCTACCCTGTATTAACAGAAGAGTACGTAGGAATACACACCAGAAGGACTATTAACCACTACATGGGACAAGTTATTTAGATACGATCTAACATATATACCACCAACTTTACCCAAAAGTGTGACTTTTTGGATATCATATTTGTGCAATAGATCACGCACATTAAATCTATATATTTTTTTCATTTTCATTTAACGTGGAATGGTGATAAGTCTTATTAGTAATCTATATATCCGAGAGTGGTGCACCGCTAATATTTTTGTAATTTCTGTCAAATTTATGCTTTCTGAAGTTCATTATTAGGTGTAATATCATTGCATCTGCAATATATAAAATATATTGATAACATGTTTTGCCAATTTCATAGATTTTACCAAGAAGGTTTTTAAATTAAATTGTATATGACCGGTCATAGATTTGTAATATTGAACATTCTGTGTTTATTATAATAACTGTTTATATATTTTATCAACAAATTTATATATTCATTCTTTTAAACAGAATTTGATTCTAGATAGCATTTGTCTTTTTTAATAGTTATATCTATCTTCATCCTTCCGACGCGGAGTGCCTCCATCTTCAAGACATCCGCCGCGGAACATCCTCTTCAATCGACGGCTTCTTCTACAATGAAGGTTCCTTTAAATGACGTCATCCAAGATGACGTCCCTTAGATTCCGATTGGCTGATAGAATACTATCAGCCAATCGGAATTAAGGTTGAAAAAATCCTATTGGCTGATGCAATCAACCAATAAGATTGAACTTCAATCCTATTGGCTGATCCAATCAGCCAATAGGATTGAGCTTGCATTCTATTGGCTGTTCCAATCAGCCAACAGAATGCAAGCTCAATCCTATTGGCTAATTGCATCAGCCAATAGGATTTTTTTAACCTTAATTCTGATTGGCTGATAGAATTCTATCAGCCAATCGGAATCTAAGGGATGCCATCTTGGATTATGTCATTTAAAGGAACCTTCGTTGTAGAAGAAGCCGTCGATTGAAAAGGATGCTCCACGCCGGATGTCTTGAAGATGGAGTGTTTGCAATGCAGGAGTGCAGCAGTTTAGGGGTTAATATGTTTATTATAGTGGTGGCGATGTCTGGAGCGGCAGATTAGGGGTTAATAAGTATAATGTAGGTGCCAGCGATGTCGGGGCAGCAGATTAGGGGTTAATAAATATAATGTAGGTGTCGGCAACGTTGGGGGCAGCTGATTAGGGGTTAATAAGTATAATATAGGTGGCGGCGATGTCCGGAGCAGCAGATTAGGGGTTAATAAATATAATGTAGGTGGCGGTGATGACGGGGGCGGCAGATTAGGCGTTAATAAGTGTAAGATTAGGGGTGTTTAGACTCAAGGTTCATGTTAGGGTGTTAGGTGTAAACATTAAATGTGTTTCCCCATAGGAATCAATGGGGCTGCGTTACTGAGCTTTACGCTGCTTTATTGCAGGTGTTAGACTTTTTCTCAGTCGGCTCTCCCTATTGATGTCTATGGGGAAATTGTGCACAAACACGTACAACCAGCTAACCGCTGCCTTAAGCAGCGCTGGTATTGGAGTGCGGTATGGAGCATAATTTTGCTCTACGCTCACTTCTTGCCTTTTAACGCTGAGTTTGTAAAAACCTGTTACACTATGGGTCGCCTTCTATTCATTTGATAGGATACTGCTGCGTTGGTGAATTGCCTGACATCCCGGGAAGAGCTGCCTGAACTTCCTTTAATGCGTGAACTATACTATATATTCCTATTCATTTGGATGGACTGACATATGAACTTTGTCGTATTATTAATCACATTCTGATATATATTGTGTTACTCTTAAGTGGCGCCCCTGTAATTGCAGCTTGTTGGCATTTGTATATCTATATATATATATAACACACAGAGAAAACCCAGCACTCACTTAAAAGCTCTCAGCTAAGATTTAAAAGCAAAAATGGAAAGGTTAGTCACCGCATCTGGCCAAATGGGACAAGCTCAGGTACCACGTCAAGGTCCTTTCCAATAGCTGAGACCCTAAAACAGCCACACAATGCAAGCTTTCAAATCCAAACAAACTGAAAACAAAAAAAGGGTGCACAGGAATATGTAATCACCCTAGACACATACAAAACACGGAAGGGAACTGCACTGTCATACCAGACCGGGTACACATCCTATGACCCTGCAACATGCTCAGCCCTGGGTGCCACTGGCACTCACAGGAAGCTGTGCTGTCCCCAGAGCCACAAGCAGTTAACCCCAGACAGGTCTGGGTGCAAGTACAATAGGGAAAATTACAAAACAAATTAATACAACACACAGAGAAAACCCAGCACTCACTTACAAGCTCTCAGCTAAGATTTAAAAGCAAAAATGGAAAGGTTAGTCACCGCATCTGGCCAAATGGGACAAGCTCAGGTACCACGTCAAGGTCCTCTCCAATACCTGAGACCCTAAAACAGCCACACAATGCAAGCTTTCAAATCCAAACAAACTGAAAACAAAAAAAAGGGTGCACAGGAATATGTAATCACCCTAGACATAAACAAAACACGGAAGGGAACTGCACTCTCATACCGGACCGGGTACACATCCCATGACCCTGCAACATGCTCAGCCCTGGGTGCCACTGGCACTCACAGGAAGCGGTGCTGTCCCCAGAGCCACAAGCAGTTAACCCCAGACAGGTCTGGGTGCAAGTACCATAGGGAAAATTACAAAACAAATTAATACAACACACAGAGAAAACCCAGCACTCACTTACAAGCTCTCAGCTAAGATTTAAAAGCAAAAATGGAAAGGTTAGTCACCGCATCTGGCCAAATGGGACAAGCTCAGGTACCACGTCAAGGTCCTTTCCAATACCTGAGACCCTAAAACAGCCACACAATGCAAGCTTTCAAATCCAAACAAACTGAAAACAAAAAAAGGGTGCACAGGAATATGTATCACCCTAGACATATACAAAACACGGAAGGGAACTGCACTCTCATACCGGACCGGGTGCACATCCTATGACCCTGCAACATGCTCAGACCTGGGTGCCACTGGCACTCACACGAAGCTGTGCTGTCCCCAGAGCCACAAGCAGTTAACCCCAGACAGGTCTGGGTGCAAGTACCATAGGGAAAATTACAAAACAAATTAATACAACACACAGAGAAAACCCAGCACTCACTTAAAAGCTCTCAGCTAAGATTTAAAAGCAAAAATGGAAAGGTTAGTCACCGCATCTGGCCAAATGGGACAAGCTCAGGTACCACGTCAAGGTCCTTTCCAATACCTGAGACCCTAAAACAGCCACACAATGCAAGCTTTCAAATCCAAACAAACTGAAAACAAAAAAAGGGTGCACAGGAATTTGTAATCACCCTAGACATATACAAAACACGGAAGGGAACTGCACTCTCATTTCTCTGTGTGTTGTATTAATTTTTTTTGTAATTTTCCCTATGGTACTTGCACCCAGACTTGTCTGGGGTAAACTGCTTGTGGCTCTGGGGACAGCACAGCTTCCTGTCAGTGCCAGTGGCACCCAGGGCTGAGCATGTTGCAGGGTCATAGGATGTGTACCCGGTCCGGTATAAGAGTGCAGTTCCCTTCCGTGTTTTGTATATATATATATATATATATATATATATATATATATATGTATATGTGTGTGTGTGTGTGTGTGTGCATTGGAGCACTTTGCAGTCAAATAGATAAAAACATGAAAGATCATATTTATGCATTATTCATATTTAAGTGTTATATTATGTTTGTACTGTAAATATTACACATTACAATGTTCTTCACATAGCAGAATGTTCTATGTATTATTAAATAGATATTCCTATATATATATATATATATATATATATATATATATATAGGTATAAATATATATATTTGTGCAATATTTTCAACTTGTAATACGAGTGTGAATTGCCTAACGAAAAAAAAACTTTCTAGCGATTTTAGTGCTCGAATTTGAGCGCAAACTACCGCTCCACTCATAATCTAATCCTTAGGCATTAAGACTCATTTAATAGGAAAATATTCAATATGAAAATAAAGTACATTTTGCATTTTATACTTTGAATATACATTGAAAAGTAAATTCTGGTAACCCTAGTATATTAAATTACTGTTTACTCTTCCTAGAGCCTGTGTGCATCATAATTTTTCTTCTAAACCGAATTTCCATAAGAGGAATGAAAGACAGTATTTTTTTCTAGATATGGATGTTTTGAGTTTTTTCTACCTACAATGTTTTGTAGGATACTGTTGCTAACATGTTCTAGTGGTTCCCATAGAAAGTCACTATTATGTGGGAGTTGACACAATTCTTAAGCCACTCAGTGTTTGAGTGACTTTAAGGGACATTGTACACTAGGGGGCATATTTATCAAGCTCCATAACCTATCCACCTGCTCGGAGGCGGCGGACAGAAATCGAATACGATCGGGTTGATTGACACCCCTTCTAGCGGCTGATTAGTTGCAAATATGCAGGCGGCGGCATTGCACCAGCAGTTCACCAGAACTGCTGGTGCAATGATAAATGCCAACAGTGTATGCTGTCGGCATTTATCGATGTGCATTTATGTGCATTTATGTGCATTTATCGATGTGTAGCAGATATGATCCGCAATATCAGATCATGTCTGCTCGCACCATAATAAATCGGCCCCTCTATCTTTGTAGATGATACATTTATATAGCCCATCTGAGAGTGTTTTTGTAACAATGTATAGTTTTGTTTATTTTTTAAAAACATTGTGCTGATTTTCATAGTTCTAACCAAGCCCAAAAGTATCAGATGTAGACTGAAGTCTACAGATTACTGCTTGTTTGTGTAATGTGTTGTTTCATATGCAGGTGAGTTGGAGGGGGTCTGCTCTTCCTGATTTCTCAGCCCCTTTCTGTGGGGGTCCCAGCCTAACCTCCTCAACAGTTCTAAACTGGGAGTAACATAGTAACATAGTAACATAGTAACATAGTAGATGCGGTTGAAAAAAGACCGAAGTCCATTGATTTCAACCTATACAAATCTAAAATACTTACAAAAAGCTCCAGTTAAGCTTAAATAATCGCACTAAAAGGTAACCCATTTAATACTAGCAATCATATCTATGAATTTTGTTTATAGACTGAAATGTATCCAGACAATTTTTAAATGTGTCTAGGGTATTGGTATTCACTACCTCCTTTGGTAATGAGTTCCACATTTGTATTGCTCTTACAGTGAAAACGTTTTCATTGCAGGAGATTAAATCTCCTTTCCTCCAACCTTAAATTGTGACCTCTTGTCACAAACAATTTTCTTGGAATAAACAGAGCTTCTGCTATCTCTGTATATGGGCCTTGAATATATTTATATAAAGTAATCATGTCACCTCTCAAGCGCCTTTTTTCTAAAGAAAACAGACCCAGTTTGGCTAGCCTCTCCTCATAGCTTAAATTCCCCAATCCCCTTATTAGCTTTGTGGCCCTTATCTTAACTTTTTCTAGTTCTGCAATATCTTTTTTTGCAATCTGTCCCCAGAACTGCACTCCATACTCAAGGTGAGGTCTTACCAGGTCTTTATATAGAGACAGAATTATGCTTTCCTCCCTTGAATCAATGCCTCTTTTAATACATGCTAGTATCTTATTTGCCTTTGAAGCTGCTGCCCTGCATTGTGCACCCATCTTTAGCTTGCTATCTATTACTACTCCCAAATCCCTTTCCTCCTCTGTTTGGCTAAGTCTTGTCCCATTTAAATAATACGTTGCCTGCTTATTTTTACTTCCAAAATGTAGAACCTTGCATTTTCCTGTATTAAGTCTCCATTTGGAAAATTTTCCATTTACCTGCCCATACTTCTAATTTTTGCAGATCCTTTTGTAACAAAAGTTCATCCTGCTCTAACCTAATGACCTTACTTAACTTAGTATCATCTGCAAAAATAGAGATGTTGCTATTTAATCCTTGCTCCAAGTCATTTATAAAAATATTAAAAATAACAGGGCCCAGTACTGATCCCTGGGGTACTCAACTGATTACCTTTGTCCAATCTGAGTATGATCCATTTACTACTACTCATTGCTCCTTAACTTTTATCCAGTTATTTATCCATGAGTTAACATTTTCAGCTATTCCCAGTCCCTTAATTTTGTGCATTAATCTCTCATGTGGCACTGTATTAAACACCTTTGAAAAATCTAAGTATATCACATCAACTGATTCCCTTTTATCTATATTTTTACTTACTTCCCCATAGAATCTAATTAGATTAGTTTGACATGATCTATTTCTCATAAAACCATGCTGATTAGAACTCATAATCTTGTTTATACAAATATGCTCATCAATATAATCCTTTATAATCCCTTCAAATATCTTCCCCATTATTTATGTCAGACTAACTTTTATATAGTTTTCTGGATCATCCCTGCTTCCCTTTTTGAATAGTGGCACCACATCAGCTTTATGCCAATCTTGGGGTACCATGCCTGAGGATATTGAGTCTTGAAAATTAAGAGTAGAGGTTTGTCTATAACAGTGCTAAATTCCCTTAACACCCTTGAGTGTATTCCATCTGGACCTGGAGTTTTATTTACCTTAATATAAAACTCCTGCTCTCCCCCTCCTGCACTTATCAGTACCTACCTCCAATCCCATCTCTCTCCTTCTCCTCCTTTGAAGTCCACTGTATTTGCCTGTTCTCCCCCCCTCTCCCTCAAAGTGGCAGTTATCTATCACTCTCGTAGACCTACCTCCAAATTACTTGACAACTTTGCCGCCTGGCTTTCTCATTTTCTCTTTACAAATATACCAACCCTAATTCTTAGGGACTTCAACATTCCCATTGACAACCCGTCTGCCCCTGCTGCCTCTAAACTTCTTTCACTCACATCCTCCTTTGGTCTCTCACAATCCACCCTATTCCTTACCCACCATGATGGACACTCCATCGACCTGGTATTTTCCTAGCTCTGTTCTATATCTGACCTCACCTGTCACCCTTTTCCCATTTCAGACCATCACCTGATCACCTATAATATTAATGCAACAGCTAAACCCTCTCCTCCATCCCGCCCCACACCTGTAGAAATCTACATGCTGTGGATCTGCTCCAATTTTCAAAAATTATTCAAGATCTCCTCCCTCACACTTCCACTATAACCTGCCCTGATCTTGCAACAACCCACTATAATAAAACTCTCTCCTCTGCACTAGACACACTTGCCCCTCCCCAGCTGCGCAAAACATCACACTGTCAGTTGCATCCCTGGTACTCTCAGCAAACACGCTATTTGCAAAAATCCTCCCATACTGCTGAGCGTGTCTGGAGGAAAACTCACTCTGAACCTGACTTCATACACTATAAGTTTATTCTTCGTTCATACACTTCTGCCCTTCAATTAGCCAAGTAAACCTACTTCTCTTCTCTTATATCTACTCTTTCCACAAACCCTAAATGAGTCTTCTCCACCTTTAACTCTCTCCTCTACCCACCTGCTCCCCCCCATCTGTCTTTAGTGCTCAAGACCTGGCAGACTACGTTTTAAACAAAACACCTACTATCCGAAGCAACATCCCAACACCAACCTGCAATATTCCACCAACAGGCCCAGTTACTCCCTCTTCATCCCTCTGCATCTTCCATCCAGCCACTGAGAATGAAGTTTCTTCCTTACTATCTTCCTCACACCTCACTACCTGCCCGCTCGACCTATCCCTTCCCACCTAATACCTTCCCTATCTTCCACCCTCACTCCTGCTCTTACCCACATCTTCAATCTATCTCTCTCTACTGGCTCATTCCCATCTTATTTCAAACATGCAAAAGTCACTCCCATACTCAAAAAACCCTTCCTCGACCCTAATTCTCCTGAAAGCTTCCGACCCATATCACTGCTTCCACTAACATCAAAACTCCTTGACCTCCTGCAATCCGGATTCCGCCCCAAAACCTCAACTGAGACTGCCCTTACCAAGGTTACCAACGATATTCTCTCTTCTAAAAATATTGGCCACTACTCTATACTTATCTTACTTGACCTCTCAGCTGCCTTCGACACAGTTGACCACCCTCTCCTCCTTCAGACCCTTAGTTCTTTTGGCCTTTGTGACACTGCTCTTTCCTGGATTCACTCTTATCTTTCTCACAGGTCTTTTTCTGTGTCATTTGCTAGCGACTCCTCCTCTCCAATGCCTCTGTCTGTTGGAGTACCTCAAGGATCTGTTCTGGGTCCTCTACTCTTCTCCATTTATACTTCTTCGTTAGGGTAAACTTATCAACAGTTATAGCTTCAAATATCACCTCTATGCTGATGACACCCAGATCTACCGCTCCATCCCTGCTCTCTCTCCCTCTGTCCTTTCTCATGTCAGCGACTGTTTATCTTGTATTTCTTCCTGGATGGCCTCTCACCACCTAAAGATTAACATGTCCAAGACTGAGCTCCTTTTTATCCCCCCTAAAGCTCTACGCCGACTTCTGACTTCTCTATCCCTGTTGACGGCATCACCATTTCCCCATCGCCCCAAGTCTGCTGCCTCAGAGTTATACTTGACTCAAATCTATCCTTCGCCCCCATATCCAATCACTTTCTACATCCTGCCGCAATCATCTACAAAATATTTCCAAGATTCAACTTTTTCTATGTGCTAACACCACAAAGCAAATAATCCAGTCCCTTGTTATTTCCCGACTTGACTACTGCAATAACCTACTTACTGGCTTTCCTCTTTCCCGCCTCTCCCCCCTTCAATCCATCCTAAATGCCTCTGCCAGGTTGATCCACCTTTCCTGTCGCTCTGTATCTGCTGCACCTCTCTGCGAGTCCCTTCATTAGTTCCCCATTCATAGCAGAATTAAATTCAAAATTCTCACCCTTGCATACAAAGCGCTGACTTACACTGCTCCCCTCTACCTATCCTCTCTAATCAACAAGTATACTCCAGCCCGCCCACTAAGATCCAACAATGACCTGCTCCTTGCATCCGCAACTATCACCTCCTCTCATGGTAGACTGCAGGACTTCTGTCATGCAGCACCTACCCTCTGGAACACTCTCTCTCATGCTGTCAGTCTTTGCCCTAATCTTTCTTCCTTTAAATGAAGACTTTTCTGTTCAGAGAAGCTTACCACCCAACTCAATAATATTTCTCTTACCTAACAACATTTCCCTAATCTAACTCTGCATTAACATCTTTCTCAATCTTGCAGTCCTCACCTCCTGTTTCTCAACCTCCTATCCTTCTAGATTGTAAGTTCCCACAGGAATAGGGCCCTCAATTCCTCCTGTATGTGTTTGTAAATTTTGTCCTGTCTCTTAGAAGTTTTATATTGTTGGTTTTTTTTACATGAACTGTATCCATGGACAGCGCTGCGGAATATGATGGCGCTTCATAAATAAAGTATAATAACAATATTATCCAATTTTTTTCCTGATATTCTCTATACATAACCCAGTTAATGGTATAGGCTGGCATGTTCTATTGTGTTCCAAAGTATCATCCAATGGTTAATCTCTTGTGTATACTGAAGAAAAAAAATGGTTTAGTACCTCAGCCTTCTCCCTGTCACTGTTAATTATGCTGCCCTTCATGCATTTTAATGTACCTATATTGTCTTTCTTCGATTTTTTGCTATTTATGTACTTAAACAACCTTTTAGGGTTAGACTTTTGCAATTCATTTTTCATTTTCAATTTTGGCTAATTTGATTGTTTTTTTGCATGCTTTGTTACATTCCTTATAAATATGGAATGTTGAGTCTGTACTATTTTCTTTAAATAATTTAAATTCCCCTATCTTTTTTCCTAATTTCTCTTAACACATTTTTATTTAGCCACATTGACTTGGATTTTTTATTTTTATTTTTATAACCATATGGAATTTGTTTATATGTATATTTATTTAACAAAGTTTTACATGTTATCCATTTACCCTCTGTATTTTTATTAGAGAATACTTTGTCCCAATTTATGTTATTTAATGATTTACTTAAATCGTTCACTTTTGCTTTCTTAAAATGAAAAGTCTTAGTTAAACCTTTAAGACACTGCTTATGAAAAGAGATTTTCAAATGTGACCATGTTATGATCACTGTTATCCAAATGTTCTTTGACTTCTATGTTGGATATTATATTTGTATTGTTTGATAGCACTGAATCCAATATGGTGTTACTCCTAGTTTGCTCCTCTGTTAATTGTGACAAGAAGTTGTCCCTGAAAACATTTAAAAATCTATCCCCCTTAGCTGAATTACTAGTTTAAATGGCCCAGTTTATATCAGGGTAGTTAAAATCTCACATAATTACAGCACTGTTATTAGCAGCCTTATCTATTTGATTTAGTAGTTTAGTTTCCTCCAGGTCACTAATATTGGGGAGCTTGTAGCATGTTCCTAGTAATATTTTTTTAGAATTTTTCCCCCCACTTTTTATTTCCACCCATAGGGTCTCTACATTGTCGCCTGTATCATAAATATCTTCCCTTATTGTAGGTTTAAGGTTAGGTTTAATATACATGCAGATTCCTCCACCCCTTTTATTATTCCTGCCCCTCCTAAATAAAGTATACCCCTCTAACGGCTAGATTTGGAGTTTGGCGGTAAAAGGGCTGTTAACGCTCCGCGGGTTTTTTTCTGGCCGCACCATAAATTTAACTCTGGTATCGAGAGTTCAAACAAATGCTGCGTTAGGCTCCAAAAAAGGAGCGTAGAGCATTTTTACCGCAAATGCAACTCTCGATACCAGAGTTGCTTACGGACGCGGCCGGCATCAAAAACGTGCTCGTGCACGATTCTCCCATAGGAAACAATGGGGCTGTTTGAGCTGAAAAAAAACCTAACACCTGCAAAAAAGCAGCGTTCAGCTCCTAACGCAGCCCCATTGTTTCCTATGGGGAAACACTTCCTACGTCTGCACCTAACACCCTAACATGTACCCCGAGTCTAAACACCCCTAACCTTACACTTATTAACTCCTAATCTGCCGCCCCCGCTATCGCTGACCCCTGCATTACACTTTTAACCCCTAATCTGCCGCTCCGTAAACCGCCGCCACCTACGTTATCCCTATGTACCCCTAATCTGCTGCCCTAACATCGCCGACCCCTATGTTATATTTATTAACCCCTAATCTGCCCCCCACAACGTCGCCGACACCTGCCTACACTTATTAACCCCTAATCTGCCGAGCGGACCTGAGCGCTACTATAATAAAGTTATTAACCCCTAATCCGCCTCACTAACCCTATCATAAATAGTATTAACCCCTAATCTGCCCTCCCTAACATCGCCGACACCTACCTTCAATTATTAACCCCTAATCTGCCGACCGGAGCTCACCGCTATTCTAATAAATGTATTAACCCCTAAAGCTAAGTCTAACCCTAACACTAACACCCCCCTAAGTTAAATATAATTTTTATCTAACGAAATAAATTAACTCTTATTAAATAAATAATTCCTATTTAAAGCTAAATACTTACCTGTAAAATAAATCCTAATATAGCTACAATATAATTTATAATTATATTATAGCTATTTTAGGATTAATATTTATTTTACAGGCAACTTTGTAATTATTTTAACCAGGTACAATAGCTATTAAATAGTTAAGAACTATTTAATAGTTACCTAGTTAAAATAATAACAAATTTACCTGTAAAATAAATCCTAACCTAAGATATAATTAAACCTAACACTACCCTATCAATAAAATAATTAAATAAACTACCTACAATTACCTACAATTAACCTAACACTACACTATCAATAAATTAATTAAACACAATTGCTACAAATAAATACAATTAAATAAACTATCTAAAGTACAAAAAATAAAAAAGAACTAAGTTACAGAAAATAATAAAATATTTACAAAGATAAGAAAAATATTACAACAATTTTAAACTAATTACACCTACTCTAAGCCCCCTAATAAAATAACAAAGCCCCCCAAAATAAAAAATTCCCTACCCTATTCTAAAATACAAATATTACAAGCTCTTTTACCTTACCAGCCCTGAACAGGGCCCTTTGCGGGGCATGCCCCAAGAATTTCAGCTCTTTTGCCTGTAAAAAAAAACATACAATACCCCCCCCCAACATTACAACCCACCACCCACATACCCCTAATCTAACCCAAACCCCCCTTAAATAAACCTAACACTACCCCCCTGATGATCTTCCTACCTTGTCTTCACCATGCCAGGTTCACCGATCCGTCCTGGCTCCAAGATCTTCATCCAACCCAAGCGGGGGCTAGACATCCACTGAAGAAGTCCAGAAGAGGCTCCAAAGTCTTCCTCCTATCCGGCAAGAAGAGGACATCCGGACCGGCAAACATCTTCTCCAAGCGGCATCTTCTATCTTCTTCCATCCGATGACGACCGGCTCCATCTTGAAGACCTCCAGCGCGGATCCATCCTCTTCTTCCGACGACTAGACGACGAATGACGGTTCCTTTAAGGGACGTCATCCAAGATGGCGTCCCTCGAATTCCGATTGGCTGATAGGATTCTATCAGCCAATCGGAATTAAGGTAGGAATTTTCTGATTGGCTGATGGAATCAGCCAATCAGAATCAAGTTCAATCCGATTGGCTGATCCAATCAGCCAATCAGATTGAGCTCGCATTCTATTGGCTGATCGGAACAGCCAATAGAATGCGAGCTCAATCTGATTGGCTGATTGGATCAGCCAATCGGATTGAACTATATTCTGATTGGTTGATTCCATCAGCCAATCAGAAAATTCCTACCTTAATTCCGATTGGCTGATAGAATCCTATCAGCCAATCGGAATTCGAGGGACGCCATCTTGGATGACGTCCCTTAAAGGAACCGTCATTCGTCGTCTAGTCGTCGGAAGAAGAGGATGGATCCGCGCTGGAGGTCTTCAAGATGGAGCCGGTCGTCATCGGATGGAAGAAGATAGAAGATGCCGCTTGGAGAAGATGTTTGCCGGTCCGGATGTCCTCTTCTTGCCGGATAGGAGGAAGACTTTGGACCCTCTTCTGGACTTCTTCAGTGGATGTCTAGCCCCCGCTTGGGTTGGATGAAGATCTTGGAGCCAGGACGGATCGGTGAACCTGGCATGGTGAAGACAAGGTAGGAAGATCATCAGGGGGGTAGTGTTAGGTTTATTTAAGGGGGGTTTGGGTTAGATTAGGGGTATGTGGGTGGTGGGTTGTAATGTTGGGGGGGGGTATTGTATGTTTTTTTTTACAGGCAAAAGAGCTGAAATTCTTGGGGCATGCCCCGCAAAGGGCCCTGTTCAGGGCTGGTAAGGTAAAAGAGCTTGTAATATTTGTATTTTAGAATAGGGTAGGGAATTTTTTATTTTGGGGGTCTTTGTTATTTTATTAGGGGGCTTAGAGTAGGTGTAATTAGTTTAAAATTGTTGTAATATTTTTCTTATCTTTGTAAATATTTTATTATTTTCTGTAACTTAGTTCTTTTTTATTTTTTGTACTTTAGATAGTTTATTTAATTTTATTTATTTGTAGCAATTGTGTTTAATTAATTTATTGATAGTGTAGTGTTAGGTTAATTGTAGGTAATTGTAGGTAGTTTATTTAATTATTTTATTGATAGGGTAGTGTTAGCTTTAATTATATCTTAGGTTAGGATTTATTTTACAGGTAAATTTGTTATTATTTTAACTAGGTAACTATTAAATAGTTCTTAACTATTTAATAGCTATTGTACCTGGTTAAAATAATTACAAAGTTGCCTGTAAAATAAATATTAATCCTAAAATAGCTATAATATAATTATAAATTATATTGTAGCTATATTAGGATTTATTTTACAGGTAAGTATTTAGCTTTAAATAGGAATTATTTATTTAATAAGAGTTAATTTATTTCGTTAGATAAAAATTATATTTAACTTAGGGGGGTGTTAGTGTTAGGGTTAGACTTAGCTTTAGGGGTTAATACATTTATTAGAATAGCGGTGAGCTCCGGTCGGCAGATTAGGGGTTAATAATTGAAGGTAGGTGTCGGCGATGTTAGGGAGGGCAGATTAGGGGTTAATACTATTTATGATAGGGTTAGTGAGGCGGATTAGGGGTTAATAACTTTATTATAGTAGCGCTCAGGTCCGCTCGGCAGATTAGGGGTTAATAAGTGTAGGTAGGTGTCGGCGACGTTGTGGGGGGCAGATTAGGGGTTAATAAATATAACATAGGGGTCGGCGATGTTAGGGGTAGCAGATTAGGGGTACATAGGGATAACGTAGGTGGCGGCGATTTGCGGTCGGAAGATTAGGGGTTAATTATTTTAAGTAGCTTGCGGCGACGTTGTGGGGGGCAAGTTAGGGGTTAATAGATATAATACAGGGGTCGGCGGTGTTAGGGGCAGCAGATTAGGGGTACATAAGTATAACGTAGGTGGCGGTCGGCAGATTAGGGGTTAAAATTTTTAATCGAGTGGCGGCGATGTGGGGGGACCTCGGTTTAGGGGTACATAGGTAGTTTATGGGTGTTAGTGTACTTTAGGGTACAGTAGTTAAGAGCTTTATAAACCGGCGTTAGCCAGAAAGCTCTTAACTCCTGCTATTTTCAGGCGGCTGGAATCTTGTCGTTAGAGCTCTAACGCTCACTGCAGAAACGACTCTAAATACCAGCGTTAGAAAGATCCCATTGAAAAGATAGGCTACGCAAATGGCGTAGGGGGATCTGCGGTATGGAAAAGTCGCGGCTGTAAAGTGAGCGTTAGACCCTTTAATCACTGACTCCAAATACCAGCGGGCGCCCAAAACCAGCGTTAGGAGCCTCTAACGCTGGTTTTGACGGCTACCGCCGAACTCTAAATCTAGCCGTTAGTTAACTGCCCAGTCATGTGAATCATCCCTCCAAGTTTCAGTTATACTAATAATATCATAGTCCTCTTCTGCAACTAAGTGCTCCAGCTCCCCCATTTTACCTGTCATGCTTCTTGCATTTGTTGTCATACATTTAATTTTCATGTGCTTTCTGCTGATACTTGGTGTGCTTTCCTCCATACTTTCTAATGTGACATTTCATCCCTTCCTTGAGATATTAAAGGACTGACAGATTCACAGACTGATCTCTCTGTTCTATTGTGTTCTAACTGACCCTCCCCCCATTTGCCTAGTTTAAAAGATTCTCTAAATGTGCTACCATCCTTTTCCCCAACACACCTGCACCCATGTCATTCAGGTGCAATCCATCCTTACTGTACAAATTGTACCCAAGGGAAAAGTCAGCCCAGTGCTCTAAGTAAGTTTTTAAAAGGTTTTGTACTGTATTTTTAGATTAGTATCTGTACATAATCTTCATTATAATAGTGCCTATTAATGCAATTATATGAACATTGGTGTATACTGTCCCTTTAATTGTGATGGGTGATCCAACATTGTCACTATCAGTTGGAGTTATGGTGAATCTAGTCCTAAATTTATTATTTATAATCTGTTATTGCTTGTTGTTACTAATTTTTCATTATTAATTTCTGGGTATTACCTACATTTGTTTACACTCGGCTTACATACTAACCATACTCTCTAAAACTATCCCTTTTATCTTTTTTGTTTATTTAAAGGGATACTAAACCCAATTTTTTTCTTTCATTATTCAGATAGAGCATGCAATTTTGAGAAAATTTCTAATTTACTCCTAATTTAAATTTTTCTTCGCTCTCTTGGCAGCTTTATTTATAAAGCAGAAATGTAAGTTTTGGAGCCATCCCATTTTTGTTTCAGAACCCTGGGTAGCACTTGATGATTAGACTGCACCCTGAGTGGCACTGGCCTTGTGGACAAGCACAGAAGTTTTTCTAGCTATTGTTCTGTCTCAGTGAGTGCGTCTCTCCATTTTCTTGATTTTATGTAAATTACTCTTAGGTCTCCCTAAGAGTAAAAAGGGGGAAACCAGACGTTGGACTCCTTGCACACATGCCCTAGAGATATGCAACTGCACCTCAAAGACGAGGCCCAAGAGAGGCCGAAACGTACGCCTGGGGTTTGTTGTTTGTCTTGTTCAGAGAAGAATTGCCTGGTATTTCGGTGCTGGACTGTCATTGGGCAGGATCAGACTGATATGCTACAGGATATTTTTTCTCTGTGAAAAGGCATAGGGTGAGAAAAGAGACTGCACCCTGAGTGGCACTGGCCTTGTGGACAAGCACAGAGGTTTTTCTAGCTATTGTTCTGTCTCAGTAAGTGCGTCTCTCCATTTTCTTGATTTTACATTTAGCTACCAATCAGCAAGAGCTACCCAGGTGCTGAACCAAAAATGAGCTAATGCAAAGCTAACATTTCTGCTTTTCAAATAAAGATACCAAGAGAGCGTTGAAAAATTGAAAATAGGAGTAAATAAGAAAGTTGCTTAAAATTGCATGCTCTATTTAAATCATGAAATAACAAATTTGGGTTTACTATCCCTTTAATAACATGTAAAAATTGTTATCTCTTTTACACAAGCTGTGAAGTGTCTTCTTTTTATGCAGCTTATTTCTCTGTAGGTCGTTGTTTTATACAGCATATCTCTCCTGTTATCTTGCAGTAAAATCTTTACATTGAACACAAAATTAAGTTTATTGAATGGTTCCCCAAGGGCTCATTTAGGGAATGTGCACTAGTCGTGCTTCATAATCCTTATGCTTCAGTGAGCACAAGTCAGATATAACAGTTCATTAATGTTTGAAGTCACAGTGGTAACAGAACACAAACTGACATTCATTAACGGGTCTGGATTTTACTTAACACTATGATATTATCAACTCATTTACAGGTCAGTAAGCTTGTCTGCAAACGTGTAACTATTTGAAATGGGTTCTGCTATGTCTTCAGTGGAAAAGGGTGCTGCTATGTGAGATAATATATATCACAGACTGATGACGTTTTCTCTTGATTAGTACAAGAAAAAAAGCATTTTTGGGATATTTTTCTTATGCCTTATAATTTAGAACAGAATACAGAGATTTAAGGTATAACAGATATAGAGCATTTTAGTTTCCTTACACTTTTCTATAAGCCTATAAGGCCTTGTTGGTGATACATTGTTTGATAAGCATTTAAGTTGGGTCAAAATGTACCCCCAAAATGTAATGTCTTTAATTAATTTTTTATTTATTTATTTACTCAATTTCACATCATTTGTTGACAGCAGCTAAAGAAATAAGTTTCAGTACACTATTTGGCCATTTTATTTTAACCTTTTAACTTATAGTGGGCTAGATTACAAGTGGAGTGCTAATGATATTGCTTGACCGTGCTATTATTAACGCACAACCTGATATGACAAGTCCATAATAAAATGCTCTTTAGCAAGACGGGTTAGCGCACCTGATTTCATTCATGTGCAACCTATACGTTTAATTGATATTGTGCCCTAAATAGCACTCATATTTGAAAGTTATTGATTGCTCACAAGTGAAAGCCAAAAAATAAATAAAAATAAATATATCTATCTATCATCTATCTATCTATCTATCTATCTATCTATCTATCTATCTTTATATATATATATATATATATATATATATATATATGTGTATTTGTATGTGTACATTTATATGCACATGCATGCATTTATGTGTGCATATATACACACACACACACATATATATATATATTGTATATATATTTATGCTTATGTATGTGCATGCATACATTAATATACACAGCCACACATAAATATACAGACACACACACACATCTATGTATATATATATATATATATATATATATATATATATATATATAAATCAAGAAATAAATAAGGGAGAGAAGCATTTGCTATAGGCTAGTATTACAAGGGATGCAGTACTCGGCTCCACCTTTCTATTAAATAAATGCGGTGCAGACCCTTATAAAGAAATGTAATGTGTAACACAACAAGAGAACTCATCCGGGAAAGCAACCAGGATGAAAAAAGACAGGGATTTCAGCACTCTTTTGAAATAGTCAATACTTTACTAGCACAATATATATACATAGATTACACAGGAGATGGTATATGGGGCCCTCCCTCTACCCACGCACTGCAAAGGAAGGCAACATTCACAATGTGTAAATTCAAAGTCGATTTGCAACAAAAATATATTACAGAAAATATTGGACCTATCAAGTCCAATAGACTAAACCTGACCGGTCAGGGGATGTGCGGTACAATTTGCCCAGAAACACAGATACAACAAAATGCAGAGTTGGCCATAGTGAGACCAGTCACACTTTCTACACCCTGCTGCACACAGCACCCCTGTAGAGAGGTTCCTGCAGGGCAGGTTAAACGGTAAGTGGTGACAGCCTTACAATAGACGGTATAGAAGTATAGGCATACCTTGCAAAAATGTACAATATATAAAGTATATACAGAGGGAAAGTGTGTTTCAAAGATCAACTACACCCTGCTGCATCCGACACCTCACTCAGGAGGTAAGCACTGTCGGGCAGGTAATAGAAGTGGGATCTAAGTGATCAATGGCGACACGCCCTCAGGATATGTACATAAGTTTGTGAGCCAAACATTAAATCATCATATGAAATGGCATTTGTAGACTTAGTATCAAGGTATTAATGGTTAATGCCTAGAATCAAAGTGGACACATTAAAGCAATAGCGTAGGCACATGCTATGCCGGTAAGCAAAGAAATATGTTAGTGCTAAGCATGCATCCATCCATAATTATTAGATAAGCTGTGATCCTTGAAAGTTCCTAAGGAAAGCTGTACGCCCTCTCGACAGAGCAGCGTTTGCCAAGGCGCAAAGTTAGTGCACAATATCCAGAGCTGATTAATACAGTTAGTGGCAAGGAATCTAATAACAATATGGAACCATACGACCTGAATGATTCAGTAAATTGTAGGCCGTGCCAGATAGCCGTAAATCCATGACAGGTATTGCCAAATGTTGATCCAAACTTTACTTTTATGATGTCTGTAAAGTAACCGCGAAGGCTTGCTGAGAGTTACTTTCTCCGAGATCCACACACGCACATCACGTGAACCGGTCGGCTGGACCTATGCCGACGCGCGTTTCACCCGTGCATCCAAGTTGCTTAACGGGCTTCGTCAGGGCGTAATATCCATGGTATCATTGTCTCCATATTTAGTGTAGTTAGCGCCTCTACTGACGGGTGAAAATGTTGCAAGTAGATACAAAATGTCAAAACTTAAAAACAAAATATCTATACTTATATTTAAGTAACATGAAAGCTTATTTTACTATATGTTACATATTTACAAACACAAGTGTAAATTAGCTATATTGATGTTGCAACCTTAAATTTGGCGTTAGTTTACTTAGTTTGATTTTATAATGAACAAGACCCTAAAAATGTGTATTTACAAAAAACAGGCCATGTCCAATCTATCGTTAAGGCCTGCAGGAAGCTGTGTACCCAAAATGGAGATCCACCTGCATTCCTTCTGGAGGAGTATTTTGTCGTTGTCCCCTCCTCTATTATTGGTAATGCCCCTATCTATTCCAATAAAAGAGAGGGAGTCAGGATTACTGCCATGCATAAGTTCATAATGCCTAGCAACATTGCTCTTCTGGTTTTTATACTTTACATCATCCCGGTGCTCTGTTATCCGGTCTTTTATGGCCCTTCTTGTTTTTCCCACGTAATAATGCGGGCAATTACACGAAAGGAGGTAAACCACCCCCTCCGTGTTACAATTCACAAAGTGTTTTAGAGTATAGGTTTTTCCTGTATGTGTTGCAAAATGTTTGGTCTTAACCATAAACCTACATGCAACACATTTGCCACAAGGATGATTGCCATAGGATCTGTGTTTTGAAAGCCAGTTTGGTTGTTTTAGAATTGACACATATTGGCTTTTTACCAATTTGTGTTTAAGATTGGGTGCCCTTTTGGCTGTGATGTTTGGAAAATTCCCAACATCACGAGATACTGCTTCATCGCTAAGTAAAGTGTGCCAATTTTGTGCCAAAATTTGTTTCAGTGATGTCCAATGGCAGTTGTATTCAGTGACCAATCTAATTTTTGATTCACCGACCTTATCTTTGGGCACCAGGAGCCTGTCTCTATTCGAATGAGCCGCACCATTCAGAGCTTGTTTAACTATTCTTTTCGAGTATCCTCTACTTAGAAATCGTTTTTCCATTTCAGCCGCATGTTGATAATATTTCCCTTTTGTGGAACAATTCCGGCGTAGCCTGAGAAATTGGCCCTTGGGAATACCTCTTTTGAGGTGACTCGGATGATGGCTTGAAGCGTGAAGTAAGCTGTTGGTGGCAGTACTTTTACGAAAGTTCTCTGTCACCAAACAGCCATTGTTAATCTTCACATTTATATCCAGAAAGGATATTTCTTCCTTACTAAACTGTAAGGTAAGTGAGATGTTACTCTTATTATTGTTTAAAGAATTTACGAATTCTTTCAAATCATGCTCCGAGCTTTCCCAGACAAGGAAGACATCATCCACATACCGTAACCATATGTGGATGTTCTCCTCAAAGAGGGGGTTCTGGTACACTTCTTCCATCTCCCAGATGCCTAGATGGAGGCACGCGTAAGTGGGAGCACATGTTGCTCCCATTGCTGTTCCTTGTTGCTGGGTATATATTTTGTTATCGAACATGAATACATTATTGGTGAGTGTGAATTTTAACAGTTTGATTACAAAATCTGTATGTTGCATTGCACTCATACCTCTCATCGATAGAAAGTACTTGCAGGCCCTAAGGCCCACCTCGTGGGGGATTGATGAATACAATCCCTCCACGTCAAGAGTGACCAGAATGGCGTTATCTGGAATCACAAGTCTATCAATCTTTCTTAGGAAGTCCGAGGTGTCCATGATGAAGGATGGTAGAGTATTAAGAGATGGTCTTAGAAAGGAGTCCACGTAGTTGCCCAAATTCTCAGTAAGGCTGCCAATGCCTGCGACAATTGGTCTGCCTGGTGGATGATTGGCATTTTTGTGGATCTTTGGAATGCAGTAAAATACAGGCATCACTGGATGTTCTGGATACAAGTATTTAAATTCAGTAGAGGTTATGATGTCTTTACTCTTTGCCTCTTTTAAAATATTAAAGAGTGCAAATTGTAATGCAGGAATAGGGTTGAACGTCAAACTCTTGTAAAATGTTTTATCCAAGAGTTGGCGTTTGACCTCCAATACATACATGCTCTCGTCCCAGAGAACCAGGTTCCCACCCTTATCCGCGGGTTTTATCACGAAACCCTTGGCATTCATAAGCTGATTTAGTGCTTTTCTTTCAGATTTTGTTAGATTGTCATTGACCAATCCTGTAAAGGGTAATCCTGATATTTGTTTTTCAACTTCTCTGACAAAGATGTTCACAGCAGGTACCATGGATAGCTGTGGCATATATTTAGATTTTGCCTTGAAATTTGAATGGAACCTCTCATATTGAGTGGAATCCTCCATCTGTGAGGGGACGTATTGACTGCCCTCACTATCTGCCAATAGACTCTGAAGGTTATGTATGCTGGATGATTCTTCTCTGCTCAGAGAAATGTCTTCCACTAAGTGTCTGCTTTTGCCTTTCATGATCTGTGACAATACAACTCAACGTGCAAATAGATGTAGGTCTTTAATAAACTTAAACTTATTAAGTGAATTAGTAGGACAAAATGTTAGTCCTTTCTTTAGAACCTCTATATGCATTAGGTTCAACTTGAAGGAGGATAAATTAATTATCTGAAGACCCTCTTCAGATGTATTTAGTAGCCCCTTCGACCCCGAAACCTTCGCGATCTGCCCCGAGGGTAGTTTGCTTGATTCTGATCGTAGCCCTGCTGCCGTCGTTGTCTGGAGGGATACCTCCTCTCTTCTGAGTGTGAACCTGCTATCTTTCCTCCTCCTTTTGCTTCCCCCTCTCCTCCTTCCCCTAAAAAAGACTGTGAATTCCTACGGGTAGGTCTACGATGCTCAGATTCTATATCTGACCCATCAGTACCCGAGTCATAAGTACTTCTTACTGGCTGGTAGTTGTACACTTTTTTATTTTTGTAATCATCATTATCTCTCGAGAATTTCCTACCTTTTCTAAGTTTGATGTCATTTTGTAACCTTGATATCTGTTCTTTTATCTCCTCATTTAGTTTTGCAAAGTTTGTATTGGTTGAAAAGGTGTTAACCAGTTTTAGTGATTCCTCAGCCTGTGTAATGGTTTTCTCTAATCTCTCTTTGTTGCGAGTTACCATTTTTTTCATTAGAATGATGGAACAGTCTGAGAGGCTGGAGTTCCAGCCTTCCATAAATTCTTCACCTCCTTCATCTTCCCTCAAATTAGTCCCAGGGTCAAGTCGAAGACTTAAACCCCTTGGGATGATGTTCATTTTAATATAGTTCTCAAGGCTGGATGTTTCATGTCTTTTTCCATCCTGGTTACTTTCCCGGATGAGTTCTCTTGTTGTGTTACACATTACATATATATATATATATATATATATATATATCCTCCATGTGTATCTGCACTCTCAATCTCCTCCAGTCATCAACCAGGGTGCCAGGTCAGTAATATTCACAGTATTTTCAAAATAGGACTGCACTCGCTGGATTTAAGCATAAAACTTATTTATTGTGGTAACGTTTCGGAGTCCACAGACTCCTTCCTCAGACCAGTACAAACAAGCAAGTGAACATAGTGCCTTATATATACAATAAGCCCCACCCATCTAACAATACCTGTGTGAATTGCGCCAAAAACATGGTTGTCATGGTGATGACCCCCTCAACCAAACAATATTGCCATACTACTAAGCTAATAAAATAGTAAAATATATAGAGCAGAAATACAAACATATCATTATAGCAATGTATATCCATGTAGACCAACATTTTCAGTATCAGGTTGCACTGTGTTAACAATAATTCAGCACGTGATTCATGTTATAAAGTCACATTAAGCATGGAACAATTGAGTCACAATAATCTATCCCTAATTTATAGCTAGTTGGTTACTTATATGAGTCTGTATGTGTCCATAATTGAGATTATTACACAGTCATCATATCACATATTGTTTAAATAAGCGTTACCCAGAATTGGAGAATCCTAGTAAATCTCTGCCACTGCTTTTGTAAACGCATCATGTTTGTCAGGTCATAACAGATCTAGATTATTGCTGATACTCATAGCAGACACCTCCGTATAGGAACATACCTTTTGTATAAATGCCAGTATCCCCAGTCTGACTAGTGATCTGCCAAAAAGATGTGTTGCTGTCAAGTGCCAAGTTATGTGTCTCAGAGACGCTGTGCAGTGAACTCCGGCGTCTGTGGTGTAATTCCTCAAAACGCATGGCTAATCAGCATATGCGGCTGACGTCACCCGGCTTGCGCTACTGCTTATAGTCATGGTAACCGCGGTGCGTTTATATAGCTTCAAGCCCTGTCAGTATTATCAGAGTGATTTGAACACATTAGTGAGTGTTAGGTGGCCATGTAACAATACAGCAGTAGCTCACCCAATGTCAACAGAACGGTTACAACAGATGTAAAAGGGCATGGTAATAGGGCTTCCACCGGTGGGGAATAATTTACATAGTGCACAACTTATAGTGCATAGTTAAAGTGTATTGTCACCCATATAGCTATTGTGGGGTAGTTGCTAAGGCTCTAGTAATTAATCCCTTGTTAGGTTACCGCAGCTGTGGTGGCAAATGGGTCATATGAGAAAGAAACAAAAATGTACATAAAGATAAAACTAAATGTAAATACAGATACAACTAAGGCTTCCACTAGAAGCAACATAACATGGTCCAACACATTATGGTATCCCACATACCTCATCAAATAAGGTAGCATATTGTCTTGTTATTCCAATTTTAAGCATATATCTGATACAGACTAACACAATGAGTATATATCTCAGGATACTTATTAGCATAACATTCGTTTAACAGTATTACCTCCTTGTGTCTGGATACCATTGTGTCCATATAGCTGAACCTCAAATAATATC
This sequence comes from Bombina bombina, assembly GCF_027579735.1. Taxonomy (NCBI): domain Eukaryota; kingdom Metazoa; phylum Chordata; class Amphibia; order Anura; family Bombinatoridae; genus Bombina; species Bombina bombina. The sequence goes on along the minus strand of NC_069504.1, from coordinate 126,052,937 downwards.
ATTGGTTCACTATTCATAATTGGCAATCAAGGAAGGGCATGTAATCTAGTTTAGTTCTGGTCCATACATAAGTCATTATAAGGTGTTAACTCCTTTTATAAGGTGGTGGTATTGTAGTGGTCATAGACTTCCATTCATGATGGTGACAGGTGACTCCATGGAGAAATGAGAGTTATATTCATACTAGGTTCGTGGAGATGTCATGGTACCCTAACATTATCCAAGTGCCCTTCATTCCCATGTTTCAACCACCTCTTATAAGGCAGCAGTAGAGACTCATGAGTGGCACGGATCCCTAATCCAGTGTGTATCACATTGTGTAACATGAAACACACTGGTTAGTGCTCCAACCCTCATGTATAGTCAAGATCGAGATGGTCCATCTTAGTGTGTATCCCAGAGCTACAAGTGACTATCCCTGGTTGGATATCAAGCTCTATCAAGTGTCCCACTATAGCGTGTGATCCACCACGGGTGAATCCTCACAAGTATGGGATCAGTGGTATATAACCACACCACACTGTTATCAGAGGAAGCAATGCCAATCGTTAGACATATTTAGGCCCTTAGGATGTAGGGTTCCAAGTCTGTGTATCCACCTCGTTTCACACTGAAGTAAGGCTTTGTCCCTGTCACCTCCTCGTTTAAGTGGTGGAACGTGGTCAATCAAGACGAATCTTAGGTCCGTTACCTTATGTTTGGCCATAAGGAAATGGCGTGCCATGGGTTGGTCCGATACCCCTTTGTCCAGGGCACTCCTTATGGCTGATCTGTGGTTCGCCATCCTGAGTCTTGCGTTGTCCGTCGTTTTTCCTACATAAAATAGGCCACAACAACAGCTGAGCAGATAAATAACATGAGAGGTTGTACAGGTAATGAAATGTCTTATTGTATATTTCTGGGTTGTGTGTGGATGTCTGAAGACTTTACACGGGATCATCCCACTGCATGTTGTGCATCCCAGACACCTGTAGCAACCCTTTTTCTTAGTCTTTAGCCATTGTTGTTTATTATAGCACTGCTGGGGGTCTGTGGACATGAGCAGGTCTCTTAGGCTCCTTCCCCGTCTGTAACCCATGATGGGAGGATCCATATGCTTAAATGGTAGAGTATGGTCTGTAGTTAAGATCTCCCATCTCTTCCTGATATTATCAGCCATCTTGTCCTTTCCTTTGTTGAAGGTCATGGTGAAAACCATCCTTTCTCTCTTTGGCTGCTCCCGTTGGGCTACCGGATTCATTCCATGAGTGACCACCTCAGCAATAACATTTTGTATGAGTTCCATACTGTAGCCCCTTTGTAAGAACTTTTCAGCCATCATGTTTAATTGTGTTTCACGATTGCTGGCTTCAGTATTGTTTCTTAACACTCTAATCATTTGTGACTTTATAATTGCTTTTCTGGTGTGGGGAGGGTGGTTACTGGATGCTTCGAGTATTGAATTCCGGTCAGTTGGTTTAGTGTAGAGAGTTGTACATAATGTGCCTTGTTTTTTGTAAATCCTAAGGTCTAGAAAGTCAATATAATTCCCATCGTATTTAAGTTCAAATTTGATTGGGGTCTCAAGCGCATTTATGTGCGTGACCCAATCCACCAGAGTGTCTTTTGTGCCATGCCATATGAAAAAGACATCGTCAATGTACCTTTTGTAGTGTTTCACTGTGTCGATATTATAGATGTCAATGGTTTCACGTTCAAACTGTTCCATATACAAGTTGGCATATGACGGGGCCATGTTCGATCCCATGGCTGTCTCCGTCAATTGCTGGTAAAATGTGTTTTCAAAACGGAAATAATTCAAGGTTAAGCATTTTTCCAATAGGTCCAGGATCAGAGAGATAGGTGGTCCCACGTATGGGAATCGTGTCAACGCCACTGCTACTGCCTTAAGTCCCTCCCTATGGGGAATGACCGTGTACAAGCTTCTTACATCCAGTGTGACTAATAAGTCATTGTCATCAACTTTATCCACTGTGTTGAGGATGGAAATGAGGTCACCTGAGTCCCTAATATATGAGTCCATAGATCTTACAAGGGGTTATAAAAGGGCATCAACAAACTGTGCTATAGGTTGTAGTAAGGACCCTCTGGCTGACACAATTGGTCTTCCTGGGGGATTTTGTTGATCTTTATGTATCTTCGGTAAAGTGTATAATATTGGATGAATCGGATGAGTGGTCCTCAAGAAGTTGTATTCATCAATGTTGATCCAGTTCATCTATCTATCTAAGATCTATGGACTCATATATTAGGGACTCAGGTGACCTCATTTCCATCCTCAACACAGTGGATAAAGTTGATGACAATGACTTATTAGTCACACTGGATGTAAGAAGCTTGTACACGGTCATTCCCCATAGGGAGGGACTTAAGGCAGTAGCAGTGGCGTTGACACGATTCCCATACGTGGGACCACCTATCTCTCTGATCCTGGACCTATTGGAAAAATGCTTAACCTTGAATTATTTCCGTTTTGAAAACACATTTTACCAGCAATTGACGGGGACAGCCATGGGATCGAACATGGCCCCGTCATATGCCAACTTGTATATGGAACAGTTTGAACGTGAAACCATTGACATCTATAATATCGACACAGTGAAACACTACAAAAGGTACATTGACGATGTCTTTTTCATATGGCATGGCACAAAAGACACTCTGGTGGATTGGGTCACGCACATAAATGCGCTTGAGACCCCAATCAAATTTGAACTTAAATACAATGGGAATTATATTGACTTTCTAGACCTTAGGATTTACAAAAAACAAGGCACATTATGTACAACTCTCTACACTAAACCAACTGACCGGAATTCAATACTCGAAGCATCCAGTAACCACCCTCCCCACACCAGAAAAGCAATTATAAAGTCACAAATGATTAGAGTGTTAAGAAACAATACTGAAGCCAGCATTCGTGAAACACAATTAAACATGATGGCTGAAAAGTTCTTACAAAGGGGCTACAGTATGGAACTCATACAAAATGTTATTGCTGAGGTGGTCACTCATGGAATGAATCCGGTAGACCAACGGGAGCAGCCAAAGAGAGACAGGATGGTTTTCACCACGACCTTCAACAAAGGAAAGGACAAGATGGCTGATAATATCAGGAAGAGATGGGAGATCTTAACTACAGACCATACTCTACCATTTAAGCATATGGATCCTCCCATCATGGGTTACAGACGGGGAAGGAGCCTAAGAGACCTGCTCATGTCCACAGACCCCCAGCAGTGCTATAATAAACAACAATGGCTAAAGACTAAGAAAAAGGGTTGCTACAGGTGTCTGGGATGCACAACATGCAGTGGGATGATCCCGTGTAAACTCTTCAGACATCCACACACAACCCAGAAATATACAATAAGACATTTCATTACCTGTACAACCTCTCATGTTATTTATCTGCTCAGCTGTTGTTGTGGCCTATTTTATGTAGGAAAAACGATGGACAACGCAAGACTCAGGATGGCGAACCACAGATCAGCCATAAGGAGTGCCCTGGACAAAGGGGTATCGGACCAACCCATGGCACGCCATTTCCTTATGGCCAAACATAAGGTAACTGACCTAAGATTCGTCTTGATTGACCACGTTCCACCACTTAAACGAGGAGGTGACAGGGACAAAGCCTTACTTCAGTGTGAAATGAGGTGGATACACAGACTTGGTACCCTACATCCTAAGGGCCTAAATATGTCTAACGATTGGCATTGCTTCCTCTGATAACAGTGTGGTGTGGTTATATACCACTGATCCCATACTTGTGAGGATTCACCCGTGGTGGATCACCCGCTATAGTGGGACACTTGATAGAGCTTGATATCCAACCAGGGATAGTCACTTGTAGCTCTGGGATACACACTAAGATGGACCATCTCGATCTTGACTATACATGAGGGTTGGAGCACTAACCAGTGTGTTTCATGTTACACAATGTGATACACACTGGATTAGGGATCCGTGCCACTCATGAGTCTCTACTGCTGCCTTATCAGAGGTGGTTGAAACATGGGAATGAAGGGCACTTGGATAATGTTAGGGTACCATGACATCTCCACGAACCTAGTATGAATATAACTCTCATTTCTCCATGGAGTCACCTGTCACCATCATGAATGGAAGTCTATGACCACTACAATACCACCACCTTATAAAAGGAGTTAACACCTTATAATGACTTATGTATGGACCAGAACTAAACTAGATTACATGCCCTTCCTTGATTGCCAATTATGAATAGTGAACCAATGATATTATTTGAGGTTCAGCTATATGGACACAATGGTATCCAGACACAAGGAGGTAATACTGTTAAACGAATGTTATGCTAATAAGTATCCTGAGATATATACTCATTGTGTTAGTCTGTATCAGATATATGCTTAAAATTGGAATAACAAGACAATATGCTACCTTATTTGATGAGGTATGTGGGATACCATAATGTGTTGGACCATGTTATGTTGCTTCTAGTGGAAGCCTTAGTTGTATCTGTATTTACATTTAGTTTTATCTTTATGTACATTTTTGTTTCTTTCTCATATGACCCATTTGCCACCACAGCTGCGGTAACCTAACAAGGGATTAATTACTAGAGCCTTAGCAACTACCCCACAATAGCTATATGGGTGACAATACACTTTAACTATGCACTATAAGTTGTGCACTATGTAAATTATTCCCCACCGGTGGAAGCCCTATTACCATGCCCTTTTACATCTGTTGTAACCGTTCTGTTGACATTGGGTGAGCTACTGCTGTATTGTTACATGGCCACCTAACACTCACTAATGTGTTCAAATCACTCTGATAATACTGACAGGGCTTGAAGCTATATAAACGCACCGCGGTTACCATGACTATAAGCAGTAGCGCAAGCCGGGTGACGTCAGCCGCATATGCTGATTAGCCATGCGTTTTGAGGAATTACACCACAGACGCCGGAGTTCACTGCACAGCGTCTCTGAGACACATAACTTGGCACTTGACAGCAACACATCTTTTTGGCAGATCACTAGTCAGACTGGGTATACTGGCATTTATACAAAAGGTATGTTCCTATACGGAGGTGTCTGCTATGAGTATCAGCAATAATCTAGATCTGTTATGACCTGACAAACATGATGCGTTTACAAAAGCAGTGGCAGAGATTTACTAGGATTCTCCAATTCGGGGTAACGCTTATTTAAACAATATGTGATATGATGACTGTGTAATAATCTCAATTATGGACACATACAGACTCATATAAGTAACCAACTAGCTATAAATTAGGGATAGATTATTGTGACTCAATTGTTCCATGCTTAATGTGACTTTATAACATGAATCGCGTGCTGAATTATTGTTAACACAGTGTAACCTTATACTGCAAATGTTGGTCTACATGGATATACATTGCTATAATGATATGTTTGTATTTCTGCTCTATATATTTTACTATTTTATTAGCTTAGTAGTATGGCAATATTGTTTGGTTGAGGGGGTCATCACCATGACAACCATGTTTTTGGCGCAATTCACACAGGTATTGTTAGATGGGTGGGGCTTATTGTATATATAAGGCACTATGTTCACTTGCATGTTTGTACTGGTCTGAGGAAGGAGTCTGTGGACTCCGAAACGTTACCACAATAAAATAAGTTTTATGCTTAAATCCAGCGAGTGCAGTCCTATTTTGAAAATAATATATATATATATATATATATATATATATATATATATATATATATATATATATATAAAATGACCCTCTATGTTAATAAGTGTTATAAATTAATTTTAAGCACATAAAAATCTTTAAAAAAATAAATAACACATCCTAATATAACTCCTGTCAGGTATAGCACACATGAAGGAGATAGGAATGTCTATAGAGTTGGCTAATTTCTGCATATGCGCTAAACCTCACAGGACATATTAGGGTGCGTTATGTATTTATTTCATATAAATTATTTTTAAAAATTATAATAATTAATTATAATTAGTATTTATATTTAAAAATGTAAATAATTATTATGATTTATTATATTTTTTAGGAACCTCAAAATAAATTATTTATATTTTTCTTAATATAATTACATATATAGACATACTAAAACAAGGAATGTAATTGAACATTTAAGTTAAAAATGATATTTTTCATGATTTATATACTTTTTATGTTATGTTCTTTAAACTTATATCTCTTACCACCTCTTTAGGTCTGTCCCAGTGGACAACATCTCCAACCCACTGTAAAGGCAGCTCAATTGGCCTGTCCTTCACTAATCTCTGTGCCGTTCCCAACTTCTCTAACTTCCCCGTTCCTGTGTCTGACCACTATCTGCTAACTCTCTGTGTTACTCTACCTGCTGCACCTTTGCAAGACCCCCAAAAAACTTCTACCTTACAGGAATTGGAAGTACTTGGATCGTACAGACTTTTCCGCTTAACTAATTCCTCTCTTCTCCAACATTTCATTCCGCTCTTGCCCAAACCTTGTAGCATTACAGCATAATTCAGCACTACAATCAACACTTGACAAAGCTGCACCCTCCACTGTTTGCCGTACATCATTCACTCAACAACAACGGCAGTGGAGGAAATCGTGTACCCTATGCTGCTTTCCTGCATTATACATTGTACAACTCTGTTCTCAGCCTGGCCAAATAAGTCGATTGCTCCTCCATTGTGTTAACTCACGCATCCAACCCCAGAAAGCTTTTCTCAACCTTTAACTCCCTTCTACGTCCGCCTACACCTCCGCCTGCTACTAAACTCACTGCTCAGATTATTGCTGATCACTTAAAAAATAAAATTGTCACCATTAGAAAATACATGTATACCTCACCCCCTGAAACCCAGCCCTCCTACCCACCCCTTATATTAACAAAACTCTCTGTACTCCTATCTTTATCTTATCTCACAACCTGCCCACTTGATCCTATTCCTTCACAACTTCTTCCCTCTCTCTCTGCTTCACCCCTACCCTAACTCACCTCTTTAACCAGTCTCTCACCTCTGGCACATTTCCTGATACATTTAAGCATGTCACAGCAAATAAAATGTCCAGCACCAATGTGCTCAAGTAGGTGCACGCTGCAGGGTCCTGTATTCACCCAAACAAAGTCAATATACAATAGACAGCAGCACCAATCCTTCAAGAGCAAAGTTATGTATTTATTGTGACATAACCAACAGAGTACAATGACGTTTTGGTATACACAACCTTAATCATGTTGCATACAAAAGACTACTAATTTACCATATTTAAAAGCAGTATGGGCGGAGTTTCAGTTTGAAAGTTAATTGAAATATTAACTCTTTCAACATCTCTTGCACTAAACTTAGGCACTAAAGTTTAAAGGTACTTTCATTCAGCAAGAAGACGGATGCTCCGCGCCGGATGTCTTGAAGATGGACCTGCTCCGCGCCGGATGGATGAAGATAGAAGATGCCGTCTGGATGAAGACTTCTGCCCGTCTGGAGGACCACTTCTGCCGTCTGGAGGACCACTTCTGCCCGTCTGGAGGACCACTTCTGCTGGCTTCGTTGAGGACATCTTGCCGCTTGGATGAATACTTCTCCCGGTAAGTGGATCTTCAGGGGTTAGTGTTAGGATTTTTTAAAGGTGTATTTGGTGGGTTTTATTTTTAGGTTAGGACTTTGGCCCACAGTAGAACTAAATGCCCTTTTAAGGGCAATGCCCATCCAAATGCCCTTTTCAGGGCTATGGGGAGCTTAGGGTTTTTTAGTTAGTTTTTTTTGGGGGGGTTGGTTGTGTGGATGGTGGGTTTTACTGTTGGGGGGGTTGTTTGTATTTTTTTTCAGGTAAAAGAGCTGATTTCTTTGGGGCAATGCCCCGCAAAAGGCCCTTTTAAGAGCTATTGATTGTTTTTTTTTTATTTTGGGTGGGCTTTTTTATGTTGATAATTTAGCTAATTGTATTTAATTTAGGGAATTGTATTTAATTTAGGTAATTTATTTAATTGTAGTGTAGTGTTAGGTGTTAGTGTAAATTAGGTAAGGTTTTATTTTACAGGTCAATTTGTATTTATTTTAGCTAGGTAGTTATTAAATAGTTAATAACTATCTAGTAACTATTCTACCTAGTTAAAATAAATACAAACTTGCCTGTAAAATAAAAATAAACCCTAAGCTAGCTACAATGTAACTATTAGTTATATTGTAGCTAGTTTAGGGTTTATTTTATATTTAAATATTTAGTTTTATATAGGAATTATTTATGTAATGATAGTAATTTCTATTTAGATTTATTTAAATTATATTTAAGTTAGGTGGTGTTAGGTTTAGGGTTAGATTTAGATTTAGGGGTTAATGAATATAATATAGTGACGGCGACATTGGGGGCAACAGATTAGGGGTTAATAAATGTAGGTAGGTGGCGGCGATGTTAGGGGCGGCAGATTAGGGGTTAATAATATTTAACTAGTGTTTGCGATGCGGGAGTATGGTGGTTTAGGGGTTAACATGTTTTTTATAGTAGCGGCGACGTTGGGGGCGGCAGATTAGGGGTTAATAACATTATGTAGGTGTCGGCGATGTTGTGGGCAGCAGATTAGGGGTTAATAAATATAATGTAGGTGTCAGCGATGTTGGGGGCAGCAGATTATGGGTTCATAAGTATAATGTAGGTGGCGGCGATGTCCAAAGTGGCAGATTAGGGGTTAATAAGTATAATGCAGGAGTCAGCGATGTCGGGGGCGGCATATTAGGGGTTAATTAGTATAAGATTAGGGGTGTTTAGACTCGGGGTTCATGTTAGGGTGTTAGGTGTAAACATAAAATGTGTTTCCCCATAGGAATCAATGGGGCTGCGTTACTGAGATTTAAAGGGACAGTCAAGTATAAATTAAACTTTCATTATTCAGATAGGACTTTTAATTTTAATTGACTTTTATCATCAAATTTGCTTTTTTCTCTTGGTATTCTTAGTTTAAACTAAACATAGGTAGGCTCATATGCTAATTTCTAAGCCTTTGAGGGCTGCCTCTTATCACATGCTTTTTAAATCTCTTTTCAACACAAAGAGACAGAAAGTTCATGTGGGCCATATAGATAACACTGTGTTCAGGCACAGAAAGTTATTTAAGATCTAGCACAACACAATGCTAAATTTAAGACAATAGATAATAAACAGTCACAGTCATGTGATCAGGGGGCTGGAAGAAGGTTCCTATATACAAGGTAATCACAAAGGTAAAAAGTACATTAATATAACTGTGTTGGTTATGCAAAACTGGGGAATGAGTAATAAAGGGATTATCTATCTTTTAAAACAATAAGAATTCTATGGTTGACTGTCCCTTTAAGCTGCTTTTTTGCAGGTGTTAGACTTTTTCTCAGCTGGCCCTCCCCATTGATGTCTATGGGGAAATTGTGCACGAGCATGTACAACCAACTCACCGCTGACTTAAGCAGCGCTGGTATTGGAGTGCGGTATGGAGCACAATTTTGCTCTATGCTCACTTCTTGCCTTTTAATGCCGGGTTTAGAAAAACCTGTAATACCAGCGTTGTAGGTAAGTGAGCAGTGACAATAACGTGCAAGTTAACACCGCACCCCTCATAACGCAAAACTCTCAATCTGGTCGTTTATTAGTTATAATTAAAAATAGGTAACGCAATCTAAAAACACTAGCAGCAAGTAAGTACTGTATCTAAATGTATTCCTCCAATATGACCGTTAAATATTGGTAATAGTCCTGGGTTATTGTGATCTACCCATGGACATATATTCTGCTTATATGGATGAGGGGCTAGAAGTAACTAAAATCCACCATAAATTGTGGAATAGTGGTTGGTATCTTTGAGATGACTACCTGAAATATATACTGACCTAGTGAGTAGGTGACTATACAATACTGCAGGTTCAAAACGTAATCTCAAAGAGCAGATACTGGCTAGGAAGTTACACTGGCCCAATCATATGTGATAGGCTGCATCAAGAATCTGATGGTATAATGCAGTGTATACAGTCAAAATAATAACCATGTGATATTGAGATACACTCAGATATTGAGTCGTGATAACCCTTGTATTGTGACACTAAGTGTCCATATCCCAATACCTTCCTCTAGCAGTAGTGATGTAAAGTAACAACCATAAATATCTCCCCTTAATAAAGTTCACTGTAGGTAATAGGGATGAGTGACTACAGGGATTAAGTAAAGGAGTTATAACTCTAGAGATTGTTAAAATGCAAACAGGTATGGGTATTTAATAAATCCCCAGAGTTGTGTATTGTGAGATTTCTCACTTCTATTGTGAGTAAGGGGATCCACTATAATTATATATCAAACATATTTTATATTAATAGTGTAACAGAAGTGATATATTGCTTTCTATGGTTTTCTAATGATAAAAACACTGCTGAATATATATAAATATGTTCCCACCAGCTACTATACCTATGTTGCAGATAATAACAAATATTGGTATAATAGATAGTAGACACTGAGGTGTTGTGTAACCTTTAACTCAAATACCTAATACACTGTTACAATATGAGTTTAACAGTGTGGTATTACCAGAACTGCTTCTAAATATCGAAACGTGTAGGACTTCACATTGTTAAACAAGGGTACCCCCCTGCTCCTATTAGTTGCTCCGTCGGTAGAGCTCCACCCCACAAGGGGATTGGCTATTGCAGTAATTATTAACGGGGAAACAATATTACACATATAATTAGCTAGAATTGCCGTAATATTGACAATTCATTAGTGATTATTAAATAGCTCCACTTGTATAACTTAAATAATCGGCAATATGAACATGCCCAATGTGTGGATGAAATAAGTTACTTGGAGTGTTATCAACACAGAGGTTCCTTAATGATTCAACAACTGCTAAATTATTCCTGCTAATTTCTTGCTGTCCTATATCTTAGTGACCGTTAATTAGCCTGTGCATTTAAAGCAATGTTAAAATTACACTTGTGTCTTTAGTAGTGACGACCGAGTAGTAATCTTACTGTGCATTTATATTCATTGTATATATTTGTTACATTATATTGTTTAGTTATGTTATAACACTCGCTATTAACATACAGCTAAATTACGAGTCTTGCGTTATGAGCTGTGCAGTGCTAATGTGCAGTTTTTTCTGACCGCTCATTTACCTGCAGCATTTACCTGCAGTTAATGATAGTAATTTTATTTAGATTTATTTAAATTATATTTAAGTTAGGGGGTGTCAGGGTTAGGGTTAGACTTAGGTTTAAAGGGTTAATAAATTTAGAATAGTGGCAGCGACATTGGGGACGGCAGATTAGGGGTTAATAAATGTAGGTAGGTGGCAGTGATGTTGGGGGCAGCAGATTAGGGGTTAATAAATATAACGTAGGTTGCAGCGATGTCCGGAGCGGAAGATTTGGGGTTAATAAGTATAATGTTGGTGGCGGCGATGTTAGGGACGGCAGATTAGGGGTTAATAATATTTAACTAGTGTTTGTGAGGCGGGAGTGCGGCGGTTTAGGGGTTAATATGTTTATTATAGTGGTGGTGATGTCCGGAGCGGCAGATTAGGGGTTACAAATTTTATTATAGTGTTTGCAATGCGGGAGGGCCTCTGTTTAGGGGTTAATAGGTAGTTTATGGGTGTTAGTGTACTTTTTAGCACTTTAGTTATGAGTTTTATGCTACAGCGTTGTAGTGTAAAACTCATAACTACTGACTTTAAAATGTGTTAGGAATCTTGTCGGTATAGGCTGTACCGCTCACTTTTTGGCCTCCCAGGACAAACTCGTAATACCAGCGCTTTGGAAGTCCCATAGAAAAAAGGGTTTATGAAATTTACGTAAGTCGGTTTGCGGTAAGGCCAAAAACGTATGCGGTGCACCTATACCTGCAAGACTCATAATAGCAGCGGGCGTAAAAAAGCAGCGTTAGGACCTTACCGCAAAACTCGTAATCTAGGCGACAGTATTGGTTAGTATCAGTGGTACCAAAATCTATCAACGATATAGTTATAATAACGAGCCCCTTATATCATTAGGGATACATGACTAAACTTGCTGCATAAAATTAAAAATCACAGGACACCCAACCATCCTGCTATTCCTCCCTTAACATGTTTTCCCCTGCCGGCTTTGTCAAAAGACATTTAAAAGCATATCTTCTGATCATTTGCCTCTCTCAGTTGGAGTACTGCAAGGCTCTGTCTTGAGTCCTTTGCTTTTCTCTCTCTCTCTCTCTATACATCCTGCCTTGGAAAACTTTTATCTTCTTTTGGGTTCCAGTACCAATTATATGCTGATGATACCCAAATCTATATTTCCTCTCCTGATATCTCTCCCTCTTTACTCAACCAGATTACCAACTGTATCTATGCAATTTCCTCTTGGATGTCCTCACGCTACCTCCCACTCAATCTGTCCAAAACTTAGCTGCTTCTTATTCCCCCTCTTCTAAACATCTTCAAGTCTTCAACTCTCTGGAGCAGGACCCTCTTCCTCCTGTACTAGATTTGTTTAGATTTGTTTAGTCTGTTATATTTTGCATTTTATCACAAATCCTTGTCATTGCATACCCCTATCTCTGTACCCAGCGCTACAGAATTTTGCAGCACTATACACAACAGATGATAATAATAATAATTTTACAATCATAAGGACACCACTTCTGCTCTTCTGTTGTAGATGGACACATTTACTAGCTAATTAAAGAGAAAAAAATTGTTTTGGCCAAAAAAATCGGCTAGATTTAGAATTAGAATTTTGTAGGTTTTTTTTATTTTCTGTAATTTTTTTTTTTTTTTTTTTGTATTATAGTTTAGTTTATTTAATTGTATTTTAGTTTACATAATTGTAGGTAATTTATTTAATTAGTTTAATGATAGTGTAGTGTTAGGTGTATTTGTAACTTAGGTTAGGATTTATTTTACAGGTAATTTTGAAATTATTTTAACTAGGTAGCTATTAAATAGTTATTAACTATTTAATAGCTATTGTACCTAGTTAAAATAAATACAAAGTTGCCTGTAAAATAAATATAAATCCTAAAATAGCTACAATGTAATTATTAGTTATATTGTAGCTAGCTTAGGGTTTATTTTATAGGTAAGTATTTAGTTTTAAATAAGATTAATTTATTTAATTATAGTAAATTTAGTTTGTTTAATTTAAATTATATTTAAGTTAGGGGGTGTTAGGGTTAGACTTAGGTTTAGGGGTTAATAACTTTATTATAGTAGCGGCGACGTTGGAGGCGGAATATTAGGGGTTAATAATTGTAGGTAGGTGGCGGCGATGTTAGGGAGGGCAGTTTAGGGGTTAATAAAATTTATTATAGTGTTTGCGAAGCGGGAGTGCGGCGGTTTAGGGGTTAATACATTTATTATAGTGGCAGCGATGTCCGGTCGGCAGATTAGGGGTTAATAAGTGTAGGTAGGTGGCGGCGACATTGGGGGGGCAGATTAGGGGGTAATAAATATAATATAGGTGTCTCCGATGTTAGGGACAGCAGATTAGGGGTGCATAGCTATAATGTAGGTTGCAGCGGTGTCTGGAGCGGCAGATTAAGGGTTAAAAAAATGTATTATAGGGTTTGTGATGTGGGGGGCCTCGGTTTAGGGGTTCATAGGTAGTTTATGGGTGTTAGTGTACTTTATAGCACAGTAGTTAAGAGCTTTATGTTCCAGAGTTAGCCCATAAAACTCTTAACGACTGACTTTTTTTTGCGGTTGGAGTCTTGTCGGTAGAGGCTCTACTGCTCACTTCTTCCAAGACTCGTAATACCAGCATTAGGCAAATCCCATAGAAAAGATAGGATACGCAATTGACGTAAGGGGATCTGCGGTAGCCTCGAGTCACGGAAAGAAAGTGAGCGGTAGACCCTTTCCTGCCTGACTCTAAATACCAGCGGGCATTAAAAAGCAGCGTTAGGACCCCTTAACGCTGCTTTTTAACCCTAACACAGAACTCTAAATCTAGGCGTATGTTTGCTGGGTTTTTTTGCATTACATATTCTTAAATACTATTGGTCCCTTGCTAAAAGTGCTGATGATCCAATCAAAAGTGCTTGTCACACAGTTCAGCTGTATGACTAGTGCTGCTGATTGGATCAGTGGCAGTTTGCATTAAGGACTAGCAGTTTGATGTGGGTACATAGGGATTCTTCAACTATATGTTTAACCCACTTACTTGCTTAAAACATAGAGCTTCAAAGGGCTGCAGATTTTACAGTTACATACTCAAACAAGTTTGGTTAAAATTGCACTGAAAAAGATGGCTACTCCCCAAATCAATTACATATATTAGTAGATATTGTGCAGTGTCATTTAGATTTCCTTATTTTCAAGGATTTGTAACATGTTTTTGGTTTCTATAAAATTATTTCTTATTTGTTCATTTGCTTTAAAGTTAAGATTTATGTATAATCTGAACAAAAAATGTGTATCTCTCTGTGGAATTTGATCTATCTTCCTGGACCCAGACCGGGTAGGAGCAGTAATTTTACAAGAAGAACTGGTAGGGGCTCTCCCCTTCATCGTATGCAAATATAACCCCATTTTGTTCCCAAGACCCTAATGGTAGGAGTTGACTTGCAACTATTCTATTTATATTTTGTCATATACAAATTGTAAGTTCCCACGGGAATAGGGCCCTCGATTCCTCCTGTATGTGTTTGTAAATTCTTTCCTGTCTCTTAGTGTTAGAAGTTTTATATTATTGTTTTATTTAAATTAACTGTACCCATGGACAGCGCCGCAGAATATGATGGTGCTTCATAAATAAAGTATAATAATAATAATAATAATAAATATACTGAAATGGGACACTGACTAAAGTAGTGTGCGGCCTGGCTCACTATTCAGATACTATACCTATCTCCCTGAACCCTCATTGGGTAGGAGTAGATTATGAGACCAGCATCTACATTATAGTTTTGAGGGGGCAACAACCTGATTGAGATTTGGAGACTTTGACTATAAGTGGACAAATCACTGGACAAGTCAGATATCATACATGTATTTTCCAAACCTATCACTGGTGAAAGGTTTCTCCGGCTTTTCAAGTAACATTATTAATTATGCAAATGACCCGTGGAAAAAAATAGCTTATTGCTATTATAGAAGCAATAACCTAAAAATCTCAAAGAGGGTTGAAATATTAATCAATACTTGTTAAATATAGCCCTGGCTAATGGCTTAATGATCAATTGTAAAATAATTATATATATAATTGATATATGGGATAATATATATGGGCTTTTAATAGCTAGTAACTGGCATATATCCGTACATGGTGTTATAGGTTAAGCAATACAAGTGTTTAAAGGGACACTCAACGCAAATATTTTCTTTAATGATTCAGATAGAGCATGCAATTTTAAGCAACTTTCTAATTTACTCCTATTATCAATTTTTCTTCATTCTCTTGCTAACTTTATTTGAAAAGAAGGCATCTAAGCTTTTTATTTGGTTCAGACCTCTGGAAAGCACTTTTTTATTGGTGGATGAATTTATTCACCAATCATCAAGGACAACCCAGGTTGTTCACCAAAAATGGGCCGGCATCTAAACTTACATTCTTGCATTTGAAATAAAGATACCAAGAGAATGAAGACAATTTGATAATAGGAGTAAATTAGAAAGTTGTCATGCTCTATCTGAATCACAAAAGAAAAAATTTGTGTTCAGTGTCCCTTTAACATTGAAGCCTAATACATATTGCTAATAAGGTGGTATATATAAACATTCTGGTAAGGTTTAACATTCAAATATCCTTTCTGGGAAGGTATTTATTAATGATATTAGTCCCTAAACCTAAGCTTGACATCAAGAATAAATCTTGGAATATATATATATATTTATGTAGGAAACTCATTCAGACTTAAACTGTATAAAAAAAGTTTTAACAGCTGTTAATCAAATTGATTAAGGTGTTTCTACATATTGAAGCTTATTACTGCAATCTTAATCTAGACTTAATGCAGGCCTAACAGATTTGGTTCTCAATTATTCTGAGCCACTAACCCATAGTGTTAAGAATTGAGGCTAGAAGAAAATCTAGATTCCTTGGATATTAGGATATTTCAATTTTGACTAATGTCTAGGAAGAAATATAGCATTTTAGAATATCTACAACACAGATAAGACAACATTTCCTTTCTAATTATTCACTGTTTACATTTTAGAGAACTTTCTAAAAAGCACTAAGTGGATAGGGGAATCATTACAAACCCCTTACAGGCAACGCGTTTCTCGACTTAATGTGCAGCCGTTTCATCAGGCATATAGCACCACATAAAAATTTGAGCCCTTTTAAATGCTAAAACAGCCAATTAAATTATGACCTGCCCATTTTGGGCGTGTATTACACATGTGGAGCAATCAGCAAAATGACAACCTCTCCAATGTCACAGAACTAACACGTGTAATATATATATATATATATATATATATATATATATATATATACACATCATATACATGTTTAGCTATCACCACAAAATCATGTTTGTAATGATGCCCCTATCCACTTAGTGCTTATTGTTTTTAACATGGTTTTAATAAACTGGTTTTAAACTTAAGAGAAGTGATAGCACCTTTATTTGTCCATTGTGGAGCTTTTGGTTGGTTCCTGGGTTTCCTGCATTCGAGCCTGCTTGTTCCTGGAGTCTGGAGAGGGTGAGCTGATACACCCAGAGTTATCAGTCTGCCACTACTAGCACTTTAGGGTGCTTCTTCTAAATGTGTGTACCCATTTGGCTAAAAGTATTATTATGGTTTGGATCTGTGTTGATTGATCTACCCATGAGGCGCCCCTCTATGTTTTATACTTTCTAAAACCACAGACTACACCACCTCTACAGGCTGCTCCACCACCATAAGCTGCACCACAAGGTGAAGGAGCAGACGGAGAACAAACAAGAGAGCTCTAATGTCTTCTTTTACATCTTACACCCACAGAAGTCTCCAGGTGCAGAAGAAGATGTTGAGAGAGCTGCAAGGAATGCCCCAAGAAATGAATAGACACAACAGTCTTTTGGAGTTACTGCTGGTGTGCTTTGAGAAACAGAGGTGCTCCAGCACCACAGAGCACACTGATGGCACCTCCCCTGATGCACACCGTTCCTAAGCAGTTTGCTCTGGCCTTGCCCTCTTGCACCTCCTGCCATTTTTTTTTTTGCTTCTAGAGCCAGGCTCACCCTCCTCCTTCTCCTAAATTCTGCGGTAAATATATATATATTTTTACCATCACTCATGCATGCACAAATGATATATCTGGATTGTCTACACAAATCTGAGATTCACAGCTAAAATGGAGAGCAATCATGTATTTTAATAAGGTATTGTTAGTATTGTATTTTATATATGCAAGAATGGTGTAAACTATATCTAAAAACTTTGAGCCAATGTATAACAGATATGGCCAATACATTTGCAGATCTCTCACCATCTGCCTCTGCATTTGGAAACTTCTGTGAGTGATTGATTTTAATGTAGAAATTACAGCCCGCCTTTGTTCTCTGACTGCTCCTTACCCTTGTGGTGCAGACATATAAGTGTCATGACTTTTATGAATGTCTTAGATATTGCATAAATATTCCATCATGTCAATTATTTTCTAGAACATACATTTTTAAGAGGTTTGATTTTCAAAGAGATATTAACCCCAATTTTTTTTCTTTCATGATTCAGATAGAGCATGCAATTTTATGCAACTTTCTAATTTACTCCTCTTATCAATTTGTCTTCGTTCTCTTGCTATCTTCATTTAAAAAGCAGGAATGTAAAGCTTAGGAGCCGGCCCATTTTGGTTAAGCACCCTGGATAGAGCTTGCTTATTGGTGGCTACATTTAGCCACCAATAACCAAGCACAACCCAGGTTCTGAACCAAAAATGGGTCCGCTTCTAAGCTTTACATTCCTGCTTTTCAAATAAAGATATCAAGAGAACAAATAAAACTTGATAATAGGAGTAATTTAGAAATATGCTTAAAATGTCATGCTCTATCTGAATCATGAAATAAAACTTTTGGGTTTAGTGTCCCTTTAATAGCCTAAAAGATGTAGTGTTGTTGTACTGTCAAATTGTTTTTCTTGTTGTGTAACACTATGAAATCCATGCAAATAACTGTGTCTTTAATTACAACAACTTTCTTGTATGGGCTGTGGACTGTGTTTAATGCCATACATGTGCTTCAATCATTGACTGTGTCTTTAATTGCTCAAAAACAATTTCCTTAAATGGCCTGTGTTACCATGTATGGTCTGTGAACTGTGTTTAATGCCATATATGTGCTTCAATCATTGACTGTACCTTTAATTCTTCAAAAACTGTGTCTTTAATTGCTCAAAATTTGTTCCTTAAATGGCCTGTGGACTGTGTTTAACGCCATAGGTGTGCTAAATCATAGACTGGGTTTTTAATTGCTCAACGACTACCTCCTGGTATGGCCTTTGGACCATGTTTAATGCTATAGGTGTGCTACAATCAATTGTTAAAAAACCCTCCTTGTATGGCTTATGGACTGTGTTATGCAACATGTGTGTTACAATCATGGACTGTGTCTTTTATTGCTCAAAATACAAGCTCTTTGTATTACTTATGGACTGTTTAATGCCATATGTGTGCTACAATCATTAACTGTGTTACTTATTGTTCAAAAAACAACCTCCTTGTATCACGTATGGACTGTTTAATGCCATATGCGTGCTACAATCATTAACTGTGTTACTTATTGTTCAAAAAACAACCTCCTTGTATCACGTATGGACTGTTTAATGCCATATGCGTGCTACAATCATTAACTGTGTTACTTATTGTTCAAAAAACAACCTCCTTGTATCACGTATGGACTGTTTAATGCCATATGCGTGCTACAATCATTAAAGGGACACTGAACCCAAATGTTTTTCTTTTGTAATTCAGAAAGAGCATGCAATTTTAAGCAACTTTCTAATTTATTCCTATTATCAATTTTTCTTCGTTCTCTTGCTATCTTTATTTGAAAAAGAAGGCATCTAAGCTTTTTTTGTTTTCAGAACTCTGGACAGCACTTTTTTATTGGTGGATGAATTTATCCACCAATCAGCAAGGACAACCCATATTGTTCACCAAAAATGGGCCGGCATCTAAACTTACATTCTTGCATTTCAAATAAAGATACCAAGAGAATGAAGAAAATTTGATAATAGGAGTAAATTAGAAAGTTGCTTAAAATTTCATGCTCAATCTGAATCACGAAAGAAAATTTTTGGGTACAGTGTCCCTTTAACTGTGTTACTTATTGTTCAAAAAACAACCTTCTTGTATGGCTTATGGACTGTTTAATGCCATACTTGTGCTACAATCATGGACTGTGTCTTTAATTGTTCAAAAAAACAAGCTCCTTGTATGGATTATGGACTTTGTTATGCCATACTCTAGCACAAACACTTTCTCTCATGGAGTGTTTTTTTTTTTTTTAAACTATGTGGGACGGGTGGCTGATCCTGCAAAGTAAATTGACGTATGTTCTGTCAATGTAATGGTCCCATGCAACTTTAGCCTTATGTTCAATAAATATCTATTTAAAAATATGAAATTTGATGTAAAGTGATGATGGTAACAGGTTAAAGAATTGTGGTGATTCAAAACAATTAATCTATAATCAAATGTATGGTATTATTCAATGGTGGTGTTCACAGTTGGCTCACTAGTCATGCTGGAGTCCCTTTGAATATTGCCTACATTAACAAAGTAATATATTTACTACTATAATTATATATGTGGGGGTAGTGAGCAGATTTTTTTCTTTCATGACTGACTTTTTTTTACATTTTTATTTTGTTCCCCATTTTTTAAAACAGACTTGTGCCCTCTCTGACCAAGTGTAATTGACTTGCGCTTATTATTATCAAAGAGACATTGACCTTTAGGATTCCATGTGTTCCGTGCAATATGGGTTTGTAATAAAATTACAGTACGTTAATGGATGAATAGTATGCCAGTGAACTAAGTTAAACTTAGTTATTAGTTGAGGAAGTTTCTCATATGAGTCAATAACACTTGGATACCAAGTTATAATCTTTGCATGAACAGGCACTCGCTATATTTATTCACATCACTTTCCCTGATGTACTTTCTTGTCAGGGTATATATTTTTGCAATTATGTTAATATTGTATGTACAATAACCTTTTAAATTTACTTACCATAATATCTCTAATAATATTCAAATCACAGAATTCAATTTTTAAAGAAAAAAATCATCTGAATATAAACATTTGACATGAATCGTGTCATCTTCTTCATTTAAATGTGTTCTGAATAAGATTTGACATGAAACGTATGCTGTCATCTTATTTAAATGTCTTAATTAAAAAACTTGACAGTGTTTTGGTGTTGCCATATTCTTCATCTACATGTTAACAAACATTTTTACGTATGTTTTATTAAAATGTCTTTACATTTTACACATACATTTTAAACAATTATAGTCTTAACACTTTTCCGCCCTTGAGTAAAGGGCCTTCTTTTTTATAAAATGTTTCCAACATGTTGTTGTGATTGGTAAGTTATGAGTTAAAAAAAGGCTTGTATACATGCAATGGATACGTATTTGCGCTTAACATGTGTTTAATTGAATAGATTGTTAAAAAAAAGATATTCTCACATATATGGTTGTAAATAAAGGTTTTAATTCTAATTGAATCATTACATCTTAACACTTGTTTAATAAACTATGGCCTAGATTTGGAGTTCGGCGATAGCCGTCAAAACCAGCGTTAGAGGCTCCTAACGCTGGTTTTGGCCGCCCGCTGGTATTTGGAGTCAGTGATTAAAGGGTCTAACGCTCACTTTACAGCCGCGACTTTTCCATACCGCAGATCCCCCTACGCCATTTGCGTAGCCTATATTTTCAATGGGATCTTCCTAACGCCGGTATTTAGAGTCGTTTCTGAAGTGAGCGTTAGAGCTCTAACGACAAAATTCCAGCCGCAGAAAAAAAGCAGGAGTTAAGAGCTTTCTGGGCTAACGCCGGTTCATAAAGCTCTTAACTACTGTACCCTAAAGTACACTAACACCCATAAACTACCTATGTACCCCTAAACCGAGGTCCCCCCACACCGCCGCCACTCGATTAAAATTTTTAACCCCTAATCTGCCGACCGCCACCTACGTTATATTTATGTACCCCTAATCTGCTGCCCCTAACCCCGCCGACCCCTGTATTATATTTATTAACCCCTAACCTGCCCCCCACAACGTCGCCGCCAGCTACTTACAATAATTAACCCCTAATCTTCCGACCGCAAATCGCCGCCACCTACGTTATCCCTATGTACCCCTAATCTGCTGCCCCTAACATCGCCGACCCCTATATTATATTTATTAACCCCTAATCTGCCCCCCTCAACGTCGCCGACACCTGCCTACACTTATTAACCCCTAATCTGCCGAGCGGACCTGAGCGCTACTATAATAAAGTTATTAACCCCTAATCCGCCTCACTAACCCTATCATAAATAGTATTAACCCCTAATCTGCCCTCCCTAACATCGCCGACACCTAACTTCAATTATTAACCCCTAATCTGCCGACCGGAGCTCACCGCTATTCTAATAAATGTATTAACCCCTAAAGCTAAGTCTAACCCTAACACTAACACCCCCCTAAGTTAAATATAATTTTTATCTAACGAAATAAATTAACTCTTATTAAATAACTTATTCCTATTTAAAGCTAAATACTTACCTGTAAAATAAACCCTAATATAGCTACAATATAAATTATAATTATATTATAGCTATTTTAGGATTAATATTTATTTTACAGGCAACTTTGTAATTATTTTAACCAGGTACAATAGCTATTAAATAGTTAAGAACTATTTAATAGTTACCTAGTTAAAATAATAACAAATTTACCTGTAAAATAAATCCTAACCTAAGTTATAATTAAACCTAACACTACCCTATCAATAAAATAATTAAATAAACTACCTACAATTACCTACAATTAACCTAACACTACACTATCAATAAATTAATTAAACACAATTCCTACAAATAAATACAATTAAATAAACTAGCTAAAGTACAAAAAATAAAAAAGAACTAAGTTACAGAAAATAAAAAAATATTTACAAACATAAGAAAAATATTACAACAATTTTAAACTAATTACACCTACTCTAAGCCCCCTAATAAAATAACAAAGCCCCCCAAAATAAAAAATTCCCTACCCTATTCTAAATTAAAAAAGTTACAAGCTCTTTTACCTTACCAGCCCTGAACAGGGCCCTTTGCGGGGCATGCCCCAAGAATTTCAGCTCTTTTGCCTGTAAAAAAAAACATACAATACCCCCCCCCAACATTACAACCCACCACCCACATACCCCTAATCTAACCCAAACTCCCCTTAAATAAACCTAACACTAATCCCCTGAAGATCTTCCTACCTTGTCTTCACCATCCAGGTATCACCGATCCGTCCTGGCTCCAAGATCTTCATCCAACCCAAGCGGGGGTTGGCGATCCATAATCCGGTGCTCCAAAGTCTTCCTCCTATCCGGCAAGAAGAGGACATCCGGACCGGCAAACATCTTCTCCAAGCGGCATCTTCGATCTTCTTCCATCCGGTGCGGAGCGGGTCCATCTTGAAGCAGGCGACGCGGATCCATCCTCTTCTTCCGATGTCTCCCGACTAATGACGGTTCCTTTAAGGGACGTCATCCAAGATGGCGTCCCTCGAATTCCGATTGGCTGATAGGATTCTATCAGCCAATCGGAATTAAGGTAGGAATTTTCTGATTGGCTGATGGAATCAGCCAATCAGAATCAAGTTCAATCCGATTGGCTGATCCAATCAGCCAATCAGATTGAGCTCACATTCTATTGGCTGTTCCGGCTGTTTCATTACATATATTGATTAGTTTAAAACAAACACTAGACATTTATATATAGTTACTAGTGGTTTCTATAATGTAAAATGTGTCACCATTAACTAATAACACTAATAAATCCCTATGTAGTTGTGTTTAAAAACTATAACACATGGTATGCACAGAATGCATGTGTATGTAATTGATACAGCTTATAATTTTAGATAATTATTATTATTATTATCGGTTATTTGTAGAGTGCCAACAGCGCTAAATGATACAAACTTCATATTGCAAATAAAAGAATACTTGCACGCATTTAATATTTTTAAACATATTTTTTTTGATGTTTTAAAAAGGACTACAAAAATGTATTACAAATTCCAAATATCAAACAATCCTCATTTTTGACAAACTTGCAAAAAAATAAAATAAAAAATATCATACAGCTGAGCACTGGCTCTGTGAAGCCTTGGCTCTGAGCTTTAAAGTGGCTCTGAATTATAAGTGGCCAAGTTAATAACTGGAGTTTAGAAACTGGAGGGGAAACTGCAGACCCTACTAACAGGTCATCCTTACTAACTATACACCTATGTCCTTTCTGCTCTTTCTGTCTGCCATTTTCCTAAAACTCACTGCATGCCCTTATAACATCAATAATCCCCACAATATAATTATCTCTCCCTCCCTTCTCTCATCTCCTATGCTGTCCTCTCATGAACTACTCTGTCTCCTTAGAAACACTTCCCCATCCAACTCTCCTGTCTCTAATCAAACACGCTCCTACAAGTCTCACTCTCACCTTCTGTCACTCACACTCCTACTACTGCTTGCTGCTGGTGACATCTCTCCTAACCCTGGCCCTGCAGCAATCACCACACTTTTAAACTCTCGCTAGTATCCCACAATACAAACTCAAGGTCACACAATCCCAACAATCTCATCTCCATTAACCCACAGCGCTTATCCCCTCTCTTTTTTTGTGCCCTCTGGAATGCATGCTCTGTCTGTAAGAAATTCACAACTGTTCACGACCTGTTTGTTTCTAATGCTTTTAATCTAGAAATTACTGAAACCTGGCTATCTTCCTCTGACTCAGCTTCCATTGCTGCTCTAACGCACGGCTGTCTCCACTTTAGCCACACACCTAGGCCAGGTGAGAGACATGGTGGCTGTGTTGGAATCTTACTATCCCCCTCCTGCTCCTATCAGCACCTGCATCCTCACCCATCTCTCTCCTTCTCCTCCTTTGAAGTCCACTGCATCTGCATTTTCTCCCCCTCTCCCTCAAGGTGGCAGTTATCTATCGCCCCCCTGGACCAACCTCCAATTCCTTGACAACTTTGCTGCCTGGCTTTCTCACTTTCTCTCTACAAATACACCTGCTCTATTACTAGAGTACTTCAACATCCCCATTGATAACCCATCTGCCCCTGCTGCCTCTAAACTTCTCTCACTCACAAACTCCTTTAATCTCTCACAATCCACCCTATTCCCTACTCACCGCAACGGACACTCTCTTGAACTGGTATTCTCCTACCTCTGCTCCCCTTCTGATGTCACCTGTCACCCATTTCTCATCTCAGACCACCATCTGCTCACCTATAATCTCAATGTACATGCTAAACCTATTCCCCCCCCGCCTCCGCACCTGTAGAAATCTGCACACTGTGGATCCTCTCCAACTTTCTAACCTTATTCAAAAACGCCTTCGCCACATTTCCACGGTATCCTGCCCTGACCTTGCTACAAACCAATATAACAATACTCTCTCCTCTGCACTTGACACCCTTGTTTCTCCACAAATACACAAAACCCCACATCGTCAGCTCCAGCCCTGGCCCTCTCAGCAAACACACTATCTACAAAAATGCTCCCATGCTGCTGAACGTGCCTGGAGGAAATCCCGCTCTGAACCCGATTTCCTACACTATAGGTTAATTCTTTATTCTTACTCCTCTGCCCTTCACTTAGCCAAGCAAAACTACTTCTCTTCTCTCATATCTTCTCACTCCTCAAATCCTAAACATCTCTTCTCCATTTTCAACACTCTCCTCTATCCACCTGCACCACCTCCTTCATCTGACTTTAGTGTTCAAGACTTGGCAGACTACTTTTTCAACAAACACTTACCATCCAAAGTAAAATCCCACCACAAGACTGCAACCTTCCATCTCCGCCCCCGGTCACCCCCTCCACCACTCTCAGTACCTTCCCCCAACCACTGAGAATGAAGTAAGTTCCCTAATATCTTCCTCACACCTCACTACCTGCCCACTTGACCCTATCCATTCACATCTAATACCTTCTCTGTCTTCTACCCTCACCCCAGCTCTTACTCACATATTCAACTGATCCCTTACTACTGGTTCATTTCCATCATCCTTTAAACATGCAAAGGTCACCCCATCCTCAAAAAACCCTCCCTCTACCCCAATTCTTCCGCAAACTTCCGCCCCATATCACTGTTTCCACTAGCTTCAAAAGTTCTGGACAAACTATTTTTCGATCGCCTAACCCACTTCCTATCCTCCAACTCATTGCTTGACCCCCTGCAATCTTGCTTCCATCCCCAACACTCAACTGAGACTACCCTCAACAAGGTTACTAATAATCTTCTTTCTGCTAAAAAACAATGGCCACTATTCTATACTTATCTTACTTGACCTGTCTGCTGCCTTTGACACTGTTGACCATCCCCTCCTCCTATGGACTCTCAGCTCCCTTGGGCTCTGTGACATTGCCCTCTCCTGGATCCACTCTTATCTCTCTAATAGGTTCTTTTCTGTCTCATTTGCTGGCAACTCCTCCTCTCCATTACCTCTGTCTGTTGGAGTACTTCAAGGCTCTGTTCTAGGCCCTCTACTCTTCTCGATTTATACTTCCTCACTGGGTAAACTTATCAGTAGCTATGGATTCAACTATCACCTCTATGCCGATGATACTCAGATTTACCTATCCTGCACTCTCTCCTTCTGTCCTTTCCCACATCAGTGACTGCTTATCTGGCATTTCTTCCTAGATGGCCTCTCACCACCTAAAAATCAACATGTTTCTTCTAATCTCCCCATCTAATTCTACTCTAGTTTCTAACTTTACTATCACTGTTGGTGACACCACTATCTCCCCATCACCCTAAGTCCGCTGCCTAGGAGTTACACTTGACTCCAATCTGTCCTTCATACACCACATCCAATCGCTCTCTACATCCTGTCGCAACCACCTATGCAATATCTCCAACATTTGTCCTTTTCTGAGTGCTGAAACTACTAAACAGTTAATCCATTCCCTAGTAATTTCCCGGCTTGACTAACAACCTACTAACTGGCCTTCCTCTCTCCCGCCTCTCCCCCCTTTAATCCATCCTAAATGCCTCTGCTAGGCTAATCCACCTCTCCCGATGCTCTGTATCTGGTGCACCCCTCTGTGAGTCGCTTCACTGGCTCCCCATTCACAGCAGAATTAAATTCAAAATTCTCACTCTGACCTACAAAGCCCTTACCAATGCAGCCCCCCCTACCTGTTCTCACTCATCAACAAATATAATCCAGCCCGTCCCCTAAGATCCAACAACAATCTACTCCTTGCCTCTTCTACCATTACCTCCTCCCATGCTAGACTACAGGACTTCTCTTGTGCGGCACCAACCCTCTGGAACGCACTTCCTCAAGCTGTCAGACTTTCCCCCAACCTCTCCTCCTTTAAACACTCCCTAAAGACCTTTTTGTTCAGGGAAGCCTATCACCAAATCAGTAACTAATGAATTCCACTTGCCTAATAGTTGCCCTCATCTAACTCCACACTAACATCATTCTCACCTTTGCAGTCCCCACTTCCTGTTTCTCACCCTCCTACTCAATTAGTTTGTAATTTCCCATGGAAACAGGGCTCCCAATTCCCCCTGTATTTGTTTGTTAAATTTAGTTTGGTGTCTCATATTGTACTGTCCTTTAATCTTTGTTACCCATGGACAGCGCTGCGGAATCTGTTGGCGCTTTGTAAATAAAGACTAATAATAATAATGATATACAGTACAATAAACAAATAAAACACAGGCAACAAGACTTTAAGTACAATAATATGATATGCCTTCTGTAGCATGTATCAGGCCTGTCATGGGCCTCTCCATAAAAAAAGTATAACTCAACTACCTCATAAGGTTTGTACTGGTAAACCAGATCACTTTTCTACAAGAAAGGTATTAAATATTCCTAAGACTGCAGTCTAAACTATTTTATGTGTATATAAACATATGTGTGTGTGTGTATACATATATATATATATATATATATATATATATATATATAAATATATATATATATATATATATATATATATATATATATACACAAAAAACAATGTAGAATACCACTAATATTCAACACCCCTGCTTCTGCTTAATGCTGTTCCTGTGAATAAGCTGTCAGTGCACTTAGCAAATGCACTGTTTAATGACCGGTAAAGATTAAACACCCCCTCTCTTAGTCCATCACTGTAATTACTTGATGTCCCAAGTATTCCCAAAAGTCTCATATATAGGACGTGTCAAGTATACAAGAAAACACATACGATGCAGTGTGAATATTAAAGCACCTGGGTGGGAGTAGGCATCTATCAATCAGACGCAAATACTGAAGAACTACAGCTTATAACTGCAGAAACTCACCACCTCTTCTTGTGTTATCTCTCTTGTAGATGTTTCTTCTTCGCGGGATCCTAACTTGCTCTGTGGGGGGGGGGCAACAGCTCCGGTCCTTCCCTCTATACCCCTTCTCTCCATCGGCCACCGCGCGGCGTGGATACAGCCGCTGAAAGATCCAGGTCGGGGGGGGGGGTGTCAATCTGCCGGCCAATCACCTGTCTTCCTCCTATGACAGTGTGTGCAGGCTTACTTCCTTGAACAGCCGGGGAGCCCAATCAGCTCAGCGAGTCCTGGTAATTGTAAAAATCCAAAAAACGAAAAGTTCTTGCTGGCTGATAAATAAAAACAATAACTTTATTGGTTCCAATTGTAAAAGTGAAAATGACCAGGAGGGTCTACAGCAGTGGGATAAAAACACACTCAGCAGTGAGCATTGAATGCTGACATGTTTCGGCCCAGGGGCCGTAATCGTAGCTGATCAATGTTCCTGCTGTGAAATAATTTAAGAACAGTGCTCACTTATTATTGGACACAGATGGACCAATCTCATAGCTTTTAGCAGAGGTGTGTTTTAATATAGCTTAGTCAGGCTTAACCCGTTAGACACCCTGAGTGGGTGTGTTGCTAAACTTATCCAGTTAGAATATATCTAATGTTTATTCAACTTGTGCCTATACCTGAAGTTGTTGTAAATCTGTATTGTATAGCATTGTATATATATATGGCATGTAATGCATGATTAAATGTTTAATATCCTTAAAGGAATGATTCTCTAAACTTTAATTATTAGTAGTTAATTTACTGTGAGGATCCTTAGCCTCACACCACCTTTGGGATAGAAATGCTGTATCTATACTTATTTGGGCAAAAATCATGTCATTGGTATTCTATACAGGTATAAAGGTGTACAGTCATAGTGAACAAACGGTGTCTCTAGTGTGTAGCTACACTATGTTAAATTGACCATCAAAAGAACATTTAATTAGACTTCTATTTGAGGCAAAACTGGAAAGCCTATATCATAGTGCAAGATTGTCTCTTGATACGAAAAAATAATATATATATATATATATACAGATGAGATCTATCTACACTATTAATATTTTTATTCTAAGGGTAATGATGATTCATATATATATGGGAGTGAATTACTTTATAGCAAATATATTTATCTAGCTGTGGATTTACCGTATTGTCCTTATGTATATATATATATATATATATATATATATATATATATATATGGATGCATGTTTGTATCATTTCATATGCATACTTATACAGCAGATAATGCTAATTTCCATCTCCATCTTAGAAAGTTGTTATACTAGGCTGTAAGTCAAATGCTACCTCAGGTTGGACCTTGAAGGTATAGCTGTGGAGAATATGTTCTGGATCTGCTATTTCCAATGATTAATGAGATCATATTCTGAATTTAAACCAGTTGGAACTCTGGTTTTGAGTTTGAACTTGAAAATTTTTATCTTTGTCTCCTCCTCTAGGTGGAGTGGTGATTTGTTCAATAATCTGCCATCTAAAGGTCTCTAACCTTTTTTGGTGTGTTTTTTTAAAGTGTCTTACTAAAGGTGTGCTTGCTTCCCCTTTAGTGATGGTGGATAAGTGATTCCTCATCCTTGTGTTGGCGTCATTTGTAGTTAATCCTACATACTGTAGGTTACATTGGATACAAGTAATTACATATATGATATATGAAGAAGTACAACTGACACATTTGTCAATTTTAAAATTATCACCTGTTACAGCTGAAGTGAAAGTATCTGAAAAAATACCATATTCACAGGGTCTGCATTTTATTTTCCCAAATCTGTACATTCCTTTGTGTTCTAGCCAAGAACGGGTGCTTGATTGAGTGTCTTTGGGGAGCTCAGATGGTGATAGTTCATTCCCCAAGGTTTTGCATCTCCTGTAGGAGCAACGCAGCCCCTTTTCGACACATTTATCCAATTTAGGATCTGCTGCCAGTAATCTAAAATGTTTTTTGACAATTTTACAGATGGCTGTATAGTCCGTTCTGTAATCTGTCACAAAAGTGACTTTCGGGGACTTCCCTTCTTTGTCATAGTTTTTTATATTGTCTGTAAGGAGTTTGTTTCTAGGGATCAGTGCTACTTCTTTCTGTGCTCTTTTTATAATATGTGTAGGGTATCCTCTCTGTTTTAAGCGTGTACTCAATGCCTTACTCTGTACTTCACAAGCTGTATCTGATGTACAGTTTCTCTTTACCCTTATCATTTGTCCCTTCGCTGCTGCGAAGGGAACATGTTTGGGGTGGCAGCTTGTGGCATGCAGAAGTGAGTTTTTGGTGATGGGTTTTCGGTAAATGTCACAGACAATATTACCTAATTCTCCAACACCAAGGGTGAGATCCAGGAAATTAATTTGCTCTGAATTAATTTCCCATGTGAATCTCAGTCCTACAGGATTGTTGTTTAAATTTTGTAGGAATTCTTGGAGTTCCTGATTAGTGTCTTGCCATATGATGACCAAGTCATCAATAAACCTCTTATAGAGGAGTATACTGTCTCTGGAGGGGTTCTCATCTCCATAGATGTGGAACAGCTCCCACAACCCATGAAAAGGTTGGCATAGGAGGGGGTAAATTTTGCCCCCATTGCTGTCCCACATCTCTGAAGATAGAACCGCCCCTCAAATTTAAAATAATTGTGGGTTAACATGAACCTCACTGCTCTCAGTACATAGTCTCTAAACTCATTGCTGTAATTCGAATATTTAGTAAGAAAGAATTCAACCGCTTTCAAACCCTCTTCGTGGGGAATTGAGGAGTAAAGAGCAACAACGTCCACTGTCACCCACACATTTTTCTCCCTTTCCCAAGATGCATCTTCCATAAGTTTGATCACATGTTTTGTATCTCTTAAATAGCTCATTAGAGATACAACAAATGGGTTCAGTATTGCGTCGACCCATTGAGACAGGTGTTCAAACAAGGAACCTATGCCGCTGACAATTGGGCGTCCCTGTACATTTTCCAGGGATTTATGTACCTTTGGAAAAAGGTGAAAATAGGTACCACAGGGAATTCAATAATTAAATAATCATGCGTTGCATTATCAAAGAATCCATACTCCAGACCATCGTCCAGGAGGGATCTAATCTCTCTCTGTAATTGTCTGGTGGGATCAGTAGTGAGAAGAGAATAATTGTCTGTATTAGTCAATTGTCTCAAAGCTTCTTTTTATATAAGTGTCCCTGTCTAGGACCACCGTGGAACCTTCCTTATCCGCTTTCCGGATGACAATGTTCCTGTTCTCTTTTAGTTCATGTATTGCCTGTTTTTCTTTGATTGTAAGATTATGTTTACTCTCATGTGTACTTGCCAGTTTCGTTAAGTCAGTCTCCACTTTATTATAAAATGTCTCTAGAATCTGACCCCTACTCTGGATGGGGTAAAACTCTGAGGCTCGTTTAAAGCCACTAAAACTGTTGATCACTTTATGTTGGTCATTTTGTGTGGACACATTTGTCAGGGAGTTAAGTGTTTGTATGTCACATGATTCACTAAAGTCAATTACGGTATTTTGTGCACTTAATCCACTTGTAGTACTTTCTGTAGTATTGCTCTTTTGTTCAGTAGCTGTATAAAAATGTTTCTGAAGGGTTATATTTCTAATTTATTTGTTGATATCTAACATAGTGTTAAATAAATTGAATCTACAAGTTGGTGCAAAGTTCAATCCTAGGTTTAATACTCTGTATTGTGTGGCTGTTAACTCCAGGCAGGATAGATTTATTACATTGTCATCTATTGATATTTGGAGGATGTTTTCTGTCCCCTTAGGGGGTATCTGTCCTGTTTCTCTATTCCAATGCCTGTTTTTATTGGGGCCTTGTAAAAAACCTTCTCAAAGGCATTCATATCTTCCACTGTGTCTGTTGTATTAGTAGTAATATTGGTACTCTTAGGTGGTTGAATAGAACTACTCTCAATGTACTTGGAGCCTTGTTTGGTTTTATGTATAGCCAAATGTGGCTGATGACTTTCTATAGTTCTGACTTCCTGAACATCTGAAGTGGTATTAAGTGTAACCTGTTTAACTGGTTTCAATATACCTGTTGATTTAGTGGAATTGTCAGTGGAATTAGATGTATTGGTGTCACCTGACCTTGAATTGTTACTTTGTGATCTCCTATTACCTCCTCTCCTCCTATTTCGACTACGTGATCTGCCTCTGGGGTTAGGATTCCATCTGTTAGTGTTACTCTGTGTGTGATTCCAGATATATACTACTTTGTTGTCATAATCTGCCTGGTCTCTTATGTACTTTGTATGTTTAATATTCAAGATGATATTTTTAGATTCAGTGAGCGATGTTTTCAACATATCATCAAACCTGGGGTAATCTAACTCATTTTGACGTGTGTTTAGTTCACATTGTATGACCTGTATATCATTTCTTAATTTCTTTAATAGACCATTTTTATAGATAATAAGTAGCTGCATAAGTCTAAGAGAACATTCTGTTAGGATCTCATTCCAGGAATCAATAAATTCTAGATCAGAAGTCTCAAAAGTGGGAAACTTATTGACTCTAAGTCCCCTGGGGACCATTTTTAATTGTATATATTTTTCCAATGTCCATATGTCAAATTGTAGCTTATGTTCTTTCACCAACAATTTTTCCATGTCATCAAATAATCCACCAAGAGTATAAACTGTAATGTCTTTTGAAAAGATCAAGTCCCTATCAAAGACACCATTTTCCTTTTCAGTGGCTGGCATAAGTGAATAAAAGTTACTGCTTGTAGCCTCCATAATTATAATGACAAAATATATATAGAATGTCAAACTTGGCTCTGGAATATTAAGTGGATAAAGTGCTGCCAGGACGCACTATAGTAAACAAAAAACAATGTAGAATACCACTAATATTCAACACCCCTGCTTCTGCTTAATGCTGTTCCTGTGAATAAGCTGTCAGTGCACTTAGCAAATGCACTGTTTAATGACCGGTAAAGATTAAACACCCCCTCTCTTAGTCCATCACTGTAATTACTTGATGTCCCAAGTATTCCCAAAAGTCTCATATATAGGACGTGTCAAGTATACAAGAAAACACATACGATGCAGTGTGAATATTAAAGCACCTGGGTGGGAGTAGGCATCTATCAATCAGACACAAATACAGAAGAACTACAGCTTATAACTGCAGAAACTCACCACCTCTTCTTGTGTTATCTCTCTTGTAGATGTTTCTTCTTCGCGGGATCCTAACTTGCTCTGTGGGGGGGGGGGGGGGGGCAACAGCTCCGGTCCTTCCCTCTATACCCCTTCTCTCCATCGGCCGCCGTGCGGCGTGGATACAGCCGCTGAAAGATCCGGGTCGGGGGGGGGTGTCAATCTGCCGGCCAATCACCTGTCTTCCTCCTATGACAGTGTGTGCAGGCTTACTTCCTTGAACAGCCGGGGAGCCCAATCAGCTCAGCGAGTCCTGATAATTGTAAAAATACAAAAAACGAAACGTTCTCGCTGGCTGATAAATAAAAACAATAACTTTATTGGTTCCAATCGTAAAAGTGAAAATGACCACGAGGGTCTACAGCAGTGGGATAAAAACACACTCAGCAGTGAGCATTGAATGCTGACATGTTTCGGCCCAGGGGCCGTAATCGTAGCTGATCAATGCTCCTGCTGTGAAATCATTTAAGAACAGTGCTCACTTATTATTGGACACAGATGGACCAATCTCATGGGTTGGTGGGAGCTGTCCCACATCTATGGAGATGAGAACCCCTCCAGAGACAGTATACTCCTCTATAAGAGGTTTATTGATGACTAGGTCATCATATGGCAAGGCACTAATCAGGAACTCCAAGAATTCCTACAAAATTTAAACAACAATCCTGTAGGACTGAGATTCACATGGGAAATTAATTCAGAGCAAATTCATTTCCTGGATCTCACCCTTGGTGTTGGAGAATTAGGAAATATTGTCTGTGACATTTACTGAAAACCCATCAACAAAAACTCACTTCTGCATGCCACAAGCTGCCACCCCAAACATGTTCCCTTCGCAGTAGCGAAGGGACAAATGATAAGGGTAAAGAGAAACTGTACATCAGATACAGCTTGTGAAGTACAGAGTAAGGCATTGAGTACACGCTTAAAACAGAGAGGATACCCTACACATATTATAAAAAGAGCACAGAAAGAAGTAGCACTGATCCCTAGAAACAAACTCCTTACAGACAATATAAAAAACTATGACAAAGAAGGGAAGTCCCCGAAAGTCACTTTTGTGACAGATTACAGCACGGACTATACAGCCATCTGTAAAATTGTCAAAAAAACATTTTAGATTACTGGCAGCAGATCCTAAATTGGATAAATGTGTCGACAAGGGGCTGCGTTGCTCCTACAGGAGATGCAAAACCTTGGGGAATGAACTATCACCATCTGAGCTCCCCAAAGACACTCAATCAAGCACCCGTTCTTGGCTAGAACACAAAGGAATGTACAGATGTGGGAAAATAAAATGCAGACCCTGTGAATATGGTATTTTTTCAGATACTTTCACTTCAGCTGTAACAGGTGATAATTTTAAAATTGACAAATGTGTCAGTTGTACTTCTTCATATATCATATATGTAATTACTTGTATCCAATGTAACCTACAGTATGTAGGATAAACTACAAATGACGCCAACACAAGGATGAGGAATCACTTATCCACCATCACTAAAGGGGAAGCAAGCACACCTTTAGTAAGACACTTTAAAAAAACACACCAAAAAAGGTTAGAGACCTTTAGATGGCAGATTATTGAACAAATCACCACGCCACCTAGAGGAGGAGACAAAGATAAAATTTTGAACAAAAGAGAAATGTTCTGGATCTTCAAACTCAAAACCAGAGTTCCAACTGGTTTAAATTCAGAATATGATCTCATTAATCATTGGAAATAGCAGATCCAGAACATATTCTCCACAACTATACCTTCAAGGTCCACCCTGAGGTAGTATTTGACTTACAGCCTAGTATAACAACTTTCTAAGATGGAGATGGAAATTAGCATTATCTGCTGTATAAGTATGCATATGAAATGATACAAACATGCATCCATATATATATTTATATACATAAGGACAATACGGTAAATCCACAGCTAGATAAATATATTTGCTATAAAGTAATTCACTCCCATATATATATGAATCATCATTACCCTTAGAATAAAAATATTAATAGTGTAGATAGATCTCATCTGTATATATATATATACATATATATATATATATTATTTTTTCGTATCAAGAGACAATCTTGCACTATGATATATGCTTTCCAGTTTTGCTTCAAATAGAAGTCTAATTAAATGTTCTTTTGATGGTCAATTTAACATAGTGTAGCTACACACCGTAGCTACTACTACTAGAGACACCGTTTGTTCACTATGACTGTAAACCTTTATACCTGTATAGAATACCAATTACATGATTTTTGCCCAAATAAGTATAGATACAGCATTTCTATCCCAAAGGTGGTGTGAGGCTAAGGATCCTCACAGTAAATTAACTACTAATAATTAAAGTTTAGAGAATCATTCCTTTAAGGATATTAAACATTTAATCATGCATTACATGCCATATATATATACAATGCTATACAATACAGATTTACAACAACTTCAGGTATAGGCACAAGTTGAATAAACATTAGATATATTCTAACTGGATAAGTTTATCAACACACCCACTCAGGGTGTCTAACGGGTTAAGCCTGACTAAGCTATATTAAAACACACCTCTGCTAAAAGCTATGAGATTGGTCCATCTGTGTCCAATAATAAGTGAGCACTGTTCTTAAATGATTTCACAGCAGGAGCATTGATCAGCTACGATTACGGCCCCTAGGCCGAAACATGTCAGCATTCAATGCTCACTGCTGAGTGTGTTTTTATCCCACTGCTGTTGACCCTCCTGGTCATTTTCACTTTTACAATTGGAACCAATAAAGTTATTGTTTTTATTTATCAGCCAGCGAGAACGTTTCGTTTTTTGGATTTTTTAAATTACCAGGACTATATATACATTTGAGCCCATTTAAACACCTTGACATATAAAATATCCATTTGAAACAAATTAAATGTTTTTTTTTTTTTTAATAGAAATAACACAAATACCTTTGTTCTTCACTTAGAAGAAAATGCTTTTTTTATTTTTAAATATATTTTTCTATGTATAGCGAAATATAGAGTATACAGTACATCTATGTACAGGTAGCCCTCAGTTTACGCCGGGGTTAGGTTCCAGAAGGAATGGTTGTAAATCGAAGCCGCTGTAAATTGAAACCCAGTTTATAATGTAAGTCAATGGGAAGTGAGGGAGTTAGGTTCCAGGCCCCTCTCAAAATTGGCATAAGTAACACCTAACACATTATTTTTAAAGCTTTGAAATGAAGACTGTAAATGCTAAACAGAATTATAAACTTAATAAAATAATCACACAACACAGAATATATAATTAAACTAATTTAAATGAACAAAAACATTTGCTAAACAGCATTATAAACCTAATAAAATAATCACACAACACAGACTTTACTTGCATTTTTCTGCAAACAGTTATTTTTATGCATTCCAATCTGGACTGATTTATAGACAGGAAGATCTTGTTCCTTTGCAAGCTGCTCAATAGCTCAGGTCTGGTTAATTTCAGCTTGCTTGGCTTGCATATCTTTACTGCAACACAAGCGGACAGCTCCACCTATTGGCTATTTTAATAAATGCACTGCTTCTCAATGCTTTTCAAAACATTCACATGACTGAAAAAAAAGGTTGTTATTCTGAAACGGTGCAAATTGAACCGTTGTAAATCGAGGGCCACCTGTATATATATATATATATATACAAGCCCAAAGTTTTCAGCAAAAAGAGCAAAATAGCGGTAAAAACATAAACTTTATTCAAGTGTAGTCACACTCATTAAAACATGGGGGTATCAGCATAAAAATAGAACAAAAAACAAAAATCAAACATGAGAACAAATAGCTGACATGTTTCGGCACACAGCTATGATTACAAACTTTGGGCTTGTGGATTCGTGAACTTTTCAGGTCAGCAGTTGTGCAATAGCGGTATTAAGTGCTCGATTTATACCCCAGTTTGGCTTGGACAGCTAGACTTCCCTATTGAGGCTTATTTTCATTCAAGAAAGGTGTCCCGGATTCTCTCCAATCTGATTGGACGAGTACGTACACGTGGTACGTTACACACGCATCTACACGTATCCACGCTGTTTCCAGTGCGTGGATATCGGATTGGCATTGGAAGTACAGAGGGCTGCTCCAATGCTGAAGTAAAAAGACGGACATAGCGGTGGATAACAACTTCCAGGACGCCAAGAGCAATCACCCATCGAGGAAATATCCGGTGAGGTCGGTAAGTGGGTAGCCGCATAGCGGTTTCTTGCATGAGTAAGACACATTTTAAGGAAGATTGTGTATTAGACCCACACCGACATTTACTCACAACAGAGATTATGCTCCTTGATTGATCTAATTGTTTCAGATGAGACTGTTGTTGCCTCTCAAATGAAGTCTTAGGGCAATAGCCATGTGGGGTTATTAAAGGATAAGACTATCTTTGGACATATACATATTATTAAAGGAGGATTGAAAACCACTTTCTTTATTTTATATATATATATATATATATATATATATATATATATATATATATATATATATACTTGTATATATTCATATAAATATATAGGTATCTATTATTTTTTTTTTTTTTTTTTTTAAATCATATACATATTCAATAATATTGCACAATAATCCTAATATGATTTTATCAGGGTTGATCAAAATCAACAATTACTAAAAATAATAAAAAAAAAAAAAAATATATATATATATATATATATATATATATATATATATATAAATAAATAAAAATCTAAAGATAGTTTTCCATTTAAGATATATTAAATGTAAATCAGCTAGATTACAAGTTATGGTGTAATGGCTGTTCGCAATGAGCGTGTTTGTTATTTTCATTACGCACTTTTCATAATGTCGGGATTACAAGTCTGAAAACAACCTTGTTACGCATCGCAGTAATACGAGTACAGCGTTTATTTCCCTAGCGTAATCACGGATGCGTAATAAATTCTCCCATAGAGATCAATGCAAACTGATGAATACACGGATTTTTCTTCTAACACTCGATATCGTGAGAACTACACACTGCTCTGTTATATCACGCATACAACATCATGGACACAAAATAAAATCAGATCAAATGTACAAACAACAATCGCTCACACAACAAAGCAAATACACATTCAACATTCACAATCCTTTACAACTAATACTACACAACATTTACACTAAACAAGTATTAGGAAAATACATTGCGATCTGCATCACGGAACAAAACATGAAAAATTAATTGCACACTGATACACAAACAAAACATTCGCATTGACGATTACAAAACATTATTGCAAAATAAACATTTACAACACTTAACTAATACGATACGAACAGAAATCACCATTTGGATTTTGGGATACTAAATTAGGAGAATGTTATGCAAAACGATCACTATGACATCATTGCATTATACAGATTCCACAAATACATATGGGCATTTACAAACTCCATATGAGCATGTGCAAATTAAAACAACTAATACACATTGCACACATGCAAATCATCACTAAAGCACACCTGAACCTCCTTTACTTTGCAAACCGGTACATCATTAACCATTCACATAGGGTATATAAGCACGCTAGAAACATGGCTTCTTTAACTGTATTGCTTTTTCGAGATAGGTGCAGGTCTAGGCGTTGCAGGTTTCAGAGAGTTAGCGAGTTAGTTAGTGAGAGACAGAGAGTTAGTGAGTAAGAGTTAGTTAGTGAGAGAGATAGTTAGTTAGTGAGAGACAGAGAGTGAGTGAGTTAGTTAGTGAGAGAGATAGTTAGTTAGTTAGTGAGAGACAGAGAGTTAGTGAGTGAGAGTTAGTGAGAGAGAGTGAGGATTAGTTAGTGAGAGTTAGTGAGAGTGAGAGTTAGTTAATGAGAGACAGAAAGTTAGTGAGTGAGTGAGTGAGAGAGAGAGAGTGAGAGTTTGTCTGGATGAGTGTGCAAGTGCTGTTTTTTTTGTACATTACATAAACACATTTACACGCAAACACATTCAATACATACATACGCATATCAGTAGCACTACATACACACACATACACTCCATACTCCATTCACTTCAATCCCATAATCACCCCATAGTTAGAATTTGGTTGATTTACACCAACTTATTGTTTACATACTCTCATTTAATCCTTTTTTTTATATGTTTGTCTGTTAATTAATACCACTTATCCTATTTTTTTAAGACCATTCACAGTTTGAGCACTTTTTACTTTTAGTTCATTATTTTGAAGTAGAAGGAGGGCTAGGGCAGAGGCAGGAGATCAGCGAGGAGCTATTACAGCTTATTATGCAGCAGGTTACTCAGCAGGTTAGGGAGCAGTTTATGGAGAAGGTTAGGGAGCAGGTTATGCAGGAGAGAGGGACAGGGAGGGGGAGAGGAAGGGGTGGGTGGACCCAGCCAATTTGTTGAAGATGAACAAGTGGCTGGGCCCAGTGGTGTAGGGCAGGAGCAATACACTCCGGACAACAGAGGCTCACATCACAGGGGAAATCCAGGCAGAGGAAGGAGAGGTATACCATTGAGGAGAAGGAGGTCCTCATTGCAGCCTTTATGGAGAGGGCTAGGAGGCTGCAGGCACCAAAGGCCACCCCCTTCAGATTAAAAAAAGTTGTGGCTGGAGATAGCAAATGCTGTCAATGCAATGGGGGAGTGCAGGAGGGATATCAAATCAATACAGCACAGATACCCGGACTGCAGAAGTGAACTCAAGAAGAAGATGTCAAGGGAGAATGCATACCATGCAGGGACCAGTGGCGGGCCAGAACAGACATTTGTCTACAGCCGCTTGGAGGAAATGCTGCGTCCCAACATTTCTGAGGTGGCCGTAGTCAG
Source organism: Bombina bombina (assembly GCF_027579735.1). NCBI lineage: Eukaryota > Metazoa > Chordata > Amphibia > Anura > Bombinatoridae > Bombina > Bombina bombina. Next base: position 126,013,437 of record NC_069504.1, on the reverse strand, counting down.
TATTGAAGGAAGAATTACCGGGAACCTGCCCCTCTTAGCTGCTGGTAAGCTCATTTAATAATCTCTTTACATCCACCTCATAACCCATTCACACACAAAATAAATTAGGGATATGACTATCGCAATAAAGTTTTTTTAAACATTATTACGGGAACACATTCAGAATTACCTTGAGAAAGTTGGATTGGAAGAAAATCCATCACATTTATTATTTAGTCTACAGATTAGGTGTGCATTTAAACAGATTTAAAACACACGCAAAAAAACATTCATATTGACCATCTAGATAGCCGAAAGACGGGTTTGCAAATACGCAAATCGTATTGTTTGATTTTGGTTACAATTGAATTACGAAGGCAGCCTCATTAATACACTTTCAAATATAACATTTACATCTTTATTTGGAACTGTGCTAATATCTCAATTTCTTTCATTTTCAAATATACAGAGTCTGAGGCCGGGGAGGAGGAAACACAGCACCAAAAGGCTCCTCCTTCACCCAGGCATGAGAGTGTTGCAGAAGGTGACACGCCACCTCAGTGAGAAATGGAAGATATCCCTGCACCTTCCCCCCCTGAAGAAGCCCCCCATGCAGAATACATCCCTGCACCAGCCACCCGTGCAGCACCAGCCCCCCGTGTGCAGCACCAGCCCCCCGTGCACAAGATCCTCATGAGGACAACATCCCCCCCAGAAGTACCAGAGGTGGATCTGATGAGGGCCTTCCTGAAATGCAGAGCTCCCGGAGGGAACAACAGGAATACCGAGAGTTCATGACAAATGCAATGAACCGGCTGCTCAAAGGACAAAATAATATCTTGCAGGTCCTCTGGGAGGTGGCAGGCAGACCAGGAATGGGAAGACCCTCAGCTCCTGGACCCTCAGCTCATGGACCATCTGCTCCTGGGCCTCCTCCATCTCCTCCTCTGCTTGGTGAATCCCCAACCACTCATACTACTCCTCCTCCCCTTCTTCCCCAACCATCTCCAAGTAGGACTCGTTGGAGTGGCCATTTGCCCTCCCCAGAGCCTCCGTCTCGTGGGAAGAAGGGAAGGAGGAAGAAGTAATTATGTATATATATATATATATATATATATATATATATATATTATTTTTTTTTGTTATTTAATGTGTAAAGGATAGGTATGTGATGATGTTGTCTTCTTACACTTGTGGAGCACACTCTGTATTGAATAGGCTTCTATGGGACCGGGTTCATGGAGGCAGATTGTTTTGCAGAGTGTGTTTTACAAGTGTTTTGAGACAACATCATCACATGCTGTCCTTGTTGATTAGATTGATTGGTTTTTGTGATGTGATGTCCAAACTGTTCTCCTAATACAAAACAATGACAATTACAATTATACATGATGGCATATCACTGTGTTGATTCCAACAACACAGCTTAAAGGGACAGTCAACACTTGAATTATTGTTGGTTAAAAAGAAATATAATTCCTTTATTACCCATTACCAACACTGTAATAGAAATACACGTTTTTACCTCTGTGATTACCTTTTATCTATGCTTCTGCAAACTGACCCCTTATTACAGTTCTTTTGACAGACCTGCATTTTTCCCAATCAGTGCTCACTCCAGGGTAACTATACGTGTATGAGCTCAATGTTTTCTATATGAAACACATTAATGCCCTCAAGTGGTCAAAATGCATTCAGATTAGAGGCACTCTTCAAGGTCTAACAAATTAGCATATGAACCTCTTAGGTTTAGATTTCAACAAACAACACCAAGAGAACAAAGCAAAATTGGTGATAAAAGTACATTGGAAAGTTGTTTAAAATTACATTTAGGATTTAAATCATGAATCTTTAGTTAGATATGACTGTCCCTTTAAAAAAGAACATATGTTAACATATACTAATCCTTAGGGCTTGTTGGTATATATATATATATATATATATATATATATATATATATATATATACTGTGTATATATATATATATATATATATATATATATATATATACGTGCTTGTTAACCTTTTAACGCCGTTATGCTGTTCTATTCCATCATAATTACACTGAGCTTTAGAGCCGTTATGACGGGATAGAACGGCATAACGGTTTGTAGCTCCTGTGCCCCCTCCGTTATTTTTTTTCTTCTGGATCCGGTTGGGGGATGTGCCTAGCACCTCTGGCACTCCCCCAGGATCCAATCAGCATGGAGGGAGTGTAATCATTGGCTGTTACAAGTGTATCCGCTTCCTCTCTTCTCTCAGTGCGATCTGAGAGAGAGAGGAAGACAGTTTAGTGTTTGTGGTGTGCTGTAGAAAGCTAGAGAGGAAAAAAAATATAAATACAAAATATATATATATATATATATATATATATATATTTGCTTCTGATCACAGAGCTGCTACTGTGATCAGCCTAATATCAGCCTGTCAGGGCTTTGATCAGTGCCCAAAAGTTTATTTGTGGGGATTTTTAGTTATTGTTAACCCCTTCCCTGCTGTTCCCAATCACTACCCTTCCCAGTGCTTTTTTTGTTTTTAGTTTATTATATATATATATATATATATATATATATATATATATATATAAATCATTTTTATTTTTTTTTAAATCTGAGGGAATAGGGTGGGTGGAAATAGGTGGGTGGTAATTGGGAGGTGGTAATTGGGGTGGTTTAGTGGGATTTTGGGGAAGATGAAGTGGGAATTAGTGGTGGTGAAGTGGTAATTTGTATTAAAAAAAATCCCTTATGGCACTCTATTCAGCAAAAGAGGCTTATGCCATTCTTGCCGAAGATGTAGGGAGTGAAACCCTCTCTGCTCCGTCGGACAGCGCAAGCCTTACGGCATCAGATATAGAGCCCCTGAGTGATACATCTAATGCTGGTGCTCCCTGCCTGCCACCTAAAAGGAGGCGTCGCTCAAATGACCAAAATTGACTACCCCCAAATTTCACTGCCCCAGAAATGCCAGAATTTACTGAGACTCCTGGCATCACAAGTGATGTTCCAGTATGTGAGCCAATAAACTATATGTCACTGATTCTGACAGATACCATGTTTGAGCATATAGTTGCTCAAACAAATTTATATGCCAGCCAGTAACTGTCCAAAAATCCCCAATCTCTGTATGTCAGAAAAAATACCTGGCACTGACATACCAGAGATTAAAAAGTTTTGGGCCCTGACATTAATAATGGGGATTGTGAAGAAACCCAGCATACGTTCATACTGGAGCCAGAACCCCATCCTGGCTACCCCTCTTTTTCCAGGGCTTATGAAGAGGGACAGATATGAACAATTGCTGTGGTTTCTCCATTTTAATGATAATACCCAGTGCCCCCCCAGAAGTGACCCCCTGCATGACAGGTTATATAAACTAAGGCCCCTGATAATCCACCTGTCCCAAAAATTTAAAGACGTTTACATCCCTGAGCAGGATATTTGCATTGATGAGTCCCTCATGAAATTTTAGGGGAGATTGCTTTTCAAGCAATATATACCATCCAAGAGGTCCCGCTATGGGGTAAAATTTTATAAACTCTGTGAATGCAGTACTGGGTATACCTGGGCATTTTGCATCTACCATGGAAAAGATAGCCACTTGGATCCACCTGGCTGCCCAGATTCAGTTGGCACAAGTGAGAAAATTGTGTGGGATCTCCTACTACCCCTGCTAAATAAAGGGTACCATTTGTGGCTCGATAATTTTTACGCCAGCACAGAGCTATTACAATTTTTATTTTATTTTGAAACCGTGGCCTGTGGCACAACGAGAAAAAATCGCAAAGGTTTCCCCCAGAAGCTGACATGTGGAAAAAAAGAAGGGCACAACGTCAGCTTTATGCCACAATGAGCTACTGGCCCTTCGGTATGCTAATAAAAAAGATGTGTACATGCTCTCCACAATGCACGATGAAGCTACAGTGCCAGTGTCTGTGAAGGGAAGATCTGCACAGATCATAAAGCTAAAGTGCCTTGTGGAGTACAACAAAAACATGGGGGGGGGGGTAGATTTAGCTGACCGGTGCCTGCAGCCATATCTAATTCAAAGAAAAACTAGAACTTGGTACAAAAAAGTAGCTTTTTATATTATGCAGATCGCAGTATATAATTAGTGATGTCGCGAACATAAAAATTTGGGTTCGCGAACTGCGAACGCGAACTTCCACAACTGTTCGCGAACGGGCGAACCGGGCGAACCGCCATTGACTTCAATAGGCAGGCGAACTTTAAAACCCACAGGGACTCTTTTTGGCCACAATAGTGATGGAAAAGTTTTTTCAAGGGACTAACACCTGGACTGTGGCATGCCGGAGGGGGATCCATGGCAAAACTCCCATGGAAAATTACATAGTTGATGCAGAGTCTGGTTTTAAGCCATAAAGGGCATAAATCACCTAACATTCCTAAATTGTTTGGAATAACATGCTTTAAAACATCAGGTATGATGTTGTATCGATCAGGTAGTGTAAGGGTTACGCCCGCTTCACAGTGACAGACCAAACTCCCCGTTTAACACACCGCAAACAATCGCAAACTCCCCATTTGCACAAAGTTGGATACCAAGCTAGGCATGTCCCGTTCCTTGTCCTCACTGATGTCATTGAAGGTCTCTTCCTCCACCCAGCCACGTACAACGCCTGCTGTGTTTGGTCTTCCACCTCCTCAAAGCCACCTTCCTCCTCTGACTCCTCTTCTTCAGACTCCTCTCTCTGCATTGCCTCTCTCTGCGTTATTATAAGGTGTGTTAAGTAGTACTATTCCTATCAGTTTAATCCCTGTTACGTCCCCTATCAGGGGACGTGTATATGGCATGGGTTTTAGGAACGGGGAGATGGAAAAAGATGCTTGGTCGGTCCTGCTACTTCAAATTTGGGGCACTGCGCGTGCAATCTAATGTGCCACCAGATAGGAGTGGTGTGTTAAGTAGTACTATTCTTATCAGTTTAATCCCTGTTACATCCCCTATCAGGGGACGTGTATATGGCATGGATTTTAGGAACCGGGAGATGGAAAAAGATGCTTGGTCGGTCCTCCTACTTCAAATTTGGGGCACTGCGCGTGCAATCTAATGTGCCACCAGATAGGAGTGGATTGTTAAGTAGTACTATTCTTATCAGTTTAATCCCTGTTACGTCCCCTATCAGGGGACGTGTATATGGCATGGATTTTAGGAACCGGGAGATGGAAAAAGATGCTTGGTCGGTCCTCCTACTTCAAATTTGGGGCACTGCGCGTGCAATCTAATGTGCCACCAGATAGGAGTGGTGTGTTAAGTAGTTCTATTCTTATCAGTTTAATCCCTGTTACGTCCATGTGTGTAATGCTGCCGGACTGAGACATATCCCTGTTATCTATATCCTCTGGCAATAATGGTTGCGCATCACTATCACTCATTTCTTCCAACTGATGTGTAAATAACTCCTTTGACAGATCAAGTGAAGCGGCTGTGGTGCTAGTGTTGGTGGTGGCGGCAGGCGGGCGAGTGCTAACTTGAGAGGTGCCCGAAGCTAAGCTGGAGGAGGATGGTGCGTCAAGGTTCCGAGCGGAAGCTGTAGAAGATTGGGTGTCCTGTGTTATCCAGTCAACTATGTCCTCAGAAATATTTGAGTACGTGGCCTCTGAACACTGGGCATTATTCTAGGGCCAAAGGGAATCACAGCACCACGAACATGACAGCCCCTGCGGGGTGGCCTTCCTCTGCCTGTCATTTTTTTTCCGATTAGTGGTACTATGCGTGCAAGCTACTGTGACAACAGATATGAGTGGCACTGTGCACAGGCAGAAGTAGACGCTGTAGGCCTGACACACATGCTTGCAGACAACTAAATGCTATTCAATCTATTACAGTCAAAATTGTATTTTTTTTTTTTAAATGTACACTACTGTTACACCAGATATGAGTTGCACTGGGGTGACACTGTGCCCTGGCAGGCACTGAAACGCACACGTGTGAAGGAAACTGACTGCTATTATTTAACACAGTCAAAAAAGTGTTGTTTTTTTTAAAATCTACACTACTGTTACACCAGATAGGAGTTGCACTGGGGTGACACTGTGCCCTGGCAGGCAGGCCCTGAAACGCACACGTGTGAAGGAAACTGACTGCTATTATTTAACACAGTCAAAAAAGTGTTGTTTTTTTTAAATCTACACTACTGTTACACCAGATAGGAGTTGCACTGGGGTGACACTGTGCCCTGGCAGGCAGGCACTGAAACGCACACGTGTGAAGGAAACTGACTGCTATTATTTAACACAGTCAAAAAAGTGTTGTTTTTTTTTAAATCTACACTACTGTTACACCAGATAGGAGTTGCACTGAGGTGACACTGTGTACTGGCAGGCAGGCACTGAAACGCACACGTGTGAAGGAAACTGACTGCTATTATTTAACACAGTCAAAAACGTTTTTTTTTTTTTTTTAAATCTACACTACTGTTACACCAGATAGGAGTTGCACTGGGGTGACACTGTGCCCTGGCAGGCAGGCACTGAAATGCACACGTGTGAAGGAAACTGACTGCTATTATTTAACACAGTCAAAAAAGTGTTGTTTTTTTTAAACCTATACTACTGTTACACCAGATAAGAGTTGCACTGGGGTGACACTGTGCCCTGGCAGGCAGGCACTGAAAAGCACACGTGTGAAGGAAACTGACTGCTATTATTTAACACAGTCAAAAAAGTGTTGTTTTTTTTTAAATCTACACTACTGTTACACCAGATAGGAGTTGCACTGGGGTGACACTGTGCCCTGGCAGGCAGGCACTGAAACGTACACGTGTGAAGGAAACTGACTGCTATTATTTAACAAAGTCAAAAAAGTGTTTTTTTTTTTAAATCTACACTACTGTTACACCAGATAGGAGTTGCACTGGGGTGACACTGTGCCCTGGCAGGCAGGCACTGAAACGCACACGTGTGAAGGAAACTGACTGCTATTATTTAACACAGTCAAAAAAGTGTTGTTTTTTTAAATCTACACTACTGTTACACCAGATATGAGTTGCACTGGGTTGACACTGTGCCTTGGCAGGCAGGCACTGAAACGCACACGTGTGAAGGAAACTGACTGCTATTATTTAACACAGTCAAAAAAGTGTTGTTTTTTTAAAATCTACACTACTGTTACACCAGATAGGAGTTGCACTGGGGTGACACTGTGCCCTGGCAGGCAGGCCCTGAAACGCACACGTGTGAAGGAAACTGACTGCTATTATTTAACACAGTCAAAAAAGTGTTGTTTTTTTTAAATCTACACTACTGTTACACCAGATAGGAGTTGCACTGGGGTGACACTGTGCCCTGGCAGGCAGGCACTGAAACGCACACGTGTGAAGGAAACTGACTGCTATTATTTAACACAGTCAAAAAAGTGTTTTTTTTTTTAAATCTACACTACTGTTACACCAGATAGGAGTTGCACTGAGGTGACACTGTGTACTGGCAGGCAGGCACTGAAACGCACACGTGTGAAGGAAACTGACTGCTATTATTTAACACAGTCAAAAAAGTGTTTTTTTTTTTTTTTAAATCTACACTACTGTTATACCAGATAGGAGTTGCACTGGGGTGACACTGTGCCCTGGCAGGCAGGCCCTGAAACGCACACGTGTGAAGGAAACTGACTGCTATTATTTAACACAGTCAAAAAAGTGTTGTTTTTTTTAAACCTACACTACTGTTACACCAGATAGGAGTTGCACTGGGGTGACACTGTGCCCTGGCAGGCAGGCACTGAAAAGCACACGTGTGAAGGAAACTGACTGCTATTATTTAACACAGTCAAAAAAGTGTTGTTTTTTTTAAATCTACACTACTGTTACACCAGATAGGAGTTGCACTGGCGTGACACTGTGCCCTGGCAGGCAGGCACTGAAACGTACACGTGTGAAGGAAACTGACTGCTATTATTTAACAAAGTCAAAAAAGTTTTTTTTTTTTTTAAATCTACACTACTGTTACACCAGATAGGAGTTGCACTGGGGTGACACTGTGCCCTGGCAGGCAGGCACTGAAACGCACACGTGTGAAGGAAACTGACTGCTATTATTTAACACAGTCAAAAAAGTGTTGTTTTTTAAAATCTACACTACTGTTACACCAGATATGAGTTGCACTGGGTTGACACTGTGCCTTGGCAGGCAGGCACTGAAACGCACACGTGTGAAGGAAACTGACTGCTATTATTTAACACAGTCAAAAAAGTTTTTTTTTTTTTTTAAATCTACACTACTGTTACACCAGATATGAGTGGTGGCACTGGGCAAGTGGGCAAAGTATACGCTGTGAGGCTGACACACACGCTGGCAGGCAGGCAACTGCAATTAGATTACACAGGAAAATCAGCAGCAGCTACACTGTACCTCCTCTCCCTAAGAATGCAGCTTCCGAATGAATCTAAAATGGATGCTGTCCAGGAGGTAGGAGGGTCTGGGAGGGAGGGTCTGCTGCTGATTGGCTGGAATGTGCCTGCTGACTGAGAGGTACAGGGTCAAAGTATTACTCAATGATGACAAAAAGGGGGCGGATCGAACATCGCATATGTTCGCCCGCCGTTGCGAACGCGAACATGCTATGTTCGCCGGGAACTATTCACCGGCGAACTATTCGCGACATCACTATATATAATGCATATGTGCTGTAAAAAAATCAGGCACAGGGAAACCTTATACTTTTTTGGAATTTGTGTTAAATGTAACATCTGATATTTTGTATAACCAGACCCCTAATCCTCCCACTGTTCAATCTGAAAATGTCGAGCGACTCTGTGGCAGGCATTTTCCCACTAGGATCCCCCCCCCCACTGCCTGCAAATTAACACCCCAGAAAAGATGCAGAGTCTGTTATAAAAAAGGAGGGAGGAGGGATACTAGTTACCATTGCCCTGACTGCCCCTCTCAAACTGGCCTCTGTATCACTAATTGCTTTTGAATATATCACACAGAGTTAAACTTTTAATTTGAAAGCAACCTGCATGTGTTCCTAATTTATTTTATTTTATTAATCTGTATTCCTAACTTCATAAATCCCCTGACCTTGTACTGTCCCTTTATATGTTAAGCCCATCCACTCTAAGGCCATTATAAGTTATACAAAACAACTAAAATTATTATTAAGATTATGGGGACGTAGTATACGCACCTGCACCGCAAACTCACCTTAATAAACTTCATACATTGTATAACTCGTTTTGCCGCTTTGTGCTACAATGTAACTACAGGACCCACCATTGTGACATGCTAAAATAACTAAACTGGCTGTCGCTGGAATCCAGATGCACCTTCCATCAGTCCAGCCTTGTGTTTAAGTGCCTTTCTGGGAAGCTCGCATCATACCTGAGCAGAATGCTCTCCCCTGCTATTCCCACCTCCTATAACCTCCAATCCAATAACAGCTCATTATTTAGCTTGCCTCAATACAAAAAGAAAGCAGCTCCATCCTCCTTTTCCTACAGAGCACCACAATTATGGAACAACCTCCCGCACACTTTCAAACCTTCCCCAAGCCTAAAATCCTTTAAGAGAACCCTCTCTACATATCTCAAAACAGAATGCACCTGTCATGGTTGATTATATATTTCCTACCTGTTCTATGTTAAATGTTTGCATATATTGTGTATTATTATTGTTTTTGTATTTTATTGTACCCTATTGTATCAATACAATGTTTTGTGATCCCAGGACATACTTGAAAACGAGAGACATCTCAATGTATCCTTCCTGGTAAAATATTTTATAAATAAATAAATAAAATACTCCTTTTAGAATATCCTGAGTTATCCACTTTTGCAAATGGTATGTCATGAGGGGGGTAATTTTCATTCCTGGGCTGCCATACTGTCTCAAAGGCAACATAGGCCCAGAAAATTAATGTGCCAAATTTCTATGCAGACCCTATATTGGGCCCTGTAACTTCCTAAAACCCCATAAAACCTGTGCATAGGGGGTATTGTTGCACTCATGGGAGATCACTGAACACAAATATGGATGTATTACAGCAGTAAAAAATATAAGGATGATGATCTAAATAGAAAAAAGGCAGTGTTTGTGTGAAAAAAGCAAATAAAAAATATGACCACTAAATTTGACCAGGTTTTGTGACTAAGTGGCTACAAAAAAAGACTAAACATAGTACTTTTTCAATACCCTGGGTTGTCTACTTTAGCAAATGGTATGCCATGATGGGGTAATTTTCATTCCTGCGCTGCCATACTGTCTCAAAGGCAACATAGGTCCAGAAGATCAATGTGCCAAATTTCCATGCAAATTGGCAGACCCTATATTGGGCGCTGTAACTTCCTGAAACCACATAAAACCTATGCATATGGGGTATGTTTGTACTTATGGGACATCCCTGAACACAAAGATGGGTGTATTATAGCAGTAAAACATAAAAGGATTATATAAACAGCAAAAAGGCAGTATTTTTGTGATAAACTAAAACTAAAATATGAACATTGGCCAGATGTTGTGACTAAGTGGCTACAAACAAAGACTAAACATAGTCCTTTTTCAATACCCTGGGTTGTCTACTTTTGTAAATGGTATGCCATGATGGGGTAATTTTCATTCCTGGGCTGCTATAATGTCTCAAAGAGGACAAAGGCCCAGAAAATGAATGTGCCAATTTTCCATGTAAATGGGCAGACCCCATATTTGGCTCTGTAACTTTTGTAAACCCCATAAAACCTGTACATGGGGGGTACTGTTTTACTCTTAGGACATTGACAAACACAAATATGTGTGTTTTATAGCAACAAAACATAAAAGGTTGATGACAGAAACAGCCAAAGTGCAGTGTTTGTGCCAAAAAACGCATAAAAAAATGAGCACTACATTTGGCCAGATGTTATGCCTAAGGGGCTTCACAATAAGATGTGACATGGCCCTTTTGGAATACCCTGGGGTGTCTTCTTTTGAAAATGGTATGCCATGATCTTGGGGTAATTTTCATTCCTGGGCTGCTATAATGTCTCAAAGAGGACATAGGCACAGAAAATTAAGGTGCCAAATGTCCATGCATAAAGACTGAAATGGGCAGACCCCATATTTGGCCCTGTAACTTCTGTAAACCCTATAAAACATGTACATGGGGGGTACTGTTGTACTTGTAGCACCTTGACAAACACAAATATGTGTGTTTTATAGCAGAAAAAACATAAAAGGTTGATGACGGAAACAGCCAAAGTGCAGTGTTTGTGCAAAAAACGCATACAAAAAAAATGACCACTACATTTGGCCAGGTGTTGTGACTAAGGGGCTTCACAAAAAGATATGACATGGCCCTTTTGGAATACCCTTGGTTGTCTACTTTTGTAAATGGTATGCCATGATGGGGTTATTTTCATTCCTGGGCTTCTATAATGTCTCAAAGAGGACATAGGCCCAGAAGATGAATGTGCCAAATTTTCATGTAAATGGGCAGACCCCATATTTGGCCCTGTAACTTCTGTAAACCCAATAAAACCTGTACATGGGGGGTACTGTTGTACTTGTAGCACCTTGACAAACACAAATATGTGTGTTTTATAGCAGCAAAACATAAAAGCTTGATGACAGAAACAGCCAAAATGCAGTGTTTGTGTAAAAAACGCATACAACAAAAATGACCACTACATTTGGCCAGGTGTTGTGACTAAGGGGCTTCACAAAAAAATGGGACATGGCCCTTTTGGAATACCCTGGGTTGTCTACTTTTGTAAATGGTATGCCATGATGGGGTAATTTTCATTCCTGGGCTGCTATAATGTCTCAAAGAGGACAAAGGCCCAGAAAATGAATGTGCCAATTTTCCATGTAAATGGACAGACCCCATATTTGGCTCTGTAACTTCTGTAAACCCCATAAAACCTGTACATGGGGGGTACTGTTGTACTCATATTACATTGAAAAACACAAATATGTGTGTTTTATAGCAGTAAAACATAAAAGCTTAAAGACAGAAACAGCCAAAGTGCAGTGTTTGTGTAAAAACCGCATACAACAAAAATGACCACTACATTTGGTCAGGTATTGTGACTAAGGGGCTTCACAAAAAAAAGATTAAAGTCTTTTATTTTGGAAATCTATTTAATTTAAAAGGGGCATCAAAACAGAAAATTCGCTTACATCATTTTGACAGAGCACAACATTTTAAACAACATTCACGTTAACTCATATTCTTTGAATTGTTATACTTTGCAGAAAGGTTTATCTCAGAAAGTTCAGAGCAGTAAAGAACATAGATTTGATCTGCTGATTGGTGGATGCATATATCTACTGATTGTCATTGCCTCACTCATGTGTTTACTTAAAAAATAGTAGTGTATTGATGCTCCTTCAACACATTATACCAAGAGATTGAAGCACATTTGAGAATAGAAGAGAACTGCAAACAGGGTTAAAAATGGTATGTTTAACATAACTAAGGACAGATACATTTAGGCTTTCATGACCCTTTAACACTTATGTTTGAAATACATGCTCACAGTACTATATTTAGAGAATAACAATATGGAGTCGATACATGACACGATATTGAACATTTACATTAAGAAGAACTATCAGGACATAACATGATAAAGGTCAATGCATATTGAGAAATTAATTCAAATACAAATGCACATAGGAATTTTCAGTGTACAAAATTAAAAATAACACATTTTATTTTTTTTAATGGGAAAATATTGTTGACAAACATGAAATAAGATGCAGTATATTCATTGCTGAACATTCGTGGATTTACACTTGCCTCAAAATAGAATCAGGATCAACAACACTGCCTTCATTTGTTTCTTACACGAGACAGACATCAATAGATAATTATTTGCTCTTTATCATCTATGTTTCAACAATGTACATGATTAACACAATCCATAATCCAAGAAAATCATGGTTTTAAACTTGTGTTCTCATTCGTAAACGTGGCCAATCCAATATTGCGGGAAAACGTAATCCAATCAAAGGACGGATTTAACACCTTTGCATGTGACGTTTTACGCAACATGGTGCATCCAAGATCGCGTAAAAACGTAATCTGAACCAATGACAGATTTTAATCCTTCGCATGTGATGTTTTACGCAACATGGCGCATCTGAGACTGCGTAAAAATGTAATCCGAACCAATGACGGATTTTAATCCTTTGCATGTGATGTCTTATGCAACATGGCACATCCGAGATCATGTAAAAATGTAATCCAAAACAATGACAGATTTTAATCCTTTGCATGTGACATTTATGCAACATGGCGCATCCGAGATCGCGTAAAAATGTAATCCGAACCAATGACTAATTTTAATCCTTTGCATGTCAATAACAAACGTATTTCTATTTTAAAAACTAGTATGTGCTATATTGTTATCTATCAAGCGTCTTTGTTTCATGTAATGCACATCTTCAAATAATGTAACGCTAGATAACATAATACTCTGATATATGAAATATAATCCATTGTTGGTAATAAATATATATTTCATTAGAATAGGAAGATTAGGAAATATTTAGGAAGCAGCAGGTTTTAACATGGAAATAATGCTACTATATACATTACAAAATGTGTATGGTTTATACATTACAGGGAGTGCAGAATTATTAGGCAAGTTGTATTTTTGAGGATTAATTTTATTATTGAACAACAACCATGTTCTCAATGAACCCAAAAAACTCATTAATATCAAAGCTGAATATTTTTGGAAGTAGTTTTTAGTTTGTTTTTAGTTTTAGCTATTTTAGGGGGATATCTGTGTGTGCAGGTGACTATTACTGTGCATAATTATTAGGCAACTTAACAAAAAACAAATATATACCCATTTCAATTATTTATTTTTACCAGTGAAACCAATATAACATCTCAACATTCACAAATATACATTTCTGACATTCAAAAACAAAACAAAAACAAATCAGTGACCAATATAGCCACCTTTCTTTGCAAGGACACTCAAAAGCCTGCCATCCATGGATTCTGTCAGTGTTTTGATCTGTTCACCATCAACATTGCGTGCAGCAGCAACCACAGCCTCCCAGACACTGTTCAGAGAGGTGTACTGTTTTCCCTCCTTGTAAATCTCACATTTGATGATGGACCACAGGTTCTCAATGGGGTTCAGATCAGGTGAACAAGGAGGCCATGTCATTAGATTTTCTTCTTTTATACCCTTTCTTGCCAGCCACGCTGTGGAGTACTTGGACGCGTGTGATGGAGCATTGTCCTGCATGAAAATCATGTTTTTCTTGAAGGATGCAGACTTCTTCCTGTACCACTGCTTGAAGAAGGTGTCTTCCAGAAACTGGCAGTAGGACTGGGAGTTGAGCTTGACTCCATCCTCAACCCGAAAAGGCCCCACAAGCTCATCTTTGATGATACCAGCCCAAACCAGTACTCCACCTCCACCTTGCTGGCGGGAGTCGGACTGGAGCTCTCTGCCCTTTACCAATCCAGCCACGGGCCCATCCATCTGGCCCATCAAGACTCACTCTCATTTCATCAGTCCATAAAACCTTAGAAAAATCAGTCTTGAGATATTTCTTGGCCCAGTCTTGACGTTTCAGCTTGTGTGTCTTGTTCAGTGGTGGTCGTCTTTCAGCCTTTCTTAACTTGGCCATGTCTCTGAGTATTGCACACCTTGTGCTTTTGGGCACTCCAGTGATGTTGCAGCTCTGAAATATGGCCAAACTGGTGGCAAGTGGCATCTTGGTAGCTGCACGCTTGACTTTTCTCAGTTCATGGGCAGTTATTTTGCGCCTTGGTTTTTCCACACGCTTCTTGCGACCCTGTTGACTATTTTGAATGAAACGCTTGATTGTTCGATGATCACGCTTCAGAAGCTTTGCAATTTTAAGAGTGCTGCATCCCTCTGCAAGATATCTCACTATTTTTTACTTTTCTGAGCCTGTCAAGTCCTTCTTTTGACCCATTTTGCCAAAGGAAAGGAAGTTGCCTAATAATTATGCACACCTGATATAGGGTGTTGATGTCATTAGACCACACCCCTTCTCATTACAGAGATGCACATCACCTAATATGCTTAATTGGTAGTAGGCTTTCGAGCCTATACAGCTTGGAGTAAGACAACATGCATAAAGAGGATGATGTGGTCAAAATACTCATTTGCCTAATAATTCTGCACTCCCTGTATATGTTACCTATAACAATATATTGTTGGATAATTAAATATATTCAGAAATAATAGAAAGAGATTATTCATCTAAAATGTGTGCATTACACACAGTGATTTCTTTGGTTATACTACTACAATAAGATGTAAGGAAAATTGGAATATATATGTTGCCAACATTCAGATAATAGTCTGTTTTAAATATATTACATGTGTATGTTGATAAAATAAAATGTACATTAAGAAAGGCATATCCATAAATTAAGTTATGTGGTCAGCATCACTTAAGGATTATCAACATAAAATATATTTTGGTAGAAATTACATTAATAAATAAAGAAGAAAGATAAACATTTTAATGACATTCTTTTTTATGATAAATATGATTTATGAATGTCATAAAACTTAAATAAATAAGATAAGTTTAAAAATAAGTCAGAATGAGAAAACAGCCCCTTTGGAGCCATTTGACAAGGTGACATAGTGCATCACAGTCCTTTCAGGGAGTTGACAAGGGCAAGCAAAGACTACCACAGCCCATTTGGAGCAATCTGACAAGGTGACATAGTGCATCACAGTCCTTGGAGGGAGTTGACAAGGGCAAAGAAAGGCCAACACAGCCCCTTTGGAGCCATCTGACAAGGTGACATAGTGCATCACAGTCCTTTCAGGGAGCTGACAAGGGCAAACAAAGGCCAACACAGCCCCTTTGGAGCCATTTGACTAGGTGACATAGTGCATCACAGTCTTTTCAGGGAGTTGACAACGGCAAACAAAGGCCAACACAGCCCCTTTGGAGCCATCTGACAAGGTGACATAGTGCATCACAGTCCTTTCAGGGAGCTGACAAGGGCAAACAAAGCCCAACACAGCCCCTTTGGAGCCATTTGACTAGGTGACATAGTGCATCACAGTCCTTTCAGGGAGTTGACAAGGGCAAACAAAGGCCAACACAGCCCCTTTGGAGCCATCTGACAAGGTGACATAGTGCATCATAGTCCTTGGAGGGAGTTGACAGGGGCAAACAAAGGCCAACACAGCCCCATAGTGCATCACAGTGATTCAGGAAGTTGACAAGGGCAAACAAAGACCAACACAGCCCCTTTGGAGCCATCTGACAAGGTGACATAGTGCTTTACAGTCCTTTCAGGGAGTTGACAAGGGCAAACAAAGGCCAACACAGCCCCTTTGGAGCCATCTGACAAGGTGACATAGTGCATCACAGTCCTTTCAGGGAGTTGACAAGGGCAAACAAAGGCCAACATGGCCCCTTAGTATAAATTTGACAAGGTTAAATAGTGCATCACAGTCCTTGGAGGGAGTTGACAAGGGCAAACAAAGGCCAACACAGCCCCTTTGGAGCCATCTGACAAGGTGGCATAGTGCATCACAGTCCTTGGAGGGAGTTGACAAGGGCAAACAAAGGCCAACACAGCCCCTTTGGAGCCATCTGACAAGGTGACATAGTGCATCACAGTCCTTTCAGGGAGCTGACAAGGGCAAACAAAGGCCAACACAGCCCCTTTGGAGCCATTTGACTAGGTGACATAGTGCATCACAGTCCTTTCAAGGAGTTGACAAGGACAAACAAAGGCCAACATAGCCCCTTTGGAGCCATCTGACAAGGTGACATAGTGCATCACAGTCCTTGGAGGGAGTTGACAGGGGCAAACAAAGGCCAACACAGCCCCTTTGGAGCTATCTGACAAGGTGACATAGTGCATCACAGTGATTCAGGGAGTTGACAAGGGCAAACAAAGGCCAACACAGCCCCTTTGGAGCCATCTGACAAGGTGACATAGTGTTTTACAGTCCTTTCAGGGAGTTGATAAGGGCAAACAAAGGCCAACACAGCCCCTTTGGAGCCATCTGACAAGGTGACATAGTGCATCACAGTCCTTTCAGGGAGTTGACAAGGGCAAACAAAGGCCAACATGGCCCCTTAGTATAAATTTGACAAGGTGAAATAGTGCAACAGGCACAACAATTAAACAACAAAAAGACCAAATGGCAACAAATAATAATACAACAATAACAACATGTGGATGGAGGAGTTATATGTGCTCCCTTGGGCAAGCTCCAGATCCTCCACTTACTGGGGCATCAGCATCACCCTCATCATCTTGCTCGTCTCCAGCTGTGGCTTCATGCATTGCCTTTAACAGCATTCTTCAGGCTAGATTCAAGTGATGAAGTCGCAGCTGGATACGCATGGTGTCATGCATCCTTCCCAGCAACTGATTGGTTCCATCCTAAAAGAAAATTTTAAAAAATAATAATAATAATTACAGAACATAATAAAAATAGAGCAAAGAGACATTGGCCTCTAGTTATCAAGCTCCGTACGTACCTGCCTTTGCCGGCCCCAATACGTTCACCTAAGCTCGTCTCACATCGCCGCCGCGGACCTGAATATGCTCGTTATCAAAAAAGCTGTCAAAAAGCCACGCACCAAGTACGAGACGATGAGCAGCGGACTGTGATAGTTATCACTCATCCGATCTCGCTGCTCTTTGGCTTTTCTACAGCTTTATTAATAAGCTGTCACTAAGCACCCACACTATAATATACTGTTCTACCCCTATACTGCCGCCCCCGGAGCCCCCCGCAACTAAATAAAGTTATTAACCCCTAAACCGCCGCTCCCAGACCCCGCCGCAACTATAATAAATATGTTAAACCCTAAACCGCCGCTCCCGGACCCCGCCGCCACCTACATAATACCTATTAACCCCTATCCTGCCCCCCCTACACCGTCGCCACCTATAATAAATTTATTAACCCCTATCCTGCCCCCCTATACCGCCACCATCTATATTAAACTAATTAACCCCTAAACCTAAGTCTAACACTAACCCTAACACCCCCCTAACATATATTATTTTAATAAATCTAAATAAAAATTACTCTTATTAACTAAATTAATCCTATTTAAAAATAAATACTTACCTATAAAATAAACCCTAAGATAGCTACAATATTACTAATAATTATATTGTAGCTATTTTAGGATTTATATTTATTTTACAGGCAACTTTGTATTTATTTTAACTAGGTACAATAGCTATTAAATAGTTATTAACTATTTAATAACCACCTAGCTAAAATAAATACAAAATTACCTGTAAAATAAATCCTAACTGAAGTTACAATTAAACCTAACACTACACTATCATTAAATAAATGAAATTAATTAACTACAAGTAGCTACAATTAAATACAATTAAATAAACTAACTAAAGTACAAAAACAAACAAACACTAAATTACAGAAAATAAAAAAAGATTACAAGAATTTTAAACTAATTACACCTAATCTAAGCCCCCTAATAAAATAATAATAAAAAAAAAAATAATAAAAGTCCCTACCCTATTCTACATTACAAAGTAACCAGTTTTTTTACCTGCCCTTAAAAGGGCTTTTTGCGGGGAATGCCTCAAATTAATCAGCTCTTTTGCCTGTAAAAAAATACAACCCCCCCAACATTAAAACCCATCACCCACATACCCCTACTCTAACCCACCCAAACCCCCCTTAAATAAACCTAACACTACCCCCCTGAAGATCTCCCTAGATTGAGTCGTTTTCACCCAGCCGGGCCGAAGTCATCATCCAAGCGGCGCTGAAGATGTCTTCCATCCGATAGAAGTCTTCATCCAAGGGGCGCTGAAGAGGTCTTCCATCCGATAGAAGTCTTCATCCAGGCGGCGTCTTCAATCTTCATCCATCCGGAGCGGAGCAGAGCCATCTTCATAGCAGCCGACGCGGATCCATCCTCTTCAACCGACGCCTACTCGCTGAATGAATATTCCTTTAAGTGACGTCATCCAAGATGGCGTCCCTCGAATTCCGATTGGCTGATAGGATTCTATCAGCCAATCGGAATTAAGGTAGGAAAAATCTGATTGGCTGATTCAATCAGCCAATCAGATTGAAGTTCAATCCGATTGGCTGATCCAATCAGCCAATCAGATTGAGCTTGCATTCTATTGGCTGATCGGAACAGCCAATAGAATGCAAGATCAATCTGATTGGCTGATTGAATCTACAATGAAGTTCAATCCAATTGGCTGATCCAATCAGCCAATCAGATTGAGCTCGCATTCTATTGGCTGATCGGAACAGCCAATAGAATGCGAGCTCAATCTGATTGGCTGATTGAATCAACTCCCCTTGGATGAAGACTTCTATCGGATGGAAGACATCTTCAGCCCCCCTTGGATGATGACTTCGGCCCTTGGATGAAGACTTCTATCGGATGGAAGACATCTTCAGCGCCCCTTGGATGATGACTTCGGCCCGGCTGGGTGAAAACGACTCAAGGTAGGGAGATCTTCAGGGGGGTAGTGTTAGGTTAATTTAAGGGGGGTTTGGGTGGGTTAGAGTAGGGGTATGTGGGTGGTGGGTTTTAATGTTGGGGGGGTTGTATTTTTTTTACAGGCAAAAGAGCTGATTACTTTGGGGCATGCCCCGCAAAAAGCACTTTTAAGGGCTGGTAAAAGAGCTGGTTACTTTGTAATGTAGAATAGGGTAGGGACTTTTATTATTTTTATTTTATTTTATTAGGGGGCTTAGATTAGGTGTAATTAGTTTAAAATTCTTGTAATCTTTTTTTATTTTCTGTAATTTAGTGTTTTTTTTTTTGCACTTTAGTTAGTTTATTTAATTGTATTTAATTGTAGCTACTTGTAGTTAATTAATTAATTTAATTTATTTAATGATAGTGTAGTGTTAGGTTTAATTGTAACTTAGGTTAGGATTTATTTTACAGGTAAATTTGTATTTATTTCAGCTAGGTGGTTATTAAATAGTTAATAACAATTTAATAACTATTGTACCTAGTTAAAATAAATACAAAGTTGCCTTTAAAATAAATATAAATCCTAAAATAGCTACAATATAATTATTAGTTACATTGTAGCTAGCTTAGGGTTTATTTTACAGGTATTTCATTTTAAATAGGAATAATTTATTTAATGATAGTGTAGTGTTAGGTGTAATTGTAACTTAGGTTAGTTTTTATTTTACAGGTAAATTTGTCTTTATTTTATCTAGGTAGCTATTAAATAGTTATTAACTATTTAATAGCTATTGTACCTAGTTAAAATAAATTTAAACTTGCCTGTAAAATAAAAATAAATCCTAAAATAGCTACAATATAATAATTAGTTATATTGTAGATATCTTAGGGTTTATTTTATAGGTAAGTATTTAGTTTTAAATAAGATTAATTTAGTTAATAAGAGTAATTTTTATTTAAATTTATTAAAATAATATTTAAGTTAGGGGGGTGTTAGGGTTAGTGTTAGACTTTTTAGGGGTTAATTAGTTTAATATAGATGGCGGCGGTATAGGGTGGCAGGATAAAGGTTAATACATTTATTATAAGTGGCGGCGGTATGGGGGGCAGGATAGGGGTTAATAGGTATTATGTAGGTGGCGTCGGGGTCCGGGAGCGACGGTTTAGGGGTTAATAAGTTTATTAGAGTGGCGGTGGGCTCCAGGAGCGGCGGTTTAGGGGTTAATACATTTATTAGAGTGCCGGTGGGCTCTGGGAGCGGCGGTTTAGGGGTTAACATGTTTAATATAGGTGGCGGCGGTGTAGGGGGGCAGATTAGGGGTGTTTAGACTCGGGGTACATGTTAGGGTGTTAGGTGTAGACAGCTCTCATAGGAATCAATGGGATGTCGGCAGCAGCGAACATGAACTTTCGCTATGGTCAGACTCCCATTGATTCCTATGGGATCCACCGCCTCCAGGGCGGCGGATTGAAAACCAGGTACGCTGGGCCGGAAATATTGTAGGTGTTGGCGATGTTGGGGTCAGCAGATTAGGGGTTCATACATATAATGTAGGTGGCGGCGGTGTACGAAGCGTCAGCAGGCGTAAAAAAGCAGCGTTAGGACCTCTTAACGCTGCTTTTTTACCCTAATGCACAACTCGTAATCTAGCCGATGGTCTTTAATGTATTGATCAATCAGAGTTTCAAGGATCAATTAAATGTTATTATTAATTATACTTGATTCAAATCAATCAATACCTTTAAACATAGTCATTATTATGACTTTGTATAAATATTTTATGAGAACAATACAGATTTTAAACGTTGGTGAATATTGATTTCTCTCAAGATAATAATATATTTTCATTTAATATATGTATTTATAAAATTGTATTATATATTTCAGATGGAACTTCCACTTCTGGTAATCAGCCTTCCGCCCCTTCCCGTCCTGACCCCTCTCCCGGCCCTTCCCGTCCTGACCCCTCTCTCGGCCCTTCCCATCATGACCCCTCTCCCAGCCCTTCCCGTCCTGACCCCTCTCCCGGCCCTTCCCATCCTGACCCCTCTCCCAGCCCTTCACCACAAAAATCCCTGCCCTCCTTCGCCGCTCTCCCTGTTTTGCCTGTTCTGCTTCTACCCCACCTGCACAGCCACCAGATCCTCCAGCCCATGACACCCCAGCTGTGTAGGCTCCACCGGAGCAGGAACCCAATCCCCCACCTCGCCCCATCCGTCCCCCTCGCCCAATCCCTCCCCAACAACACCTTTACCCTAATCCCCACCTTCATTGTCCTGGGTGTCGGATTGTCCTTCCCAGCCACCAATGTAAGTATCATTACAAATCAACATTAGAACATACATTGTTAAAGGGACAATATACTGATCTAATTATACATAAATTGATTTCGAATAGAAAATGTTTTTTATAAACCTTTTCTTTATTTCTTAATGTAAATGTTTCAGATTTATATTTTTGGCAATCTACATCCTCATTTTCTAATATCTAAATGATACTGGCTAGATGTTGGATATATATTATGTATATATGCCAATATTTTGGATTTGTTATCACCGCCCTTTTCACAGTGTGTCATAAACCAAATAAATATTTTTTTTCAGATTGATAGGGTTTTGATTTTTCTTACTATCTTAATGGTTTATCTATGAAGAACATATTTAATGTGTAATTCTTCTTCTCTATAGCATATTTTATTATAATAATGATTTTTATTTTAATTAGTACAATGGCCTCTAGTTATCAAGCCATCAACCTCAAATACGCTGGAATCTATTTTTTAGATTAGGGTTTGGGCGGCAAAAGAGCTAACTGCCTTTTTAAGGGCAATGCCCATCCAAATGCCCTTTTCAGGACAATGGGGAGCTTAGGTTTTTTTTAGCTAGTATTTTATTTGGGGGGTTGGTTGTGTGGGTGGTGGGTTTTACTGTTGGGGGGGTTGTTTGTATTTTTTTTTACAGGTAAAAGAGCTGATTACTTTGGGGCAATGCCCCGCAAAAGGCCATTTTAAGGGCTATTGGTAGTTTAGTTTAGGCTAGGTTTTTTTTATTTTGGGGGGGCTTTTTTTATTTTAATAGGGCTATTAGATTAGGTGTAATTAGTTTAAATTTCTGTAATTTGTTTATTATTTTCTGTAATTTAGTGTTTGTTTTTTTTGTACTTTAGCGTATTTAATTTAATGTAGGTAATTGTATTTAATTTAGTTAATTTATTTAATTATAGTGTAGTGTTAGGTGCTAGTGTAACTTAGGTTAGGTTTTATTTTACAGGTAAATTTGTTTTTATTTTAACTAGTTAGTTATTAAATAGTTAATAACTATTCTACCTAGTTAAAATAAATACAAAGTTGCCTGTAAAATAAAAATAAACCCTAAGCTAGCTACAATGTAACTATTAGTTATATTGTAGCTATCTTAGGGTTTATTTTACAGGTAAGTATTTAGTTTTAATTAGGAATAATTTAGTTAATGATAGTAATATTTATTTAGATTTATTTAAAGGGACACTGAACCCAAAATTTTTTTCTTTCGTGATTCAGATAGAGTATGCAATTTTAAGCAACTTTCTCATTTACTCCTATTATCAATTTTTCCTCGTTCTCTTGCTATCTAAAAAGAAGGAATCTAAGCTTTTTTTGGGGTTCAGAACTCTGGACAGCACTTTTTATTGGTGGATGAATGTATCCACCAATCAGCAAGGACAACCCAGATTGTTCACCAAAAATCGGCTGGCATCTAAACTTACATTCTTGCATTTCAAATAAAGATACCAAGAGAATGAAGACAATTTGATAATAGGAGTAAATTAGAAAGTTAGTTACAATTTTATGCTCTATCTGAATCACGAAAGAAAACATTTGCGTTCAGTGTCCCTTTAAATTATATTTAAGTTAGGGGGTGTTAGGGTTAAATTTAGGATTAGGGGTTAATAACATTAATATAGTGGGGGCGACGTTGGGGGTGGCAGATTATGGGTTAATAAATGTAGGTAGGTGGCGGCGATGTTAGGGCCGGCAGATTAGGGGTAAATAATATTTAACAAATGTTTGCGAGGCAGGAGTGCGGTGGTTTAGGGGTTAATATGTTTATTATAGTGGCAGCGACGTTGGGGGCGGCAGATTAGGGGTTAATAAGTGTAGGTAGGTGGCGGCGACATTGGGGGCTGCAGATTAGGGGTTCATAAGTATAATGTAGGTGGCGGCGGTGTCCGTAGATTAGGGGTTAATAATATAATGTAGGTGTCAGCAATGTCGGGGGCGGCAGATTAGGGGTTAATAAGTGTAAGATTAGGGGTGTTTAGACTCAGGGTTCATGTTAGGGTGTTAGGTGTAAACATAAATTTTATTTCCCCATAGGAATCAATGGGGCTGCTTTTTTGCAGGCGTTAGACTTTTTTCAGCCGGCTCTCCCCGTTGATTCCTATGGGGAAATCGTGCACGAGCACGTTACACCAGCTCACCGCTGACTTAAGCAGCGCTGGTATTAGAGTGCGGTAATGAGCAAAATTTTGCTCAACGCTCACTTCTTGTCTTAACGACGGGTTTCTGAAAACTCGTAATACCAGCGCTGCAGGTAAGTGAGCGGTGAGAGAAAACTGCTCGTTAGCACCACACAGCCTCTAACGCAAAACTTGTAATCTAGGTGCATATTTGTCAAAGTCAACATTCTGTGCTAATCTTTATGATTTTATAATATGATATTTCTCTTTTTGATAATATATCAGTAAGCATGTATGCATTTGAGATTGAAACGTCATAGAGTGCTTTTAGACACATGCCCATGGATTGACTTTGGAGACTCCAACAATTGGATAATATGGGAGTGTGTAATATGATCATATCTAAATGGCCACTTCACATAGACTTTGAAACAAGGTAATCACTGATTACCATATCGATTAAGATGATTTCCTTTGTAATCTTAAATAGAAATATTTTAAAGGGACACTGAACCCAAATTTTTTCTTTCGTTATTCAGATAGAGCATGCAATTTTAAACAACTTTCTGATTTTCTCCTATTATTAATTTGTCTTGGTTCTCTTGTTATCTTTATTTTAAAAAGAAGGCATCTAAGCAATTTGTTTTGTTCAGCACGCTGGTCAGTATTTGTTTATTGGTAGGTGAATTGATCCACCAATCAGCAAGAACAACCCAGGTTGTTCACCAAAAATGGGCCAACATATAAACTTACATTCTTGCATTTAAAATAAAGATACCGGGGGGGCGGAGCTAGCTGGGAAAGAGAATGGACGCAACGCTGCAGAGCTCCTAAATATAACACAATATAGGAGCTAAAAAACAGCTATTAAGGAAGCAGATGGGTTATAAAAATGTTACTGGACTATTAGTAGATCAAAGACAAGCTAGAACTTGCTTTATTACAATCCTCCCACCACCTTCCTAACGCTAGATTGATTCCTGAAGGGAGGGCAGCTCAAAGATGCTGAATAGCAAATACTACAGCTCTAATCTGACCCCCATCTACCCCAAGGATCCCATAGGCCTCTAAATAACTTCTCATAAAACTCACAGAAGGAGCAACATACAGGATGGAGCCGTGATAGCGCAGGAGCCATAATTTACTTTTCAGGACAATGGGGAGCTTAGGTTTTTTTTAGCTAGTATTTTATTTGGGGGGTTGGTTGTGTGGGTGGTGGGTTTTACTGTTGGGGGGGTTGTTTGTATTTTTTTTTACAGGTAAAAGAGCTGATTACTTTGGGGCAATGCCCCGCAAAAGGCCATTTTAAGGGCTATTGGTAGTTTAGGCTAGGTTTTTTTTATTTTGGGGGGGGCTTTTTTTATTTTAATAGGGCTATTAGATTAGGTGTAATTAGTTTAAATTTCTGTAATTTGTTTATTATTTTCTGTAATTTAGTGTTTGTTTTTTTTGTACTTTAGCGTATTTAATTTAATGTAGGTAATTGTATTTAATTTAGTTAATTTATTTAATTATAGTGTAGTGTTAGGTGCTAGTGTAACTTAGGTTAGGTTTTTTTTTACAGGTAAATTTGTTTTTATTTTAACTAGTTAGTTATTAAATAGTTAATAACTATTCTACCTAGTTAAAATAAATACAAAGTTGCCTGTAAAATAAAAATAAACCCTAAGCTAGCTACAATGTAACTATTAGTTATATTGTAGCTATCTTAGGGTTTATTTTACAGGTAAGTATTTAGTTTTAATTAGGAATAATTTAGTTAATGATAGTAATATTTATTTAGATTTATTTAAAGGGACACTGAACCCAAATTTTTTTTCTTTCGTGATTCAGATAGAGTATGCAATTTTAAGCAACTTTCTCATTTACTCCTATTATCAATTTTTCTTCGTTCTCTTGCTATCTAAAAAGAAGGAATCTAAGCTTTTTTTGGGGTTCAGAACTCTGGACAGCACTTTTTATTGGTGGATGAATGTATCCACCAATCAGCAAGGACAACCCAGATTGTTCACCAAAAATCGGCTGGCATCTAAACTTACATTCTTGCATTTCAAATAAAGATACCAAGAGAATGAAGACAATTTGATAATAGGAGTAAATTAGAAAGTTAGTTACAATTTTATGCTCTATCTGAATCACGAAAGAAAACATTTGCGTTCAGTGTCCCTTTAAATTATATTTAAGTTAGGGGGTGTTAGGGTTAAATTTAGGATTAGGGGTTAATAACATTAATATAGTGGGGGCGACGTTGGGGGTGGCAGATTATGGGTTAATAAATGTAGGTAGGTGGCGGCGATGTTAGGGCCGGCAGATTAGGGGTAAATAATATTTAACAAATGTTTGCGAGGCAGGAGTGCGGTGGTTTAGGGGTTAATATGTTTATTATAGTGGCAGCGACGTTGGGGGCGGCAGATTAGGGGTTAATAAGTGTAGGTAGGTGGCGGCGACATTGGGGGCTGCAGATTAGGGGTTCATAAGTATAATGTAGGTGGCGGCGGTGTCCGTAGATTAGGGGTTAATAATATAATGTAGGTGTCAGCAATGTCGGGGGCGGCAGATTAGGGGTTAATAAGTGTAAGATTAGGGGTGTTTAGACTCAGGGTTCATGTTAGGGTGTTAGGTGTAAACATAAATTTTATTTCCCCATAGGAATCAATGGGGCTGCTTTTTTGCAGGCGTTAGACTTTTTTCAGCCGGCTCTCCCCGTTGATTCCTATGGGGAAATCGTGCACGAGCACGTTACACCAGCTCACCGCTGACTTAAGCAGCGCTGGTATTAGAGTGCGGTAATGAGCAAAATTTTGCTCAACGCTCACTTCTTGTCTTAACGACGGGTTTCTGAAAACTCGTAATACCAGCGCTGCAGGTAAGTGAGCGGTGAGAGAAAACTGCTCGTTAGCACCACACAGCCTCTAACGCAAAACTTGTAATCTAGGTGCATATTTGTCAAAGTCAACATTCTGTGCTAATCTTTATGATTTTATAATATGATATTTCTCTTTTTGATAATATATCAGTAAGCATGTATGCATTTGAGATTGAAACGTCATAGAGTGCTTTTAGACACATGCCCATGGATTGACTTTGGAGACTCCAACAATTGGATAATATGGGAGTGTGTAATATGATCATATCTAAATGGCCACTTCACATAGACTTTGAAACAAGGTAATCACTGATTACCATATCGATTAAGATGATTTCCTTTGTAATCTTAAATAGAAATATTTTAAAGGGACACTGAACCCAAATTTTTTCTTTCGTTATTCAGATAGAGCATGCAATTTTAAACAACTTTCTAATTTTCTCCTATTATTAATTTGTCTTGGTTCTCTTGTTATCTTTATTTTAAAAAGAAGGCATCTAAGCAATTTGTTTTGTTCAGCACGCTGGTCAGTATTTGTTTATTGGTAGGTGAATTGATCCACCAATCAGCAAGAACAACCCAGGTTGTTCACCAAAAATGGGCCAACATATAAACTTACATTCTTGCATTTAAAATAAAGATACCGGGGGGGCGGAGCTAGCTGGGAAAGAGAATGGACGCAACGCTGCAGAGCTCCTAAATATAACACAATATAGGAGCTAAAAAACAGCTATTAAGGAAGCAGATGGGTTATAAAAATGTTACTGGACTATTAGTAGATCAAAGACAAGCTAGAACTTGCTTTATTACAATCCTCCCACCACCTTCCTAACGCTAGATTGATTCCTGAAGGGAGGGCAGCTCAAAGATGCTGAATAGCAAATACTACAGCTCTAATCTGACCCCCATCTACCCCAAGGATCCCATAGGCCTCTAAATAACTTCTCATAAAACTCACAGAAGGAGCAACATACAGGATGGAGCCGTGATAGCGCAGGAGCCATAATTTACTTTTCAGGACAATGGGGAGCTTAGGTTTTTTTTAGCTAGTATTTTATTTGGGGGGTTGGTTGTGTGGGTGGTGGGTTTTACTGTTGGGGGGGTTGTTTGTATTTTTTTTTACAGGTAAAAGAGCTGATTACTTTGGGGCAATGCCCCGCAAAAGGCCATTTTAAGGGCTATTGGTAGTTTAGTTTAGGCTAGGTTTTTTTTATTTTGGGGGGGCTTTTTTTATTTTAATAGGGCTATTAGATTAGGTGTAATTAGTTTAAATTTCTGTAATTTGTTTATTATTTTCTGTAATTTAGTGTTTTTTTTTTTGTACTTTAGCGTATTTAATTTAATGTAGGTAATTGTATTTAATTTAGTTAATTTATTTAATTATAGTGTAGTGTTAGGTGCTAGTGTAACTTAGGTTAGGTTTTATTTTACAGGTAAATTTGTTTTTATTTTAACTAGTTAGTTATTAAATAGTTAATAACTATTCTACCTAGTTAAAATAAATACAAAGTTGCCTGTAAAATAAAAATAAACCCTAAGCTAGCTACAATGTAACTATTAGTTATATTGTAGCTATCTTAGGGTTTATTTTACAGGTAAGTATTTAGTTTTAATTAGGAATAATTTAGTTAATGATAGTAATATTTATTTAGATTTATTTAAAGGGACACTGAACCCAAATTTTTTTTCTTTCGTGATTCAGATAGAGTATGCAATTTTAAGCAACTTTCTCATTTACTCCTATTATCAATTTTTCTTCGTTCTCTTGCTATCTAAAAAGAAGGAATCTAAGCTTTTTTTGGGGTTCAGAACTCTGGACAGCACTTTTTATTGGTGGATGAATGTATCCACCAATCAGCAAGGACAACCCAGATTGTTCACCAAAAATCGGCTGGCATCTAAACTTACATTCTTGCATTTCAAATAAAGATACCAAGAGAATTAAGACAATTTGATAATAGGAGTAAATTAGAAAGTTAGTTACAATTTTATGCTCTATCTGAATCACGAAAGAAAACATTTGCGTTCAGTGTCCCTTTAAATTATATTTAAGTTAGGGGGTGTTAGGGTTAAATTTAGGATTAGGGGTTAATAACATTAATATAGTGGGGGCGACGTTGGGGGTGGCAGATTATGGGTTAATAAATGTAGGTAGGTGGCGGCGATGTTAGGGCCGGCAGATTAGGGGTAAATAATATTTAACAAATGTTTGCGAGGCAGGAGTGCGGTGGTTTAGGGGTTAATATGTTTATTATAGTGGCAGCGACGTTGGGGGCGGCAGATTAGGGGTTAATAAGTGTAGGTAGGTGGCGGCGACATTGGGGGCTGCAGATTAGGGGTTCATAAGTATAATGTAGGTGGCGGCGGTGTCCGTAGATTAGGGGTTAATAATATAATGTAGGTGTCAGCAATGTCGGGGGCGGCAGATTAGGGGTTAATAAGTGTAAGATTAGGGGTGTTTAGACTCAGGGTTCATGTTAGGGTGTTAGGTGTAAACATAAATTTTATTTCCCCATAGGAATCAATGGGGCTGCTTTTTTGCAGGCGTTAGACTTTTTTCAGCCGGCTCTCCCCGTTGATTCCTATGGGGAAATCGTGCACGAGCACGTTACACCAGCTCACCGCTGACTTAAGCAGCGCTGGTATTAGAGTGCGGTAATGAGCAAAATTTTGCTCAACGCTCACTTCTTGTCTTAACGACGGGTTTCTGAAAACTCGTAATACCAGCGCTGCAGGTAAGTGAGCGGTGAGAGAAAACTGCTCGTTAGCACCACACAGCCTCTAACGCAAAACTTGTAATCTAGGTGCATATTTGTCAAAGTCAACATTCTGTGCTAATCTTTATGATTTTATAATATGATATTTCTCTTTTTGATAATATATCAGTAAGCATGTATGCATTTGAGATTGAAACGTCATAGAGTGCTTTTAGACACATGCCCATGGATTGACTTTGGAGACTCCAACAATTGGATAATATGGGAGTGTGTAATATGATCATATCTAAATGGCCACTTCACATAGACTTTGAAACAAGGTAATCACTGATTACCATATCGATTAAGATGATTTCCTTTGTAATCTTAAATAGAAATATTTTAAAGGGACACTGAACCCAAATTTTTTCTTTCGTTATTCAGATAGAGCATGCAATTTTAAACAACTTTCTAATTTTCTCCTATTATTAATTTGTCTTGGTTCTCTTGTTATCTTTATTTTAAAAAGAAGGCATCTAAGCAATTTGTTTTGTTCAGCACGCTGGTCAGTATTTGTTTATTGGTAGGTGAATTGATCCACCAATCAGCAAGAACAACCCAGGTTGTTCACCAAAAATGGGCCAACATATAAACTTACATTCTTGCATTTAAAATAAAGATACCGGGGGGCGGAGCAAGCTGGGAAAGAGAATGGACGCAACGCTGCAGAGCTCCTAAATATAACACAATATAGGAGCTAAAAAACAGCTATTAAGGAAGCAGATGGGTTATAAAAATGTTACTGGACTATTAGTAGATCAAAGACAAGCTAGAACTTGCTTTATTACAATCCTCCCACCACCTTCCTAACGCTAGATTGATTCCTGAAGGGAGGGCAGCTCAAAGATGCTGAATAGCAAATACTACAGCTCTAATCTGACCCCCATCTACCCCAAGGATCCCATAGGCCTCTAAATAACTTCTCATAAAACTCACAGAAGGAGCAACATACAGGATGGAGCCGTGATAGCGCAGGAGCCATAATTTACTTGGAAGGTGTAGGAACAAACGGCGCGAAAACCTCCATTGCTATCAGTGACATCACGAGCTCTGAGGAAGACAGAGGCCTACTCCAGTGTGCTTGCTAGCATTGAGAGACAGTACACAGATGGAACTTATTATTTTACTTCTAAAAGACCTGTCTGCCCGTTTGGACCAGCATCATGTGGCCTGCATGGATGCGCTACACGTCAGAGCCAATCCATTATTGGAAACTTTCTCTGCTGCAACTTCACTCGATCCCAACTCTGTTGCCTTCGCCGCCCGGGGAGATGCAGTGGGTCCCCGGTATCGACCCCCGGCGGCAGGCATCTTACATTCTCAGAGCGCACAACGGAGGGAGTCTGAACCCGACGACGCTCACACAGAGGAGACGGAAGTAGCCACTGAGAGCTCTCACCCTGTCAGCTTACTGAAGTCACCAATGAATACTGAAGCTGCTCAAGTGTTGGGGGGGACACAGCTAACGGAGCATCTACACAGGCCACTCAGCCTGGTTACACTGTCCTATGGTAGTCACCTCTCTATATCGCAGACCGAAGGAGATCTTAGCCCCAGATGGATCTGGTCATCTGCAGACCTCCCTTTTTCTACATGGGCTGTGAAGGAAGCTTTCCCCAAACTCTCTCAGCGGTTCTCTACACCTACAATCAGAACTGGAGTGGGGTAACTAGATACTGCCATTAAAGTAATACCTGTTCTATTCTAGGACACCGTCTTCTTGATAATAGATCTCCTGGATGATGATATCAGGATCTCATATAACGAGACTATCCTCCTTCAGAACATTGCAGAATTTGTCTTACCTTTTTGAGACTGTGGTACAGCAAGCTTAAGTTAATTAGTACAGATTTATACTGCAGAAATGTTTCCTCCTGTTATTCAAGTTACTCCCTAATCGATATATTTTCTATGTTGCTTTTGAACTGTTTCTTACTGTATTACCCCTAATACACTAGCTGAGGGCTTATTAAGGGCTTATTAATAAGAGTTCCCTCAGGTTTACATGTTACGGGAATAAGCTGGAGGACTAATTTTATCCTATTTGTATCATTTATGGCTCGTACTGTAGATGGTATACATAACAGCTCACAAGTTCATCATTGTTCATATACTGTTTTAGCATTATATGTCACTTGAATTTGTTGCAATACTAATTAATATGGATCATGCACACTGAAATCATGTATCTAGTAGATTGGGCCACCTTTTGTTGTTTTTGGAGTTATGCTCTTATTTGCTGACTTTACTCCTAATCTCACTTAAAAGGGTTATACTGCTATAGCATAATTGCTGTACATATCCAACTGATGACCATATAGTTTAGAATTTTGGTATAGTTTCAAGCAGTATTATTTAGCTCATTTGTCATAGGATATGTTTATTTGGCTAGCCTATTAATATTGCCATCCATTCAACTTTGACTATTGCGTATAACTATAGCATCTTCATTGGTGACTTTACATTTTGCTTAGCCTTATATTGAGATATTTTAGTGATGTTACAAGAGCCATTTATATGTCGGCTACACTATTACTTTGTGTATATCTATGCTCACAGATTTTCTAATTACTAAAGAAAGTCAATTTATCTATGGGTTTCTCTACTTAGCAACACTCTTTTCTACATCTGGATTAATATAAGAGTAACCCTTCACAGGTAATTGTCATGTGTTATGAACAACCAGGTCTGCTATAGTGTTTGCTTGGGGTCCGCCACCTATGATAGCATGCTTACAACTAAGATTTTTTTTTTCATGACATAAATATTAACAGCCCATATAACTCTACATATATCTGCTCTAGGTAATAATGTTGATCACTGTATACTGCTGTTATACATTGTGTAATGTGAAAGAGATTAAGACTTGTATGGTTACTTCTCCCTTGTACACAGTACTGTTGAGGGATATGCTCTCCATTTTGTCTTTCCATCTATAAACTACCCAGACCTTTACCTGAGCTCAAAGGCCTGCTTAGAACGGTTCACCTCCATTCCTATGCACAGCTATACTTACTTAGCTAAACTACTCCTCTACCAACATGCAGATGATTTATCCTCGTGTACATTTCAGAGTGCCAAATCTCATCTGCCCCAACTTTATGTTCATCTAAGTAATACAGTGAGTAACCCTAGATCAGACAACAGGTGCTTTTTCTTTCCAACCTCAGATGCCTACTGTTGGAAGTGACTATCCCTCTACTCATGCTGTATACCCTCTACTTGGATACTCTACTATCTTAATGTTGATGGCACCGCCCCCCCCACCTCTCACCAACCTCCCCCCCTTCTTTTCCTATAATACGAGCGGCTCTTGCCCGCTGATTTTCCTTCTCTTCTCTACACTCTTTGGCCTACGTGTGGCCGTCACAAAAGCTAATTCCCCACATCATAAACATCCAAACACCTTAACAATAATCATTTTATGATTGTACAGACAGTCATTGCTATTCATCTGAGTGCCTAAATGCAGACCATCTCATTATGTCATCATTGTTCTGGGCTTTTTAGACACTTCTAAGTATACATATAAATGTGAAGAATACAGTATCCTTATTTTCAAGGATACTTGAAGATTGAAAATAGGGATACTGTATTCTTCACATTTATACTAATTAATGTATACATTTGACAAACATGTCTAAAGTAATGCCACTGTTACAGCAAACCCATGTTCATGTCTCTGCGCAATTATATCTTACATGAGCATTGCGCAATAATTAAAAGCATAATTGCGCATCCGTGATTATGAATTGATTTGGATCTAGTAATGTGATGAGTATAATTTGTAAAGCTGTAGAATATATTTACAATTGTGTGTATCACGATATTCCAATAGGATCATTGTAAATGATTGTAATTGAATGATACAAAATAATATTTCAAACTTTTGCATGAATCAATATTCAATGTATGAAATGGCAGAGGATAGGGGTTTCACAGATGCGCAATTCCATTTTAACTTTGTGACACATATTCGGAAGAGGTCCTATTTGATGTGTGATGAATCTAAATTCAAATGTCTACCATCATATGTAATGTCTGTTGTGAGATCTATATAGGTCGAATATATGACTATATACACATTGCTTAAATATTCCCTCATGAGGTGGACTTTATTGCGAAGTCGCAACCTCATATCCCCGAATCTCTGCATGGTTTGATCCGAGGTCCTCTGGACGCCTTTCACCGAATTCACAGAAACAGTGATAGACACCTAGAGGGCCATCCTAATCGATGGCTTCCATTTATCTGTCTGATTGATCACAATCTGAGTCCTCTCTAGCACAAAGTAGGGGGAATGTATATTAAATAAACGTCTTAAAAAAATAGAACATGGTGAAAATTGTCAGACACATTCAATATATTATGAACTATTTTCACATTGTTCCTCCTATGATTCTTAATAGCATGAATTGTGCAAACTAACCTGGATGTATGGTCTTTAAAAGTTGATTCTATTCAAAATATCAGTTTATCTTCATTATGTGTCATATTCATCACTTTCCAAATAGAGGATTGTGAAATAACATCTAAAAGAAAAGAGGAAACATAAGTGTTTCCCATAGGATGTATCCTGCACCCCCAGTCTTGTTCCAGAGAATTGTGTACACTTACCATGTGAACATGTCTTTGTATGTTTTTCAAAGTCAGCACAGTTTAAAGACAATGCCACAGACAGGATCACATAGGTATTCCTCACCTTCAGTCTAGTATTCTTCACTTTCAGTCTGTAGATGAAGTCAATCTCCCTAATGGAAAATAAAGTGTAAATCAAATCTCTCATAAAATCTATACACAAGCTAACTGCAGATCATCCATATTTGCCAAGCCAAGCAGCACAAAGCCAAACAGCAGAGCAAACGCACAAGAAGTAACAAGGTATGCAAAAACACAAAAGCGATTTGATACAATGTCGATCACCAGGGGCGCTTTGGCCATGTTGTTTGGGGGATTTATAGTGCAAAATGTCCAATGGTAGCGTGTTCGTAATGATTGCTGATTGTATCCACTTGATTGTATGTGAGCGGCGCAAATGCTTTCCAAGTGGGCGCTTTTTTAGGTGTTTGCTTAAATTTTGTTTTCCCCCAATAAATCGTAATGTGAAAGTGTAAAATGTAACATATGTGTAACAAATACTTATTAAACGCAATGTTATAGTAAAAACCACACGTCCACGCTAACATGATTGAAAGTGCATACTTGTGTATAATGTGTGCATAGACATGGCATAGAATCTGATCAATCAATGTTGCTGGAATATTGTTGCAAAATGATAAAGTAACAGCAGACATCTATAATATTCTATATATAAGTGATTGGCGAGATTTCAATATTTTATGTGTCCCATTGAAACTGCAATAATAATGACTATCTTTCAGCTGACATCTATAATATTATATATATAAGTGATTATCGAGATGTCAATATTTTACGCGTCCCATTGAAACCGCAATAATAATGAAGATCTTCCAAACTCTCGTCTACGTATATGTAATATTGTAGTATTGAATGAGAAACTGATGAAAGGGGTGGTACAGTCCTAATGCTGTAATCTGTATGGTTGAAGCTTAGAATGATGTCATCATATTAGCAACATGCCTGTCTAGTTTGCAAATCTTCGTTGTTTTGTTGTATTTTTCAACATTCTTATTGTGTGATGATTAAAAAGATAAATGTGTGCTTTGTTGTTGTGTGATGCATGTTATGTACATACATACTGTATGTATTATTGTGATTCTCTCCCACATCTGTTCATTTATATAAAGCAGTATAGCATTGTTGTTCCTTCCAAAAAAAGCGACAACTCTAATATTTTCTAATGATATCTTATTATTCTACAGAATTCCTAATGTTATATTATGTTTAAATTGTGATGTTAAAGGGACAGTAAAGCCATAATTTCTCTTTCCTGATTGAGAGAGAGAGAATCCAATGTTAACCAACCTTCCAATGTAAATCTGTTCATTGTTTCTATATCGTTTGTTGATTAAAGAGCAATGCACATGTATGAAGCAATGACAAAAGGCATGTATGTGCAGCCATCAATCATCATCTGGTGAGCCTATCTAGATATGCTGTTTTATCCAAGCATATGACTTGAATAACTGAAATGCTATAATAGATGTAAATGAGAGAAGTGTTTAAAATGGCCTACTGTTTGTGAAAAATGAAATCTTAAAAAGTCTTTTTTCTGTCCGTTTAAATATGATTTAATTCTTGAAACCGATTTCGTATTGTTGATGATAGAAGTGATTTATAGTTGATGTAATGAAATTTCGTAAAAGAATTTGATGTTGTAGTGATGTTCACTCAAGTAAAACCCATAACTCCAGTGTAAAATAGCCTATTTCTTGATCTATTTGTCATAGCAGGACCAACGTAAGAATGAATGAATTAGCGTTACAATCCTAACGCTGCTATTACGAGTTTTAAAGGAGAAAAATCTCTCTTGCGCTAGGGAAATCTGCCGGTTGCGTGCACTTCCCATTGCCCCTAGAGGGGCATTTGTATGGGCATTGCCCTTAAAAGGGCAATCAGCTCTTTTGCTGCCCATTAAAAAAAAATCCCACCCAAAAAAAAAAAGTCTAACCCGAAATAGGTACTCACCATTCCTGAAGTCTGGCATTGAAGGTCTTCTACCAGGTGACGACATCTTCATCCAGCGCGGGGACCTCTTCTATCTTCATCTGGAGTGAAGGCAGTGCGGAGCGGAGGTGGCCACGGAGCAGAAACAGCGGCCGCACAGACATCCAGTGTGGAGGATCCTCCTCTTGCGATCGCCGCTGCACAGTGAAGCTTGAATGCAAGGTACCCATTTTATATATGAGGTACCTTGCATTGCTATTGACTGACATTTTTAAATCAGCCAATAGGATGAGAGCTACTGAAATTCTATTGGCTGTTGAAATCAGTCAATTTATTTTTATATTAGCGATTATTTTTAGAATAGGGATTTTTATTTTAATTGGCAGCAAAAGAGTTGATTGAGGGCAATGGGTAGCTTAGGTTTTTTAGTGTTAAGTTTATTTTTATTTTGGGGGTTTAGGTGGGTGGGGGTTTGAATTGTTAGGGGAGACTGTCATTTTTTTGGGTAAAAGAGCTGATCGCTTTAGGGAAATGCCCTACAAAAGGCCCTTTTAAGGGCTATTGGTAGTATAGTGTGAGATTAGGGGGTGTTTTTATTTGGGGGGCAATTTTATATTTTTATAGGGGTATTAGATTGGGTTTAAAAAAAATATTTTTGATAATTTCGTTTATTTTTTAATGTAATTTTAGACTCTTATTTTTTGTAACATTAGAGTTTTTGATTTAATCTTAGTTTTTTAATGTAATGTTAAGATTTTTTATTTTAAATGTATGTTGTGATTTTTTTAATTTTGTAATTTTTAATTAATTTATTAGTAAGGTAGTCTTTTTAATTTTTAAAAATGGGGTTAATTTAGGGGGTGTTAGGTTGGGGGCTTAGTACTTAGATCAATTATTTGCGTTGTGGGGGGATGGTGGTTTAGTGGTTAATTAGGTAGATTGGTGTTGTGGGGGGTAGGCGTTTTAGGTTTTAATACTTTAATTAGGTTATTTGCATTGTGGATGAATGCAGGATTAGGGGTTAATCACTTTATTAGGTATATTGTGTTGTGGGGGGATGATCTCTGGTTAATTTTATAAGCGCTAATTGCTACCACAAACTTGTGGTAGCAATAACCAGCCACTTGTAATAGCTGGATATTTATTGTGCACCCAAAAACGGGCAACTTTGCCTGTTTGCTGACGTGCAATAAATTAGCGCTCCACTTGTAATCTAGCCCTGAATCGCTATGATATAGAGAATTCACTGTTTACATGAAGCTGCAGTCAGATCTGTCAGTAGTACTGCACCAGTGCAGTGTCAATGCTAGCTGATCTGGCTTCAAAGCAGTAGAGCGGGAGTTTGCAAAATATATTGCCCTTATCTCACCCCTGCTTCGCCCCCACTCCCTCCACAGCCTTCATCTTGCCACCCTGCTCCGTAATCCCCCTCCAGAGCCAACACCTTGCCACCCTGCTCTGCCCTCCATAGCCCACATCTCGCCCTGCTCTGCCCCCCTCTACAGCCCTCATCTCGCCACAATCGCCTGCGCGCAGAAAATGGTTATATCCTGTGCATGGGAAATAAATACACACCTAAACATAATGTATAAACAGAGTTAAAAGAAAAAAAAATTCTTCCTGCGTCCTACTTGCCTAGTCTTATTATATACAGGGAGTGCAGAATTATTAGGCAAATGAGTATTTTGACCACATCATCCTCTTTATGCATGTTGTCTTACTCCAAGCTGTATAGGCTCGAAAGCCTACTACCAATTAAGCATATTAGGTGATGTGCATCTCTGTAATGAGAAGGGGTGTGGTCTAATGACATCAACACCCTATATCAGGTGTGCATAATTATTAGGCAACTTCCTTTCCTTTGGCAAAATGGGTCAAAAGAAGGACTTGACAGGCTCAGAAAAGTAAAAAATAGTGAGATATCTTGCACAGGGATGCAGCACCCTTAAAATTGCAAAGCTTCTGAAGCGTGATCATCGAACAATCAAGCGTTTCATTCAAAATAGTCAACAGGGTCGCAAGAAGCGTGTGGAAAACCAAGGCGCAAAATAACTGCCCATGAACTGAGAAAAGTCAAGCGTGCAGCTGCCAAGATGCCACTTGCCACCAGTTTGGCCATATTTCAGAGCTGCAACATCACTGGAGTGCCCAAAAGCACAAGGTGTGCAATACTCAGAGACATGGCCAAGGTAAGAAAGGCTGAAAGACGACCACCACTGAACAAGACACACAAGCTGAAACGTCAAGACTGGGCCAAGAAATATCGCAAGACTGATTTTTCTAAGGTTTTATGGACTGATGAAATGAGAGTGAGTCTTGATGGGCCAGATGGATGGGCCCGTGGCTGGATTGGTAAAGGGCAGAGAGCTCCAGTCCGACTCAGACGCCAGCAAGGTGGAGGTGGAGTACTGGTTTGGGCTGGTATCATCAAAGAGAGGGTTGAGGATGGAGTCAAGCTCAACTCCCAGTCCTACTGCCAGTTTCTGGAAGACACCTTCTTCAAGCAGTGGTAAGTCTGCATCCTTCAAGAAAAACATGATTTTCATGCAGGACAATGCTCCATCACATGCGTCCAAGTACTCCACAGCGTGGCTGGCAAGAAAGGGTATAAAAGAAGAAAATCTAATGACATGGCCTCCTTGTTCACCTGATCTGAACCCCATTGAGAACCTGTGGCCCATCATCAAATGTGAGATTTACAAGGAGGGAAAACAGTACACCTCTCTGAACAGTGTCTGGGAGGCTGTGGTTGCTGCTGCACGCAATGTTGATGGTGAACAGATCAAAACACTGACAGAATCCATGGATGGCAGGCTTTTGAGTGTCCTTGCAAAGAAAGGTGGCTATATTGGTCACTGATTTGTTTTTGTTTTGTTTTTGAATGTCAGAAATGTATATTTGTGAATGTTGAGATGTTATATTGGTTTCACTGGTAAAATAAATTATTTAAATGGGTATATATTTGTTTTTTGTTAAGTTGCCTAATAATTATGCACAGTAATAGTCACCTGCACACACAGATATCCCCCTAAAATAGCTATAACTAAAAAAAAACTAAAAACTACTTCCAAAACTATTCAGCTTTGATATTAATGAGTTTTTTGGGTTCATTGAGAACATGGTTGTTGTTCAATAATACAATTAATCCTCAAAAATACAACTTGCCTAATAATTCTGCACTCCCTGTACTTGTCCCAAACAACCGAAATTTTTTCAAGCACTGCATTTGGAAGTGAACGAAACTCCTGAGTGCAGCGAGGTCTGTTCTGAGGGGAACCTGTCCTGTGAAACCGCTGTATGGTCTTGCCCACCGTACTGCAGCTCAGTTTTAGGGTCTTGGCAATCTTCTTATAGCCTAGGCCATCTTTATGTAGGGCAACAATTCTTTTTTCAGATCCTCATAGAGTTCTTTGCCATGAGGTGCCGTGTTGAACTTCCAGTGACCAGTATGAGAGAGTGTGAGAGCAATAACACCAAATGTAACACACCTGTTCCCCATTCACACCTGAGACCTTGTAACACTAACGAGTCACATGACACCGGGCAGGGAAAATGGCTAATTGGGCCCAATTTGGACCTAGGGGTGTACTCACTTTTGTTGCCAACTTTTTAGACATTAATGGCTGTGTGTTGAGTTATTTTGAGGGGACAGCAAATTTACACTGTTATACAGGCTGTACACTCACTACTTTACATTGTAGCAAAGTGTAATTTCTTCAGTGTTCTCTTTCTCTTTCTCTCTCGCTTTCTCTCTCTCTCTCTCTCTCTCTCTCTCTCATGTTCCAAGTGATTATGTGACCACTATTAAAGGGACAGTCAATTCCAAAAATTATATTGTTTAAAAACATAATTCCTTTATTACCCATTCCACAGTTTTGCACATCGAAAATGGTTATATTAATATACTATTTACCTCTGTGATTACCTGTATCTAAGTTTCTTTTGACAGCCCCTTGATCACATGGCTATTTATTTATAATCTATTGACTTGCATTTTAGCCAATTAGTGCAGTGTCGTCCACAACCCACGGGCTTGAGCACAATGTTATCTATATGGCCCACATGAACTAGCAGTCTCCTGTTGTAAAAAAACTAATAAAAAAAACATGTGATAAGAGGCTTTCTGTAGTGGCTTAGAAAAAGGCAGACATTTAGAGGTTTAAATGTTATAAATTATATTAATATAACAATGTTGGTTGAGCAAAGGGAATGGGTAGTAAAGGCGTTATCTATCTTTTTATACAATAATAATTTTGGTGTTGACTGTCCCTTTAAGGAAATTGTTCCACATGCTTATTTGCTGAAAACAAAAGATTTGCAGAAGTGTTTTTGCCACTTGCATTTATAATACAGTACTGTAACACTGTAACTGTATACAGCACGTCAGTAGTTTGCCATTTGTTTGCTTTCTTAAAGGGCCAGTACAGGGAACTATAAAAATAATTGCTATCATGCATATAAAAGAGCAGTAATATATTAAAAATATTTTCCATGCTGTCATTTTTTATATTGAAGTTAACAGGAAGTGTATGAAAAGAGAAGAAGTTAGAAATGTCCTTTTTATATGCAGCAAAGAACAAAAAATGGTTGATAAACAGAACTCCCACTGCCTTATTGATGGATTGTGACATGCCTCGCAAGCATAAAAACTATTTATATATTGCTGTTTTTACACTCCCAGCATTCATATTAAATATAATATATTATTACAGAATAACTCCTACAGGGCCAGATTACAAATGGTGCGTGAATTTCTTTTATCGGCTCACAAACAAACACATCTCAAAGTAAACTTTTAATGTGAGCGTGTACTACAAGCGCGCTGAAGAATAAAAACCAAACATAACACTTATCAATTGCTGGCAAAACCGACACTGTTTTAGACCTACAGCGCTAAACCAAAGGTAGTTATGAATATTTTACATTTCATTGTTCTTCTTATTGAAGAAAACGTTCTTTTTATTTTAAAATATTAATTTGTATATATATATATATATATGATTATTTTTTGTAAAATATGTACCTATATATCTATATGAATATATATATATATACACAGATATATATCTATTACAAAAAGCTGGACCAGGACCCCACCCAGGAACACACAAATAAATTAATCAAATCATTTTCCTAAACATATCCGAAGATAATTGGAAAATATGATTCCTCCTAATCCTCCTGCTGGTACTTTCTACATGCTTCCAAAAATGCATAAAGCAGGGATCCCAAGGAGACCAATAATAACAGGTAAGGGTACACTTACAAACAGAAAGAAAGCAGTCTGCCAGAAGCAAACAACAGCTCAGTGGCTTCTTCTATGACACGTTACCACCTGGTAGTAGCTTCTTATAACCCAATTGTGCTTTTCACAGACGAAAACTTTCCTAAACTATATCAGTCTGATCCCGCCTAACAAGGTCAGTCCAGCCCAAAATACCAGGCAATTCTCCTCTGAACAAGGAAAATGACAACCCCAGGCAATCGTTTCAGCATCTTTTGGACCTCGTCAGTGAGCTGCAGCCATATCCCAGTACATTGGGCAAGGAGTCCACCTCTGCTTTCCCCATCACCCTTTTGCTTACATTAAATATGAAATTTCTTCTGAAAGTTAAAAATGAATTTACAGCTTAAGGTAAAAGAAATTTAAAGAAAATTTGATGTGTACTATTAATATGAGTCTTATGCGTAATTCAGTTACAGTATGATTTTCACAGTGTACGTTCATTTTATTGAGCACTATACTATATATATGTTCCTTTCCTTGCTTACAGATAATGTAGGTTTCACCCCTTTGCAAGATACAGAGCTATCAAGGTAAAGTGCAACTTTAGAGAAA
Source organism: Bombina bombina (assembly GCF_027579735.1). Taxonomy (NCBI): domain Eukaryota; kingdom Metazoa; phylum Chordata; class Amphibia; order Anura; family Bombinatoridae; genus Bombina; species Bombina bombina. The sequence continues at coordinate 125,971,569 of NC_069504.1, read as the reverse complement.
CCCGTGAACTACGTATTGATAGATCTTTTTAGAGAATTTCATTTGAGCAGAAACTTTAGAGAATTGGGCCCTGTGATGGAACAGGGCCGTAAGACGCAATATGGGGGTATTCTCCTGCACAAAACAGAATGCAAGTTCTGGCCCTCTGGACATAGCATACAGGTTATACTCTGCAGTACACAGAATACAGTTATTTGCCATCAAGGCACAGTATGCAGGTTATGGCCGGCGTGACATCATTTTGTTCACAAAATTCAGTTTAGTAGAAGTAGTATGCAAGTTAGGGCATAGTATCCTGTTAATGGTCAGATAGCCACAGTATAGTGTTAATGCCCAGCAGAAAAACGACTGCAGATGTCACGCTGCACACAATATACAGACAATGTATAGCAGAACACACTATGGTAGTAATGGTAAACAGAACACAAACAAGTGTTACCTAATCTGGATATGCATGTATGGTCTGCAGGACACAGTATTTATGTATGGTCTGCAGAACACAGTATGTATGTACGGTCTGCAGGACAGAGTATGCATGTACGGTCTGCAGGACAGAGTATGCATGTACGGTCTGCAGGACACAGTTTGCATGTACGGTCTGCAGGACAGAGTATGCATGTACGGCCTGCAGGACACAGTATGCATGTACGGTCTGCAGGACAGAGTATGCATGTACGGTCTGCAGGACACAGTTTGCATGTACGGCCTGCAGGACACAGTTTGCATGTACGGCCTGCAGGACACCGTATGCATGTACGGCCTGCAGGACACAGTATGCATGTACGGTCTGCAGGACACAGTATGCATGTACGGTCTGCAGGACACAGTATGCATGTACGGCCTGCAGGACACAGTATGCATGTACGGCCTGCAGGACACAGTATGCATGTACGGCCTGCAGGACACAGTATGCATGTACGGCCTGCAGGACACAGTATGCATGTACGCTCTGCAGGACACAGTATGCATGTACGCTCTGCAGGACACAGTATGCATGTACGCTCTGCAGGACACAGTATGCATGTACGGTCTGCAGGACAGAGTATGCATGTACGGGCTGCAGGGCACATTTTGCATGTACGGTCTGCAGGACACAGTATTTATGTACGGTCTGCAGGACACAGTATGCATGTACGGCCTGCAGGACAGAGTATGCATGTACGGGCTGCAGGACACAGTATGCATGTACGGTCTGCAGGACACAGTATGCATGTACGGTCTGCAGGACACAGTATGCATGTACGGGCTGCAGGACACAGTATGCATGTACGGTCTGCAGGACACAGTATGCATGTACGGGCTGCAGGACACAGTATGCATGTACGGTCTGCAGGACACAGTATGCATGTACGGTCTGCAGGACACAGTATGCATGTACGGTCTGCAGGACACAGTATGCATGTACGGTCTGCAGTACACAGTATTTATGTACGGTCTGCAGGACAGAGTATGCATGTACGGTCTGCAGGACAGAGTATGCATGTACGGTCTGCAGGACACAGTATGCATGTACGGTCTGCAGGACAGAGTATGCATGTACAAGCTGCAGGACACCGTTTACATGTACGGTCTGCAGGACACAATGTTTATGTACGGCCTGCAGGACACAGTATGCATGTCGACCTTGACAATTTAACATTATAAATGGGCAGCATTTTTGTTGTTTATAATGCAGTTCAATGTTCAAATGCTCATTGTGATGGAAGAATTTGTTTGTAATGGGGTTTTACAATGTGCACAGCCTTTATTTTTTAAGTAACTGTATTAGAAGAAATGCACCCAATTGTTATTCCATTACAATGTGAGCATATGAGCATTGAGAGATAATAAAAAAATGTCAAGCTTCTATCTGTAATGCTACATTTCAATGCTAACCAGGGGCGGAGCTACCATTGGTTCAGCAGGTTCAGTGGCACCTGGGCCCAAGAGCTGTGGCCGGGGCCCATAGCAGCCAGTCTATACATAGGCGTGTGCAGAATGTGCACAATCCTAACGAAGGGGAGCCTTTTATTAGTGCAAGTTACAGTTACATCTATCTTTCTATCTATCTACTCAAAATCATTATACAGAATTACATATATATTATTATTATTACGTAGTACTAAGTTAACTTTGGGGCCACAATAAAATAAATTTACACCAGAGCCATATATTGAGTAGGTCTGCTGCTGTTGCTAACATTATAGCAAACCTTTATACTTACCATCTGCTTCTCAGTCTCCTCCTCAAACAATACTATAACATAAATCTGTCTAAAATAGTTCTGCTCGATTCATTTACCAACACGGCCATTTGTGCAGCCAATAAATCACATCCCTTGTCTTGATATACAAACGTTTCCATGGGTTTGTTACTGCTCATATTTTTTTGACTTTACATAAAGGAATTCCACATTTTTCCCTAGAACCGCGGATCAGGAGCCCCATGTTGTGTGAACAAATAAGCAATAGTTTAAAATATTGGATATTTTATTGTTATAACGCTCTAGGCAGATCACTAAATTGTTTAATGATTAATCTGGATTTCAATTACTATGGCTTAAGCGATACAGCCTCAAATCAGCTTTAATACTCTGATTCCAACATAACAAACGTGCAAGTGTATCAGCCTTGCAAAGAAGTGCAAAAACAAAGTGATTTATATAAAACATGAGAAATGGCATAAAATAGACATAAAATAGAGACATAAGAGAAATCTAGATTTATGTTAATGACACACTAGCTATTCCTATATTTTCTATCTTCTCTTTTGTCTCACACATACAGAATAGATTTTAAATGCATACTATCTTCTCAGAGATACAATGCCTTCTCAGAGAATCATTTTACCAAATCTTCTTAAAATTTTATCTTTACTTCACTGCTTTGTTTGCTGTTTGGACTAATGTACATTGAATTAAAGGTCCAGTTTTAAGAAAACATAAAAGGTTGAAATATTTTCTTTTTTGTAACCTTCTATGGGAGAAGGCAGTCCTATTGTTTCATGACTCGTGATTGTGGGTGCTGTTTCTTGTTTATGTGTATATATTTGCAGGGCAGCAGGGCTGGACTGGTAATAAAGAGCAGCCCTGGAAAAATATGAAGACCAGCCTTATTTTACATTGAGTTGGTAGAATGCACATGTCCCACTTCTCTCAAAAGGTATTACTGGGACACTCCTTCCCCAATATTGTTTTCAGTATTAAATTATATTATTTTGTATTAAATAAAATAGTCAGATGGATGCTATATAGGCACCCTACAACCCAACTGCATCCATTGTTAACCCCTTTAAATTGTAGCTTTCCAGCCCCAACTGCTGCAGCCCACAGGGAAATCTCCTGGTATCCTGGTAGACCAATCCGACCCTGTATATTTGAGAAGAAGATTCATTTTGTTATTTGGAGGTCTGGTTTATGCATAGTTAAATGTCCTGACTAGCCCTGATGGACTATGCATCAATATGAATCATCCTTTAACCCTTTGGCTGCTAAGCCATTTCCCACCTGGGTGCTAATATTTTCTTTTCTTTTTTTTTCTTTTTGAAATTTTTTTTTTTTAACTTTTTTTTTTTTTTTTACAAACTCCCAAGACTTACACTGTTGGAAAGGTTAGGCAATTACCTTTCCAACAGTGGGTCTTTTGTCTGTAGCTGCTTAGATGCCTGAGATACAGGCTTCAAAGCAGCATGCCCCCTCCACCTATACTTAACATTGTTAAGTATAAATAAAGTTGCGCTGTGACGTCATCACGTAATTGCGCGTGACGTCACCACGCATCACGTGAAGCCCCGGCGATGCCTGTCACTCTACAGGCACAATTGCCGGGGTTGGAGCAGTAAGGAGCCACCAGATCCCCCTCAAGGGGGGCAGCATTGCACCAGCACTTGACAAGAACTGCTGGTGCAATGATAAATGCCAACATCATATGCTGTCGGCATTTATCGATGTGCGGTGGACATGACACGCTACTTCGTTTCAAGTCCGCTCGCACATTGATAAATATGCCCTTGAGCCTTTGTTTATCAAACTGCATGCGGACAATGTTTTCAGAAAGAGAACCTGTCTGCACACCTTAAGGTCCTCTACAACAGTGTTTCTCAGCCACGATCCTTAAGTACCACTAATATTCCAGATTTTGATTATAGCCGAACTAGAGCACATGTGAAATAATCAGCTGTTGGGGGAGAGCAGGTTAGTAACCATGGTTACTGATCAACTGATTATTTCACCTGTGCTCTAGTTCAGCTATAATAAAAACCTGGCCTGTTGGGGGTACTTGCGGACTGGCTGCTGGAATTTAAGATTGCACAAGCAGGTTGTATGAGAACCTATACTGAAAAGTTCTAAAAAAAATCCTAAAGATATGTATCTGCTCCTCATCACAACTGCTAGTTGTGAGTTAAACTCCATTGTAATTAATAGAGCAGCATATATCTAAAATTGTTCACTTCTCTGCACATACAACAAATTCCACTGTGAAGAACACACAAATTAGAAAAATAGAGAAAAACCCCCCATAAATCTATAAAACATTTGAAAACAGTTACAGGAAAATAAAAGAAAACATAAAAACATCACACAGACATATATAATATTATGACATTTGCTCACTAGCACGCTAAGGTAAAAATAAAAAATCATTGGCCCCTCGTGTGAATAGATATGATAAGGTTGTTATTAATGTTAAATACAAGCTTTAAAATGCATTTCTAGAAAGTAATTATGAGAGTTATCACATTTCCATTACAATACAGAATGACAAGTCGTGCTATTAAGTTTTGTACATTCATTTTAAATGAACGTTTGCAGAAACCAGAATGAACAGAGATATTTTTAACCTGTTACATATTCATTTCAAATGAGCAATTACTATTAAAATGCACTTTTTTTCTTGTCATGTAGGAGACATGCAGTAATATCCTGTTTCCGAAAAAAAAAAAATGGTTGTGATGTTAAGATTGTAAATGACTCAAATACAAGTGCTTTAACTGATCATTTCTCAGTTGTAGATTTGCTAAACATTAAAACCTGCAATTTACTATGGGAAGAAGAATGACAATCCTTTTATAGAGGCTGGAATTATGGTAAATAGAATAATTTTATTCCTCCGTTCCATTTTTATCTTCAGAGAACTCAGATGATTTGATATCCCATCTTCTCTATTATTATGGGAAATCATTCTAATCTTATACTATTTTTTAAAAAAAAACCCACAAAAAAAGAATATCGCCTAGATTTAGAGTTTTGTCGGTAAAGACCCGCGTAGCTAACGCAGCTTTTTTTCCCAACGCACCCTTAAGACAACGCTGGTATTTAGAGTTGTCTGAAGGGCTGCGTTAGGCTCCAAAAAGGGTGCGTTGAGTTTAATTTACCGCCACTTCAACTCTCAATACCAGCGTTGCTTATTGTAGCGGTAATCTGGCAAAACGTGCTCGTGCACGATTCCCCCATAGGAAACAATGGGGCAGTTTGGGATGAAAAATAACCTAACACCTGCAAAAAAGCAGCGTTAAGCTCCCAACGCAGCCCCATTGTTTCCTATGGGGAAACACTCTCTAAATCTGCACCTAACACCCTAACATGAACCCCGAGTCTAAACACCCCTAACCTTACACTTATTAACCCCTAATCTGCCGCCATCGCTATCGCTGACACCTGCATTATACAATTAACCCCTAATCTGCCGCTCCGTACACTGCCGCAACCTACATTATCCCTATGTACCCCTAATCTGCTGTCCCTAACATCGCCGACACCTACATAATATTTATTAACCCCTAATCTGCCCCCCCATGTCGCCACCACCTAACTACACTTATTAACCCCTAATCTGCCGACCGGACCTCGTCGCTACTCTAATAAATGTATTAACCCCCTAAAGCTAAGTCTAACCCTAACACCCCCCTAAGTTAAATATAATTTTAATCTAACAAAATAAATTAACTCTTATTAACTAAAGTATTCCTATTTAAAACTAAATACTTACCTGTAAAATAAACCCTAATATAGCTACAATATAACGAATAATTATATTGTAGCTATTTTAGGATTTATATTTATTTTGCAGGCAACTTTGTATTTATTTTAACTAGGTACAATAGCTATTAAATAGTTATTAACTATTTAATAGCTACCTAGTTAAAATAATTACAAAATTACCTGTAAAATAAATCCTAACCTAAGTTACAATTAAACCTAACACTACACTATCAATAAATTAATAAAATAAATTACCTACAATTACATACAATTAAATAAACTAAACTAAATTACATAAAATAAAAAAAGATTACAAGAATATTAGGCTAATTACACCTACTCTAAGCCCCCTAATAAAATAAAAAAGCCCCCCAAAATAATAAAGGTCCCTACCCTATTCTAAATTAAAAAGTAACCAGCTATTTTACCAGACCTTAAAAGGGCTTTTTGCGGGGCATGCCCCTAAGTAATCAGCTCTTTTTCCTGTAAAAAAAATACAACCCCCCCCCCCCAACATTAAAACCCACCACCCACATCGGAACAGCCAATAGAATGCGAGCTCAATCTGATTGGCTGATTGGATCAGCCAATCGGATTAAACTTGAATCTGATTGGCTGATTTAATCAGCCAATCAGATTTTTCCTACCTTAATTCCAATTGGCTGATAGAATCCTATCAGCCAATCGGAATTCGATGGACGCCATCTTGGATGACGTCATTTAAAGGAACCGTCATTCGTCGTCTAGTCGTCAGTGAAGAAGGATGTTCCATGCCGGAGGTCTTGAAGATGGAGCCGCTCCTCGTCAAGTGGATGAAGATAGAAGATGCCGATTGGATGAAGATATCTGCCGGTCCGGATGTCCTCTTCTGCCCGCCGTTGGAAATTATATCTCAGGGATATCTTCTGGACTTCAAAGCTTCTTCCCCAAAAGGAAGATTTCACAATTATCTGCAAACCAGATAAAGAGAGAGGCATTCTTACACTGTGTACAAGACCTCCTAGTTATGGGAGTGATCCATCCAGTTCCAAAGGAGGAACAAGTACAGGGATTTTACTCAAATCTGTTTGTGGTTCCCAAAAAAGAGGGAACCTTCAGGCCAATTTTGGATCTAAAGATCTTAAACAAATTCCTCAGAGTTCCATCGTTCAAAATGGAAACTATTCGGACAATCCTACCTATGATCCAGGAGGGTCAGTACATGACCACAGTGGATTTGAAGGATGCTTACCTTCACATACCGATTCACAAAGATCATCATCAGTTCCTAAGGTTTGCCTTTCTAGACAGGCATTACCAGTTTGTGGCTCTTCCCTTCGGGTTAGCTACAGCCCCAAGAATTTTTACAAAGGTTCTGGGGTCTCTTTTGGCGGTCCTAAGACCACGGGGCATAGCAGTGACCCCTTATCTAGACGACATCCTGATACAGGCGTCAAACTTCCAAATTGCCAAATCTCATATGGACATAGTGTTGGCATTTCTGAGGTCGCATGGGTGGAAAGTGAACGAGGGAAAGAGTTCTCTATCACCCCTCACAAGGGTTTCCTTCCTAGGAACTCTGATAGATTCTGTAGAAATGAAAATTTACCTGACGGAGTCCAGGTTATCAAAGCTTCTAAATTCCTGCCGTGTTCTTCACTACATTCCGCGCCCTTCGGTGGCTCAGTGCATGGAAGTGAACGGCTTAATGGTAGGGGCGATGGACATAGTGCCATTTGTGCGCCTACATCTCAGACCACTGCAATTATGCATGCTCAGTCAGTGGAATGGGGATTACACAGATTTGTCCCCTCTGCTAAATCTGGATCAAGAGACCAGAGATTCTCTTCTCTGGTGGCTATCTCGGGTCCATCTTTCCAAAGGTATGACCTTTCGCAGGCTAGATTGGACAATTGTAACAACAGATGCCAGCCTTCTAAGTTGGGGTGCAGTCTGGAATTCCCTGAAGGCTCAGGGATCGTGGACTCAGGAGGAGAAACTCCTCCCAATAAATATTCTGGAGTTAAGAGCAATATTCAATGCTCTTCTAGCTTGGTCTCAGTTAGCAACCCTGAGGTTCATCAGATTTCAGTCGGACAACATCACGACTGTGGCTTACATCAACCATCAAGGGGGGACCAGGAGCTCCCTAGCGATGTTAGAAGTCTCCAAGATAATTCCCTGGGCAGAGACTCACTCTTGCCATCTATCAGCGATCCATATCCCAGGTGTAGAGAACTGGGCGGCGGATTTTCTAAGTCGTCAGACTTTTCATCCGGGGGAGTGGGAACTCCATCCGGTGGTGTTTGCTCAATTGGTTCATCGTTGGGGCACACCAGAATTGGATCTCATGGCGTCTCGCCAGAACGCCAAGCTTCCTTGTTACGGATCCAGGTCCAGGGACCCAGAAGCGACACTGATAGATGCTCTAGCAGCACCGTGGTTCTTCAACCTGGCTTATGTGTTTCCACCGTTTCCTCTGCTCCCTCGACTGATTGCCAAAATCAAACAGGAGAGAGCATCGGTGATCTTGATCGCGCCTGCGTGGCCATGCAGGACCTGGTATGCAGACCTGGTGGACATGTCATCCTTTCCACCTTGGCCTCTGCCTCTGAGACAAGACCTTCTACTACAAGGTCCTTTCAATCAGTCATTGATACCTTAATACAGGCACGAAAGCCTGTAACCAGGAAAATCTACCATAAGATATGGCGCAAATATCTTCATCGGTGTGAATCCAAGAATTACTCATGGAGTAAGGTTAGGATTCCTAGGATATTGTCCTTCTCCAAGAGGGTTTGGATAAAGGATTATCAGCTAGTTCTTTAAAGGGACAGATTTCTGCTCTGTCTATCCTTTTGCACAAGCGTCTGGCAGAGGTTCCAGACGTCCAGGCATTTTGTCAGGCTTTGGTTAGAATTAAGCCTGTGTTTAAACCTGTTGCTCCTCCATGGAGCTTAAACTTGGTTCTTAAGGTTCTTCAAGGAGTTCCTTTTGAACCCCTTCATTCCATTGATATCAAACTTTTATCTTGGAAAGTTCTGTTTTTGATGGCTATTTCCTCCGCTCGTAGAGTCTCTGAGTTATCAGCTTTACAATGTGATTCTCCTTATCTGATTTTCCATACAGATACAGTAGTTCTGTGTACAAAACCTGGGTTTTTACCTAAGGTAGTATCCAACAAGAATATCAATCAAGAGATTGTTGTTCCATCATTGTGTCCTAATCCTTCTTCAAAGAAGGAACGTCTTTTACATAATTTGGACATAGTCCGTGCTTTAAAGTTTTACTTACAAGCGACTAAAGATTTTCGTCAAACAACTTCCCTGTTTGTTGTTTACTCTGGACAGAGGAGAGGTCAAAAGGCTTCGGCAACCTCTCTTTCTTTTTGGCTTCAGAGCGTAATACGCTTAGCCTATGAGACTGCTGGACAGCAGCCCCCTGAAAGGATTACAGCTCATTCTACTAGAGCTGTAGCTTCCACCTGGGCCTTTAAAAATGAGGCTTCTGTTGAACAGATTTGCAAAGCGGCGACTTGGTCTTCGCTTCATACCTTTTCAAAATTTTACAAATTTGATACTTTTGCTTCTAGGAGGCTATTTTTGAGAGAAAGGTTCTACAGGCAGTGGTCCCTTACGTTTAAGTACCTGCCTTGTCCCTCCCTTCATCTGTGTACTTTAGCTTTGGTATTGGTATCCCACAAGTAATGGATGATCCGTGGACTGGATACACCTAACAAGAGAAAACATAATTTATGCTTACCTGATAAATTTATTTCTCTTGTGGTGTATCCAGTCCACGGCCCGCCCTGTCCTTTTAAGGCAGGTCTAAATTTTAAACTACAGTCACCACTGCACCCTATGGTTTCTCCTTTCTCGGCTAGTTTCGGTCGAATGACTGGATATGGCAGTTAGGGGAGGAGCTATATAGCAGCTCTGCTGTGGGTGATCCTCTTGCAACTTCCTGTTGGGAAGGAGAATATCCCACAAGTAATGGATGATCCGTGGACTGGATACACCACAAGAGAAATAAATTTGTCAGGTAAGCATAAATTATGTTTTTGTTTTTTTTTTAAATAAAAATAATAAAACATTTTAGCTGTGATGGACCCCTGCCTTAGCCCCAACCTCCCTGATCCTCCCTCCAGCTCTCTAACCCTCTCCCCTACCTAATTACCGCCATCTTGGGTACTGGCAGCTGTCTGCCAGTACCCAGTTTGGCCCCAAAAACCAAAGTATTTTTATTTTATTTTAAACTTAAAAACTCTTTCTGTAGTGTAGCAGCCCCCCCACAATACCCCACCCCTCCCCCTCCCAGATCCTTTTATATTTTAATTTTTTTTTTACCTTTTTCTCCCTTTCTGCCCTCATTCATTGGTGTCAGTGTGGCTAATGTGCGCACGTGCACGCGCACACGCACGTGCGCGCGTGCCCCATGCACGTTCACACACACACGCACCCCCCTCGTGCACGCGCACGCGCATCGTGCACGCGCACGAACGCTCCCTCACACCCGGACAACGGCACCATAGCTACCGGTACAGAGAGGGCCACAGAGTGGCTCTCTCTGCATCGGAGGCTTGTAAAGTGGTATTGCAGCATGCCTCCATATCGAGGCATCACTGCAATACCCTCAGAGCTGCTGGAAGCGTTTGTGATCGCTTCCAGCACTCTGTTAGACAACTGACGTACCAGGTACGTCTATTGTCATTAACTGTTAGTTTTTGCATGACGTACCTGGTACGTCAGTTGTCATTAAGGGGTTAAAGGGACACTGAACCCACTTTTTTTCTTTTGTGATTCAGATAGAGCATGCAGTTTTAAGCAACTTTAAAATTTACTCCTATTATCAATTTTTCTTTGTTATCTTGCTATCTTTATTTGAAAACGAAGGCATCTAAGCGATTTTTGGTTCAGACCTGGACAGCACTTATTTATTGGTGGGTGAATTTATCCACCAATCAGCAAGAACAACCCAGGTTGTTCAACAAAAATGGTCCAGCATCTAAACTTACATTCTTGCATTTCAAATAAAGATACCAAAAGAATGAAGACATTTTTTATAATAGGACAATCAGACAAAATTGCAAGCTCTGTCTGAATCACCAAAGAAAAAAATTGGGTTCAGTGTCCCTTTAAGAAAAAAATTGCTTAAGATTAACCCTAAAGGTACTGAATACTAGAGAGATGAAGACATACATGTACTTATGTTAACATACATGATCAGAGGATATTATAATTAATCACATTTCAACAATGCTTTAAAGATCATGAATAAAATAAGGCAACAGAAAACATTACGCAGAGATATATATGTTATAAATGTTGTATATACTAAGCTTAATTAAGCATTAAATGATTGCCAAAAAGTAAATAGATACATTTCAGGGCTCATACTTCATAGAGCAAGATGCAAATATTTAAGGACAGAAATATATATGCAGTCAGTACATTGCAAGCGGTATAAGCATAGCATAGAAGATCTGTTAATGTAATATTATTAGCATACTGCATTAATGTAGATAAATATATAGTACAGATATGGTAAAATGACTTAAATCATAGTTGTACAAGTAGCTACTACTGGGTTGATAATCAACTCCTAAGTATATTATCCAGATGCAAAATTCTATACTCTAGCAATCTACATCAATGCTGTATGTAAACAAAGGCAGATAAACAGCATGCGGTTAGCAGAGTATGAGATAAATGAACCTAACCATGGCCTAGATTATGAGTTGTGCGTTGGCTTTAAAAAGCAGCGTTAAGAGGTCCTAACGCTGCTTTTTTTTTTTTTTTTTTTTTTTAAATATTGTTTTTTTTATTGAGGTTATGCAGGTGAAATAACAATACAGGATTTAAGTGTTACAGGATAAACATAAATGTCAATGTTATATTAGCCATCCATGAGCAAGTAATCACCAGAAAACTTAACATAATATTAGACTGTAACCTCTAGAATATTCATTTTCTTATTAACATATAAACTGTTTCCAAACACTTAACACACAAGTTGAGTATCTGTTGGTAGGCAGAAGTTAACTAGGGGTGTTTGTAGAGGTATGGCAGATTATGCGAGAAAAGTATGCCTAAAGTGAGCCAATAATGGCGCTAACTAAATGTGGGAGCGCTTGGTTAGGATGAAATAGATCCTTAAATTTTGCTTTTAAGCAACTTCAGAAAAGGGAGCACCGAGCACAACATGATGAGAGGGGTCATGCTTTAGAAGGGAGAGACATAGGGAGGTAAGAAGAGGGGAGGAGAGATGGGGAGAGGGAAAAAAAAAAAACAAGGAATAAGAGGTCTCTAGGACTTACATGAGTCCTTGTCAGGTTTAAGTAGTAGAATCCCTAATTTTTTTCCAAATTTCCCAGGATTGACAATGTAGGGAGATCCTATTATTTATAGCAAACACAGGGCTCTCCATTACTTCTAGATAGTCCATGATTTTGGACAAATCTCCCCAGTTGGGGATAGAGGATTGTTTCCACTTACGCGCTATACTCAGTTTGGCAGCCGTGAATAGGTAGATACTAAGGAGACCCACCGGGGACAGGGGGAGACCCACATCCAAATGAAACAATACTTTCCGTGGGTCCAACCATAGATTCGGGTCCACCTCAGAGCATCTATGTGAAAGCATAACCCAGAGAGGCCGCAAAGCAGGGCATTCCCACCATATGTGTGCCGATGATCCTAGCTGGCCACAACCTCTCCAACAAAGCGGGGAGTTTGTATGGGAGATTTTAAAAAGCCAGAGTGGGGTCATATGCCATTGCATACATATCTTGAGATATAGCTCTATCATCGTGACGCAGTGTATAGCCCGCCTGGTTGCGCTCATGGCTTTAGACCATTCCTCCTGAGAGGCTTGGAATTGTAAGTCTCTTTCCCTAGCAACAATGTATATAGATTTGAGATATATGGGAGGGTTGAGGATGTCTTGGTATGAGATAGACAGTGTTTTAGGAATTTTTTTTGCTGTGTGCCATCTCGATTCCCATTTCGTAGGAGCTCAAAGAGTTAGAGATGTGAAGCCCCATGATTGTAACAAGCTTTTCAACCTCCAAAATTCAAACTGCAATAATTGGGAGGGCTGGAACTTGGAACGGAAGTCTGCCAGGTTCATCAACTGCCTATCAGGGAATAAATCTTGTATACTAAATATTCCGTGGGAGTGCCAAATTGAGGGGTGTGAGTCCTGAAGAGCGGAGAGTAGACCTGACAGCGTGTGTATTGGGGACGGATGAGGGGCTATCTGGGGTAGTGAGCGAGTTTTATCCCAGAACTTTAGGGCTGAGAGAATGATAAAGTTTTAGATGTCTAGAAGAGCCCTGGTATGTTTAGGAATCCATAGCAGACCAGAGAGTGTAAGGAGGTGGGGAAGAGTAGCCTGCTCAAGTATCCACCACTTGCTCTCAGAAGATTCAGAATTCCACGGGAGAATATGGGCTAACCTAGAGGCTTCATGGTAGTATGCCAAATTAGGGACGCCGGCTCCCCCACTTAGCAGAGGTTGTTGTAAGACTCTGGTTGTCACTCTCAGGTGTTTATGCCTCCAGATAAATTTATTACATAGGAGTTGGAACTTTCCTATCAGGGATTTGGGAATAGGAATCGGCAATGTCCTAAACAGGTAAGTGAGTTTGGGCAGTAGGGTCATCTTGCTAACGCTGCTTTTTAACGCCCGCTGGTATTACGAGTCTTGCAGGTACAGGTGTACTGCTCACTTTTTTGGCCAGACTCGGAAATACCGCAAATCTACTTACGTTAATTGCGTATCCTATATTTTCAATGGGACTTGCATAGCACCAGTATTATGAGTCTGACCAAAAGTGAGCAGTAAACCCTCTCCTGTCAAGCCTGGTACCGCATTTAAAAGTCGGTAGTTAAGAGTTTTACACTACAACACCGTAGCATTAAACTCTTAACTAAAGTGCTAAAAAGTACACTAACACCCATAAACTACCTATTAACCCCTAAACCAAAGCCCCCCAACATCGCAAACACTAAAATAAAATTTTTAACCCCTAATCTGCCGAACCGGACATCGCCGCCACTATAATAAATATATTAACCCCTAAACTACCGCACTCCCGCATCGCAAACACTATTTAAATATTATTAACCCCTAATCTGCCGGCCCTAACATCTCCGCCACTTACCTACATTTATTAACCCCTAATCTGCCGCCCCCAATGTCGCCGCCACTATCATAAAGTTATTAACCCCCTAAACCTAATTCTAACCCTAACATCCCCTAACTTAAATATAATTTAAATACATCTAAATAAAATTACTACAATTAACTAAATTATTTCTATTTAAAACTAAATACTTACCTATAAAATAAACCATAAGCTAGTTACATTGTAGCTAGCTTAGGGTTTATTTTCATTTTATAGGCAACTTTGTATTTATTTTAACTAGGTAGAATAGTTATTAAATAGTTATTAACTATTTAATAACTACCTAGCTAAAATAAAGACAAATTTACCTGTAAAATAAAACCTAACCTAAGTTACAATTACACCTAACACTACACTACAATTAAATTCATTACCTAAATTAAATACAATTAATTACAATAAAAAAATGTATCTAAAGTACAAAAAAACACACTTAATTACAGAAAATAATAAAGTAATTACAAGATTTTTAAACTAATTACACCTAATTTAATCCCCCTAACAAAATAAAAAAGCCCCCCCAAAATAAAAAAGCCCTACCCTACACTAAATTACAAATAGCCCTTAAAAGGGCCTTTTGCGGGGCATTGCCCCAAAGTAATCAGCTCTTTTACCTGAAAAAAAATTACAATTCCCCCCAACATTAAAACACACCACCCACACAACCAACCCTACTCTAAAACCCACCCAATCCCCCCTTAAAAAAATTGATTCCTATGGGGAAATCGTGCACGAGTACGTTTTACCAGCTCACCGTTAACGTAAGCAGCGCAGGTATTGAGGTGAGATGTGGAGCAAAATTTTGCTCTACGCTCACTTTTTTGCAGCTAATGCCGGGTTTGTAAAAACCTGTAATACCAGCGCTGTATGAAAGTGAGTAGTTAGCATAAACTGCTCGTTAGCACCGCACAGCCTCTAACGCAAAACTTGTAACCTCTGCCAGAGATTAATAATATCAAACTCAGAATTAAAGCCTGATGGAATAAGGCTATTGAGTTTGAAAATCCAGTAGATTTCCTGTCTACATAGGATGAAGAATTTACCCCCCACAGGTGGTCTTTTGACCTGCTTTATCATCTTCCATTTGAATGTACTCACATTTTTGTTATGGATCTTCTTAAAATGCCTAGACAGTACAGAGCATGCCCTATCACCTGAAATGTAGGACACGTGCTTCCTAATGCGGGTCCCCACCTCTCTGGTGATCCTACCTACATAACATTTCTTGCACTGTATGCATTCTACCAGATAGATAACAAACTTACTTTTACAGTTGATACAAGAATATTTTGTTACATTTGCACATGATATGAAACACAAATTTCAGTGTCCCCACTCTCATATGTTTATGTATTATCTATGGCTGCTGTCACAGAGTTGAGTAGTGGTGGCAGAGACGGTATGTGGCGCTCTTATGGCTTTGCACTTCTGGTAGGCTGCTATATTGACACCATATTCCCAATTCAAAGGAAAGCAGCTATCAGAAAAAAAAACAATTACATCTCATCACAGCAGAATTTATTCACAAATATAAAAACTTAAAATGAGGCTGCAACCAAAATGTTTTCCTAATGTTTTGAAAATAAATGTGTGTCCCCCCTCCCCCCGTAGAAGCACCTACATAATATCCTCAATTTTCTATTAAAATATCCACTATCTTGCACTTTACAGGAAAATGTTGCTGGCCCCTGCTCTATAGCATTAGAGTATTTACTTTTCGCACTTTATGTCCCTTTAAAAGCTTAATGGCTTAGACAGTGTATTTTTCTCCTAAAAACTTTATGCTTCTAATTAAACTTGTCTAACTAATGCTTTGATGGGACTCGTTAACCTTAATAAAACAGACTGTGCTTAGTGAAAGAATGATTCCACTGTGTATTGCAGTGCATATGGTAAGGGACGCATGTGAGCACGCTCTGACAGAACTGTAACTGTAAACAAGGCAGTGGTGCATTCATTATATAAGGCAGATGTAAAGCTTTCAGACAGGCTAATGTTCCTTATCTGCAGACTTATTCTGCTCCATAGTAGGTATTGGTATTCAGCAATGTCCCTATAAAAAATGCTGTGCATTTTACCCTGCTGAAATTATTTCTATCCAATTAAAAACAATCAAGATTCAAAATGTTACATTGAAAATGTTTTGACTCCTCAAATGTTGCAATAGAAATGGCGCCTGTCAATAATGTTTCAGTTGTTGCAAACTGAAATGTAGCAGATAATGGTTGGAACAGGGGTGTGTGCTAAGCGATTAATGATCTAACATAGAAGCAAAGAGTACAGCCCTCTATGGCTGACAACATATTATCCTAGTCAAAAAAGATGTCCTTTCTGGGGTCAATCTGAAGTAATCGATGAACGCGGACTAGTCATCAGAAGCCATCCTGAAGTGTGCCCACAGGCCGAAATATTTAAATGAGATGACTCAAGAGTGATTCACTGGCTGTTCGTGCTTATGAAGTAATAAGTAATCAAATGCCTCCAGGATGGTCTCTAAAATACTCCTGTTTGTCTTGGGTAATCCTAATTGAAGTATATTGCGTTCAAATATTTTAGCAAGCATACTTTTTTCTATGAATTCTTATGAACATATTATCTTTGAATTCACACACATATATATATATATATATATATATATATATATATATTTTTTATTAAAATATTATACATATCAGCACTACTAGTGTAATGAAATTGAGAGTCATACACAAAACATAATGTTCCCATAATGGGATACAAGAACAGGAGAAGTGGACCGAGCGCTACACCCAGGGCCTTAAGCTTACTAACTATATAGCCTCCTAGTAGGCTAATAATACAAAAGTTAAAATGGGGAGAGAGTAAGCGCTAAAAAGCTTAAAAGGCTAGTAAAAGGTACATTTTAATACATATAAAAATTTTCAAGATATATAGATGACATCTTTTTGATTTGGAGTGGAACATTGGAAGATCTGCTACATACTATCAATGTAATGAACCACAACGAAAAGAATCTTAAGTTTACATACCAATACAGCCAAGAGAAACTGGACTTTCTGGATCTGAGAATTGAAGTGAAAGATGGGAAGCTCGAGACGTCAACCTTCTTCAAGGAGGTTGACTGTAACAACTATATCCATAACACAAGCTGCCATCATCCCACCTGGAAGTCAAATATACCCAAGGGCCAATTCTTGAGGGTCAAGAAAAATTGTTCTACTATAGAACAATGGACTGCACAGGCTGACATACTGAAACAACGTTTCTTGGAAAGAGGGTATGACAATAAGTCGTTGGATGATAAAATCGAAGAAGTCAGTAAGATCAAGAGAGAGAACCTCCTGAGTTATAAAAACAAACCAAGAAAAACCTGGGATGATGAAACAATCAACGTGCCTATGATATCCGAGTACTGTGAGAACAGATCCATCCTGGAAAAGATTATTAAGAAACATTGGGCAATACTCAAAGATGATGACGTGATTGGGGAAAGGCTGAATCCACATCCGAGATTCATTTATAGGAGAACTAGGAACCTGAAAACGATGATAGCTCCTAGTATACCTAGGAAAGGAAATAATAACGACACAACCAATCACCAAGGAAAAAGCATTAAAGGCTTCTACCCATGTCCAAGCTGTAAAGCTTGTAAGAACGGACGAAAAACAGACACTTTCTCATCACATCAGAGAAACGAGAAACATAGGATCAAAGAGTTGATCAGATGTAGCGACAAAAATGTGATCTATCTAGTTTCCTGCTCCTGCGTATTACAATATATAGGGCAGACATCAAGGGCCCTCAAAGATAGGATCAGGGAACACATCCTATGCATAGAGAAAGGCAGAATAGATACCCCACTCTACAAGCATTTTGCAACTACCCACAAGGGGAATCTGAAAGATTTTAGTTATTTTGGGATACAGAAGGTCAAAAAAGACTGGAGAGGAGGAAACCATGAGCAAAAACTACTATTCAATGAGTCAAGATGGATATTTATGATGGACTGTCTATACCCTAGAGGTTTAAATCAGAAAGAAGACCTTGCACACCTGATCTCCATTAAATGACATCTATTAAATAACAACCACCATCCATCTCTGAGTGCTCAAATATGATATGACCTAAGTTAGAGAGATAGGATCCCAACATGCGACCGCTAAGTTGGTTACCCCACACAGTATCCCAACTAAATATTTACCTCTGCATTCATCACTATTTTCTATGTACCTATAAAGGGAGATCGAATACATGAAAGCTATAAACTAGAGTGGAAGTGAAAATCGAAAATACTAACCCTCTCCGTTTCCTATAAAAACCAAGGGAAATGTAAAAATTCTGAGTGGGCATAATACTTGTTCTGTATTACAAAATGTTAGTCGCTCATTAAAGAACAAAATCATATCAGAGAGAGAAACATAACATCAGGCATAGGACAATTTGGTCACAAAGATACATCAGCACCAATGAGTAAATATACAAGCATAAGTACATTTGTCAAGTAATTAACACCTGGCAACAGATCCATACACGGGAATAATAGACCTAAAGAATTGCGACAATGTCGTATTGAATACACCCAGCTTTGTCAAACTGAACACATTCAGTATGACAACTTTAAAATTGTCATATTGAACTAAAAAAGTATCATAGAAAAGAAAAAAACCTGTATTCATACACTGGTCTATACATAACAATCCAATGTAGGACTACTTAATGTGTGAAATGAAATATCATAATTGAAGATTTTGTATCTTGTATCCTCTACCCCACGTCTGCCCCAAAGTCAAACAGAAGCCATCACTTTGAGTGTATTTACGTCTGATCTTACACCAGCTGATTTCTGGTTAATGGTCACCTAAAGTCCTTTATATACACATACAAATGTAATGAAACCCTCCCAATTAGATTTGAGCTTACACCTTCACTGTGAACAGATAGGAAGATCCTTGATCCCTCTTGAGACATTACAGTTTGTCATCCCACCATCGGCGGTGAGATACAGCATTAGGATGCAATAAACGTCTCACAATGTTAAGTTAGATAAACATTGCAGGTCTATACTTTACCAAGGTCATATATGACTCAATGGCTCCTTGAGAATACCCATAGGCTTTATTTTCAAAAGAACTAGAAGGAAGCAGTGAAACGGCTATCCATTACGAAAGTATGAACAAATAAAAGTAAATTGTAAAGCTATTCAATATTAGGATCCAAGAATGTGCCTAGAATTAAGAAAGTGAGTTTTATTAGGATCCAAGAATGTGCTTAGAATTAATATAGTGAGTTTTATTAGAAGCAGTTTTACTATAAGCAGTGACAGATTAGCATTGTAAGAAATTACATACATTATTCAAAGAATTGACTATTCCCAGTAACCGATTCTATTACATATTGGCACATTGACTCTGACATTATATGTTATAGACACAGAGACAATGAGCCATAGTAAGATCGGGTAATACCGAATATCTGAGAAAGATCTGTAGTCCTAATAAGTGAGGGAACTACATATCCCATAAGTCAATGGGGAATATGATGCTGCACCTTCCGGTCATATGACGCAGACCGGTGGACCAAAGAACTTCCGGTCACATGATAGAGACCGGTGAATCGAATAAACTATGTCTCCCAAAAGCTAAAACGGAAGTTGATGCCGCGATACCAGGCCACTTCCGGTCATAGCAATTTTCAAAATAAGATCGCATTTGAAATTAAGTTTTTGACATCAACAGGGGCAATTCATAAATGAGATCCAGTCCATGTAAATAAATAAGCAATTTGAGCCCAAAGAAAGGGGAAACCCGCCCAGAAAACTAGCTGTGTTAACACAGAATATAATAATAACAACATTGACAAAACGCTACTATTACCTAATAATGAAAATAAAAAACAAATAAATAGGAAAATCTAGATTTATACTAGAATTTGTGGCAATAATAGGAACCAATTAACCTTTAAGATGGGAAAACATAAACATAACATAGGAAATATCCCAGAGATGCAATGGGTGAAACAGGAAACATAACATAGGAAATATCCCAGAGATGCAATGGGTGAAACAGGAAACATAACATAGGAAATATCCCAGAGATGCAATGGGTGAAACAGGAAACATAACATAGGAAATATCCCAGAGATGCAATGGGTGAAACAGGAAACATAACATAGGAAATATCCCAGAGATGCAATGGGTGAAACAGGAAAGGGAGGTGCCTCTAAAAATGGCGCCAAAACAGCACCAATCATTTCAACACTGACCCTACTTAAAGCTCCCAGATTTTCTGATACAGTATAGTCTTGAGAAAGGCCTAGTCTAGGCCGAAACGCGTTGGCATACTGGTGAGCTTGGTTTTAATTACCTATATTATATATCATATACAGTGTTGCACTATTTGTTTCTCTTTTGTTCCCTTTTAGGTATTTTATCGATGTATTTGTTTGTTATGGATCTTACCAAGGATTTTTAACATCTGAATTAAGGATTTGTTTTCACTAGATCTTTAGTGCTTTTTAATATTATCACTGATTTTCTATTTTTGTCTTTTGATATTTTTGTCTTTTGATTTTTGACCTTTGTTTATCATTTGAATTCAAGTTTTCCACGTGGATTTTTTCACAAGTTATTTTTATTTTTATTTTTATACACCTCACGGATTTACAATTTTTTAATTTAGCAGCTGAACCACAATAATTTGACCCACTCAACGTTTACATTCTACTATTATTGACTTCACGTTATATTTCTACACGTCACTTTGGAGGAAACACTACTGGATTCACTTACATATAACCGGTTGAACATTTGAACATTTTTTATGTACGCCAATTTTTGTGAACACTATTTTTTGTGAATGCTATTTTTCTTTTTTGTGAATGCTATTTTTCTTTGTTGAAAGCTATTGTGTGCACTCAATCACTCACTTAGGTTGTTTATATTATTGAATGTACATGTCCTTCTAACTCCTCATCACTGGCTCACTAAGTCAGCGTCACATGCTATACTCCATTGGATATTTTTAGATATTTTTAGATTTGTTTATTATATATATATATTTTTTTTTGTTAAGTCAGACATGGATCCATGCGTCTGATTGCCATTTGTAAATTTTTATATGTATTAAAATGTACCTTTTACTACCCATAATGGGATACACCTGTAGTGGTGTACGGTAGTGGTAATTTTAGTGATGTAAAAAAGGAGGAAGAGAACCGACCACTATTATCCCACACTAGACTATAGCTCAATAAATATTCAATGCAACCCCATATGGGGGGAACCTGGATCAAATTTTACTATGTAAGGAGAGTAAGTGGATCTTCAATTTGAAAAGTTTGAAACCATTAGGTCTTAATGAAGAAATAAACTTCGGCTCATTTTTGGATGACTGATTACCCAAAGTATAATCAGTAGGCTTAACATTTATAGCCCAATTGCATTTGGCAAAACATGGAATTCTGTGATATATTTTAAAATCCTGTATAAATAAATATATATATATATATATATACATATATATATATATATATATATATACAGGTATATTTGTATGTATAAATGTGTACATTTTGAAGGAACACCTGTATAACAAAGATCCGCCAAAATGAGGACCTTCAAGAACCTTTGAAAATTAAGAAATTATTTTTAGGTAACAATAGTTTGTTTTTCTCTGGATGTATTTTTAAAAAAAGTAACTTCTGTGTATCGTATATGGGTGATTTGTCTTTAGGCAGCAATTTATGTGTAATATACTTGTTGTGAATTTATATGTTGTATATTGAAAGTATTTGGCAACACATATAAATGAAATATGTAGTATTTCACCGGGCAAATTTTATTAAAGAAAGGCCGAGCATATTGTTTAAATGAAAGGAGGGAAACCTCCAATGAGAATCAAGCCAGAAGGAGCCCGTATGTTGAACGGGTGAAACACGCGTAGCTGCTAAACTTCGGCGGTGTTGTCAGCTGAACACCACGGTCCTCCTCAATTTGTTTCTTTTATTGGGGCACTCTTTTGAAGGCGTGCTATGCACTAAAGTGCCTTCATAATCATTTGACATTCAACCTGATATAAGAGATAAAGGAGACAAAATAGACAGAGTGTTTGGATATTGCAGATGCAGGGGAAATACTATCTGAATTGACATCGGAACAGGTAACATTTACATGGCTGATTGTAAATCATACTGATATCTCTGTGACGTGGCTATATGGGATACAAAGCCTGCATGTTGGAAGTCAGGGGGTGTGACGGACTGCTTGCTATGGAATATAATGATATGGAAACCTGTGTGAATGGTTGCTTAATAAGCTAAAGCCTGCGTGATCAATCTATTGCCTACTAACATATGCCTGCGGATTACATATATAGTAGTCCCTGATATTCTGTATAACACTACTAATTTGGACCATCTGTGAAAGTGTATTATTAATCTGATAAGGTTGAACTACCTATATATGGAGAGTCAGATGGAGTAGTTGGTTACTTAGAATGGGATTTCATCATTCTGGATCTCCACACTAAAGTTAAATAAGTTGAAAACAGTTTGTTGATCTGCATTAGTTAACAGGAATCACAACAAATGTTATCCATTATCTTGGATGCACATCAATGGACTTTGTTGTAGGACTTTCCTTCTTTACTATGCAGTCTATAATTCCCATTTGAAACAAATTGTCTATATTATTGTTGCCAATTGTTAATACTAAATAACATATTAACTGAATCAGGGTTGTCTACTTTTCTTTCTCTCTATTTCTTTCTGGTTTTCCGTATGGGGTTGCATTGAATATTTATTGAGCTATAGTCTAGTGCTCGATAATAGTGGTCGGTTCTCTTCCTCCTTTTTTACATCACTAAAATTACCACTACCGTGCACCACTACAGGTGTATCCCATTATGAGAACATTATGTTTTGTGTATGACTCTCAATTTCATTATACTAATAGTGCTGATATGTATAATATTTTAGTATAAATCCTGATCACGTTTAGTGACCTATCTCACAAATCGAGCACACTAAGTGTTATTTCCCCTCTTTGGGGAATTAGATAGAAAGGGAGGGGGGATTTTTGGTTGACAACCTGTGTTAAACAATCACCTGTATTACCATGTAACAGAAAGATGGTGGAGTTAAATGATGGCGAATGGAAATATCATGTGGAAGATACTTTCTCCACTCCTTCTCATCAGGGAAACACAGATAGAGGCCCATTTATCAAGCTCCGTATGGAGCTAGAGGGCCTGTGTTTCTGGCGAGTCTTCAGACTTGCCAGAAACACAAGTTATGGAGCAGCAGTGTAAAGACCGCTGCTCCATAACCCTGTCCACCTGCTCTGATGTGGCAGATAGGAATCACCAAAATACAACCCGATCGAGTTCGATCGGGTTGATTGACACCCCCCTGCTGGCAGCCCATTGGCCGCGAGTCTGCAGGCGGCGGCATTGCACCAGCAGCTCTTGTGAGCTGCTGGTGCAATGCTGAATACGGAAAGTGTATTGCTCTTTGCATTCAGCGATGTCTGTCGGCCCTGATCCACACTGTCGGATCAGGTCCGACAAACATATGATAATTCGGCCTCATAGTGTGAACCCTGAAAATACAAGCCTTTACAAATCTTTTAAAGAATACAAAAATAGATTATTTAAGGAACAAAAACTAAAGTGGGCAATATCTAGTTTGGAAAAGTATGTAGAGGCAAAAATGATCCCTAGAGATCTAAGGATAAGGAAAAGACCAGGTGCAAATTTAGATAACCCCCTAACTGAAAATTTCCAGAAAAATGGGATGAATTCGCCTGTCAGTGCTCAACAAACTGGATGAACTTAATGATAGAGGAAAACAAGCTAAGACTGACCAAGACACAAAATGACTTACTAACAGCCAAGAATAAAGTGGAGGTTTTTGAAAGGAAAATACGAATATGAAAGATTAATGGGATTGACTAAAATAGAGTTAAGAAAAATTCAAGACTTTATAAAATGTAGAAAGAAAAAGAAATACCAAAGGGATTGGTCAGATTACCAGGAAAACAAGATATATAATTATGCATATAGTGCATCGAGTGGCTCAGAGACTGAAGCATCTAGTGGAGATGAGAAGCAGAATAGTAAGACATACAGAGACCAAAAGAAGAGTTTTTTAGGACACAGGCGCACAAATACAGGCGAGGGGGAAGGAAACATAGACACATCCAGAGGCAGAAGGAGATATCCTTTAAGACAACGGAGGCAGAACAACATGTAGACATAACTGTAGTGAATCTTTCACAAAAAGAGTTGACAACTTCACAAGTTGAAGTATTAAAGAAGGGACTAACTTTTTTCACCTGTAAATAAAATTGATACATTTGAAGTAGTAAAGGACCTACATCTTTTTGCTAGGAAAATAGTTCTAAAAAAGCCTTTGATCATAAACCTGAAGCAAATATCTTAAATATTCATGAAAGGCAAACACTTAGAACTTTAGAGGAATTGGCTGGTGAGAGTGATGATCAAAAAACTAGTATGATAACAAATATTGGATTCAGTAATTTTAAAAGCAAATAAAAATATACCAGTGGTACCAATATTCCATCATTTGCCGAAGGTTCACAAGTCCATCACTAATGTCAAGGGGAGACCAATTGTCTCAGGGATTGGCTCCATTTTTGAAAACTTATCAAATTGGATTGAGTCGTTATTGCAGCCACTAGTATGGAAACTTCCAACCTTCCTTAGAGATACTAAGCATTTGCTTAATAGTATGGAAGAAGTTACTTGATTGCCTGATTTTGGATGTCTCACAGTGGATGTGGTAGGACTGTATTCTGCCATCTCGCACGATAAAGGGCTGGCAACAGTGAGATGGATCTCCTGAGTGAATATGCTCCTGAACTCAAAAACTTTATTTTGAGAACAATAGAGTTCCTGTTGAATCACAATTATTTTGAGTTTGGAGGCGAATTTTATCTTCAGAGGCATGGGACAACCATGGGGGCAAAATTTTCCCCAGCCTATGCGAATCTTTTCATAGGCTGGTGGGAGCTGTCCCACGTCTTTGCAGATTCTAATCCGCTTGGTAGCCTAGTGATAGGTTACAAGCGTTATATAGATGATTTTCTATTTGTGTGGGCAGGTACTAAGTCAGAGAGTGAGCAGTTTGTGGCATACCTAAATAGTAATGAAGTAGGTCTGGAATTTACACATAATTTTGATAGATCTAGAGTTGATTATTTGAATGTCACACTAATAGGTGACATTACAGAAATGAAGGTTAAGTCAACGCTATATGTTAAACCGATTTCAGCCAATTCGTTGATACATGCCAAGAGCTGCCATCCACGCCATATGCATTATGGCGTGGCAAAGGGACAGCTCATCAGGGCAAAACGTAATTGCTCTAATGAATCTGATTAGCAGTTAGAGAGTAAGGCACTATTGAATAAATTGAGAGAAAGGGGTTATCCAGAAGGTCCAATCAATAAAGCATTAAAAGATGTAAAGTTGATACCTAGGTCTACTCTATTGCAGTCAAAGAAGCCAAGAGATGAGGATAAGAGCGAGATTACCTTTGTGACAATATATACAAGCCAATACAGGAATATTTGCAATATAATTAAGAAGAACCTCCCAATTTTGAGGGGAGATGACATACTCAAAAATATTTTAGATAAGGGGTGTAGGTTTACATCTAGAAGAAATATCACTATTGGGAACATGATTTCACCTAGTGCCTTAAGAAAACCCAAAAAAGAGAGTAGTTGGTTAAGCTGCAAGGGTCATTACAAATGTGGCGCAAGAAGTTGTACAGCTTGTAGTTACACTTTAGTGAGCAAGGTTTTTCAATCTGCATACACACAAGGTCTATGAGAGTAAATAGTGCACCAATTGTAGGACTGAATTTATCATCTATATGGGGCAGTGCAATAAATGTAACATACAGTATGTAGGTTGCACCTCTAGAGAGGCTAGAGCCAGAATCAGAGAACATCTGAATGATATAGATAATGAAAAGACCACTACTGGAGTAGCCAAACATTTTCTTTACGCGCATCAGGGAGTGACTGACTCCTTTAGATGGATGATAATTGATGTCATTAATAAGAAGCCAAGAGGTGGTAGTAGAGTCCAAGAAATGTTCCGTAGAGAAGCATATTGGATTTTTACCCTAAATACTCGCAGACCTGCTGGTATGAATATTGAGGGCGACATTATCAATTTTTGGGAAAGAACAAACTAATAATACAGTTATATTATAGAGTAAACTTTAAGCATTTCAATAATGATATATACACCAGTGAAAGAGTATGTTGCAGGATTTGATGAATCATGATAGTCATCAAATTTTATGTATCTATAATTGTGTTATAAACTAGTCTAAGCCACTTGTTATAAGTATGTAGTTAGTAATCTACATTTGTTTAGGAATGTATACTATTGATACAGTCTAAAGAAACAACATAATAGATTTTTATGTTCATCACAAATGTAATTTGTTTTTATATATATACTTAATTAGCTAGATGACTGAGACAAGGTGTCTAACTTCAAATCTAAAGCTAAACAAATAGTATCACAAAAGGAAGGTGTCCATTTAATGCAGATCAGAGATCAAATACATAAGCTATATGGTTTATACGCCTAATAGTCAGTTCAGCTATGTAATCTGTTACTATTTCAACAAAGTGAAGAAAATAGGATGTAGCTGTCCTCATATGATAATTGCACTACGCTAAAATTAAGAATGGTAAATAAAACATATCTGATATTCTGTAAAGACTAAGATTTGACTTTACAATATAATAATGAATTGCTTTTTTTTTTTTTTTTTTACTGTTCTCTACATTTAAAGTGTAAATTTGTATGAAATGCAAAGAGATACAAGTGGGGAGTGTGGTCTATTTTCACTGTGTACTAATAGATGGGAGGAGAGTCCACAAACACAGATATCCAATTAGGATGTGAGGGAGCGTATAAAGCTCCACAGATAACATAAGTAGAATGAGTCTATGAATAAGGCAGAACAGCTGAAACGCGTCAGTCTGGCCTGTTAAGTTTGTGGAATTTATTGTTTTTACAAATCCTTTTACTGCACGTGAGCTGTATAAATTTTTAATATGTTTAAATAAAGGAACTTTTTATTTTTACAAGCAGTATTCTTCTATTTTTGGTTTTTAAATAAAAATATATGCCAGCTCTTTCAAGTACCCCCTTAATACATAATTTTGTAAAATTGGTTAAAAGAGACATTGATTTATTGAATACAAATATTCAAACTTCAGACAATTTTACTGAAAAGCAGAGAAACACTTTAAAAGAACTTAGCAATGATATAGAAATCACAATAAAGCCATCCAACAAGGGCGGAAACATAGTTATTCTCAATACAAGCGATTATGTAGATGAATATCATCGTTTGTTGAAAGTTGAAAACCAATATAGAATACTACCCTTCTACCCTTCAATAAAATATAGTGAGGAAATGTTAGCCATATTAAAAAGAGCAAAAGATGAAGGATTGATCAATCAAAAATAGTTTGACTTCTTATTTGTTAAATATCCCATAACTCCAACTTTTTACAGTTTACCGAAACTCCATAAAAAGATATTTCCCCCTCCAGGACGCCCAATAATATCAGGGATGGGATCCCTAACTGAAAGGATTTCTCAATATGTAGACTTCTGTCTGAGACCAAGCCTACTAAGCCTCCCATCATACGTAAAGGATACTCTTGATGTCTTGAAAAAATTAAATGGTATTACAACAAACCCTGAAATAATTTTAGTAGCCATTTATGTTGAGGCTCTCTATTCTAGTATACCCCACGAAAAGGGGATAGAGTCATGCAAATTCTTTTTGTCACAAAGAGGTTATGAATATAAGAAACACACTGATTTGGTTCTCGAACTATTGTCATTTATCCTGGGACACAATTACTTTGTGTTTAGGGATAAATGCTATGAACACATTTTGGGATAGAGGCATGCCTCTATCTGGGAAAGTGGGAGCATGATTATATTTTAAACTGTGATGAGAGCTATAATTCATCAATTTCATTGTGGCTCAGGTTAATCGATGACATGTTCCTCCTATGGGAGGACACTGAGGTGAAACTTATTGAGTTTATGAATCGAATAAATCAAAATGATTTAAATCTTCATTTCATTTTCAAGTTCATGTATACGTATAGTTCAGATGAGGTTACATTTCTCGACTTACGAATCATGAATACAAACAATGAACTGAAAACAGCAACATATAGAAAGTACACTGCAGGGAATGTTTTGTTATCCTTCGATAGCCATCATCCTAAAAAATTAAGTGAAAATATTCCTTATAGTCAATACTTAAGACACAGACGTAACTGTACAGATTTCAGTCAGTTCAAATCTGAAGTAAATAATCTGAAAAAAAGACTTAAAGAAAAAGGATACTCTCAAATCAAAACATAAAGATAGAGAAAATCTTCTGTATGGCAACAAAGCGAATAGAGGTAATGATCCATATACAAGGTTTATCAGTACTTATAATAACAGATGGAGCAATATTCGTGCAATTTTGAATAGACATTGGCACGTCTTACTGGTTGATCTGACCATTGCAAAATTTGTAGGTTACACCCCCCTAATGACCCCTAAGAGAGCCCCGAATTTAAAAGATATATTATTTAAAATCAACTGTTGGAAATTGGTTATCTAAGAAACGCAGAGATGGAAATTTCAAATGCACACATTGTTCAGTTTGCATAAACATGCTAACAGGAGATACATTTTATGACCATTCAGGAACTCCTCATAAAATTAAAGGACCTATTACTTGCAATAGTGAAGGAGTGGTATATATGGTATCCTTTGATTGTCCCATGTTCTACATAGGTAAAACCTATAGGGAACTCAAGGAAAGAATAAAAGAACACAAATGTGACATAAAAAATAAATGCATTAAATACAGCAGTGTAGCAAGACACTTTATGGAGTTTCATAATAGTAACAAAAATATTTTGTGCTTCAGAGGGCTGGAACTAGTTGACATTAAAAGTAGAGGGGAGAACCTGGATCAAATTTTACTATGTAAGGAGAGTAAGTGGATCTTCAATTTGAAAATTTTGAAACCATTGGGTCTCATTGAAGAAATAAACTGTGGCTCATTTTTGGGTGACTGATTACCCAAAGTATAATCAGTAGGCTTAACATTTATAGCCCAATTGTATTTAGCAAAACATGGAATTCTGTGATATATTTTAAAATCCTGTATATATATATACAGGTATATTTGTTTGTATAAATGTGTACCTTTTGAAGGAACACCTGTATAACAAAGATCCGCTGAAATGAGGACCTTCAAGAACCTTTGGAAATCAAGAAATTCTTTTTAGGTAACAATAGTTTGTTTTTCACTGGATGTATTTTTTTAAAAAGTAACTTCTACGGATCGTATACGGGTGATTTGTCTTTAGGTAGCAATTTATGTATAATATACTTGTTGTGAATTAATATGTTATATATTGAAAGTATTTGGCAACACATATAAATGAAATACGTAGTATTTCACCGGGCAAATTATAGTAAAGAATAGCGGAGCATATTGTTTAAATGAATGGAGGGAAACCTCCAATGAGAATCAAGCTGGAAGAAGCCTGTATGTTGAACTGGTGAAACAGGTGTAGCTGTTGAACTTCGGCGTTGTTGTCAGCTGAACACCGCCGTCCTCCTCAATTTATTTATTTTATTGGGGCACTCTTTTGAAGGAGTGCTATGCACTAAAGTGCCTTCATAACCATTTGACATTCAACTTGATATAAGAGATAAAGGAGACGAAATGGACAGAGTGTTTGGATATCGCAGATGCAGGTGAAATACTATCTGAATTGACATCGGAAAAGGTAACCTTTACATGGCTGATTGTAAATCACACTGATACCTCTGTGAAGTGGCTATATGGAATACAAAGCCTGCATGTTAGAAGTCAGAGGGTGTGATGTACTGCTTGCTATGGAATATAATGATATGGAAACCTGTGTGAATGGTTGCTTAATAAGCTAAAGCCTGCGTGATCAATCTATTGCATACTAAAATATGCCTGTGGATTACAAACATAGTCCCTGATATTCTGTATAACCCTACTAATTTGGTTGAACTACCTATATATGGAGAGTCAGAGGGAGTAGTTGGTTACTTAGAATGGTATTTCTTCACTCTGGATCTCCACACTAAAGTTAAATAAGTTGAAAACAGTTTGTTGATCTGCATTAGTTATCACAACATGTTATCTATCATCTTGGATTCAAATCAATGGACTTTGTTGTAGGACTTTCCTTTTTAACTATGCAGTCTATAATGCCCATTTGAAAGAAATTGTCTAAATTATTGTTGCAAATTGTTAATACTAAATAACATATTAACTGAATCAGGGTTGTCTACTTTCCTTTCTCTCTATTTCTTTCTGGTTTTCCGTATGGGGTTGCATTGAATATTTATTGAGCTATAGTCTAGTGCTGGATAATAGTGGTCTGTTCTCTTCCTCCTTTTTTACATATCTATTTTTATATTTCAGATACTTTCAGATTATGTTCTCTTTTATAACTTTTCAGGTTATTTTCTCTTATGTTTATATTTTTATTATATTATATTATTAATTGAATTGATTTTGATCACAATCACAATTTTAGATTAAAAATACATGGACATTTGTTAATATAAATTTCAAAGAACCAAAAGCAAGGCAAATGACTGTCCAGGTAAGGCCCAACAGGCTGTTTCAACACCTTGAATGAGATCCAGTATGTGACTAACACGTAGAGAGTTAATCCAGAGGCATAGTCAGAACAGGCACAGGTCGGCAACTATTGGTAATAGAGGAACAAAGTTGAATCTAGAAGACTGGTCAAAGTTAAGCAGAGGTAAGTCACTTGCAGACTATAAGGGTACAAAATCAGAATTCTGCGAGAGGGCCAAAACGAAGTTAGAAGGTCATCTACAGAGTAGCCAATGATAACAGCACAGCCAAGAATTAAATACAAACAATGGCAAGAAATAGCTATCAACGCGTCAATAAATAATGATAACTAAAGGAAAAATGTGTGGCAAAAATGACATGAATAGGACATGATGCACTGGTTTCACGTGAGCGTTAAGTGGTTTATCGCAGCTCTTTGCACGCATCAGAAGTAGTGCACGTATTACAAGTTGATAGTAAATGCTTGAGCACAATTGAATTTAACACGTGTCAGGACTATAGAGCGCTGGTTATCTATTCCTCTTGAAAAAAAGTTGCGTAAAGCACATCACAAATACATTTAAAAGCACAGTTACACTCATAACACTGTCTAAGAACAATTAACAAAAAAAACAATATTGCATAAAAAAGTTATAAGGGCTCAAAGATATGAGGTCTCAGGTGTTAAAAAAAAGTTTAATGAATTAATTAATATTTGTAATGTAGACCTTAATGTGAAGAATTATAGAATAGAAATTATAGAATTATATTTTCTGTTTACAAAATTATAAAATTATGCAAAATGATGTAAAGTTGTTAACTTTATACTAAACCCAAATTTTTCTTTCATGATTTGGATAGAACATGCAATTTTAAGCAGCTTTCTAATTTACTTCAATTATCAATTTGTCTTTGTTCTCTTGCTATCTTTATTTGAAAAAAGCAGGAATAAAAGCTTTGGGTTGAGAACCTGGGTTGCGCTTGCTGATTGGATGGCTAAATGCAGGCACCAATCAGCAAGCTCTATCCAGGGTACTGAACAAAAAAATAGGCCAGTTCCAAAGCTTTCATTCCTGCCTTTTCAAATAAAGATAGCAAGAGAACGAAGAAAAATTGATAATAGGAGTAAATTAGAAAGTTGCTTAAAATTGCATGTTATATCCGAATCATGAAAGAAAAAATTGGGTTTACTAAACCTTTAGGATTAATTGATATTATAAATTAAATGCAATCAGTAGGCAGTCCTAATCAATATTTTTGAAAAGGTTGGGAATAGTGGTCAAGTAATTATTTTCCCTTATTTGTAAAATGTGTCTGAATTTTGTCCTTTTAGCAGCCCAAAAAAAATGTGTTCTGTGTGCAGCGTTTATTTATCTCTTTTTGCTTTTAAATACATAGCAGTATTGTCAAAATTAAACTTTCATGATTCAGATAGGGCATGCAATTTTAAACAACTTTCCAATTTACTTCTATTATCTAATTTGCTCAATTATTTAGATATCCTTTGTTGAAGAAATAGTGATGCACATGTATAAGCCAATCACACAAGGCCTCTATGTGCAGCAACCAATCAGCAGCTTCTGAGCATATCTAGATATGTTTTTCAGCAAGTGATATCAAGAGAATGAAGCAAATTAGATAACAGAAGTAAATTAGAAAGTTGTTTAAATGACATGCTCTTTCTAAATCACAAAAGAAAAAATT
Source organism: Bombina bombina (assembly GCF_027579735.1). Classification (NCBI taxonomy): domain Eukaryota; kingdom Metazoa; phylum Chordata; class Amphibia; order Anura; family Bombinatoridae; genus Bombina; species Bombina bombina. The sequence continues at coordinate 125,939,062 of NC_069504.1, read as the reverse complement.
TAGGTTTCATGTCCCTTTAAGTGAGTGATATTTCAGTGAGCTCTCCCCTGTTTTCTGAAACAACCAAATGTTTAGGTGCACAATGTAACTGATTTTATTTTCTTCACATATTAAAAAGTGTTGCCTTGACACTGGCAGGTGAGCCTTCATACTTTTCCCAAAATATGTAAATAAAATCCTTATTTTTCATATATATTTGAGGATAGTACACAGGTAACTGTTTTCTTATGTTCATCAATGTTGAATCAACTAACCACAATAATGAATTTGTATTAACAACATCTTTATAATCGGATTATTATTTTACCTCTCTATTATTTGTGATGAAATATTGTGGGTAGAATTTTGAGTAAAGCTTGTGATGGATCTGAGTCCTCTACCACCCCAAACAGTATTGTGATGTTATGCAAAGCTTTGTGTGATAGAATGAATCGGGTACTTGGGATTTGGGGAGCAAATTGATGCTATGAGAAACCTTAGTTAGGAGACCAGGGGCCCGATCCGATATAAATCGTCGCCCGCAAAAGCCGGCAACGCCAATATTTGCGCAGGTTTGGTATCCTATACACGGCGTAACTTAGAAGTTACCCACGTATATTTCTGCCTTCGCCCATCATTTTTTGGCCCATAGACTAACATACAAAACACGCGCAGTTTGGTATCCAATATACGGCGTAAGGACTTACGTGCGCAGATTTCAGAAAATCTACTCCATTCTCATCTTGCCACAAATTGAAGGTGCTGCAATCCTTGCACTGACTTAGAAACTAACGTAACTCTCTGAAGGCCTAACAAGTGCATGATTAACAACATACATATCAGCAGCTTGATCACAAATAGTTAACCTCTTCAAAGCATTTATTATTCCTGCCCCTGCAAGTTTGTCAAACCAATCACAAAGGGGTGCATCATGGGGCACAAGGGGTGCATCATGGGGCACAAGGGGTCATCAAGGGGCACAAGGGGTACATCATGGGGCACAAGGGGTCAATCATGGGGCACAAGGGGTCATCATGGGGCACAAGGGGTCATCATGGGGCACAAGGGGTGCATCATAGGGCACAAGGGGTCAATCATGGGGCACAAGGGGTCATCATGGGGCACAAAGGGTGTTGGAAGCCCTACAATCCCCTGTTGTTCTGTCTACACATGCTGATTCTATAGTTGCTGCTGAGGTCCATGGTGATGGTGCTGCCCCTGCTGCAGCAGGTCATAGAATTACATACTGTGGATTTCCACTGCATGTAACTGAAACTACTACATCCCACCCCCATTCCCTTAACCACCCTAATTACTGAAAATATATCATTAGTTCAATTCATGTTTTGGTCACTATGATTTATCGACTATCATTTCGAGGAATGAAAATGGATGTTTATACCTTATGTTCACACCTTCTGTAAAAACATTATTATTTAGATATATATATACCCATGTGCAGGGATAGGCAAGGTGTCCACTAAAATTCTTTACCTTAGAAAATGTCTGCCACAGCTTTGGCTCGTGCCTATCCCTGCACATGGGTCAATTTCTATTGGATGTGAGAAACCTTGATTTACATCTTAAAAGTGAATATCACTATATGTACCCTTCATACACAACTATGTGATGTGGTTTAGAGAACATGAAGATGTCATAAACATGATGATATTACCTTTTCTGGGCCATTTCCACACAGGCCTTATTATATTTTTCAAAAATATTAGTGTACTAAAACACCCCTCACATGGATGTGGATGACAATTATATGGTAAATAACAGAGGACAAGATTTAGGATGAAATATAACAATATTTTTTTTCTCTTAGGCTTCTTAGATGAGGGGGCTGAGGTGCCTGGAGTGGCCCTCCTGCCTCTCCTGGGTTGTGTGGATTCAGAGGATTCTGCAGGAGTGCTGGCCACAGATGAGAGGCTGGAGGCAATGTCCTGCTGGTATGTGAAATGCTTCACCAACACACCCAACAGTTGGTTTTGTTCCCGCCATCTGTTGTCACTCTGCATCTGAATGTCCAAAATAACTCTCAGCATCTGAGACTGGTTCTGGACGATACCACTTAAAGATGCTGCCATGTCCCGTTGCAGCTCATATGGAACGCTGTAGTAAAGTCTGTTGGCTCCTGTAAAACCTGCGTTGGTCTCTCTGCATTCTCTCGCAGGTTGATGTGAGCCTCTCGCAGGTTGATGTTTCCTCCTCTGGAGGGCAATGTATTCGTCGCCCAGGGCAGAAGTCAGAGGATCTAAAGGCTCTTCACCAGCAGGGATTCTAGGCGCAGGTTTACCTCTAGCTGCTGTTGCATCTGGAACAATGCTGGCAGGTGCCTCAGCAGGAACAATGCTGGCTGTTGCTTCAGGAGGAACAATGCTGGCTGTTGCTTCAGGAGGAACAATGCTGGCTGGTGCCTCAGCAGGAACAATGCTGGCTGGTGCCTCAGCAGGAACAATGCTGGCTGGTGCCTCAGGAGGAACTACCACAGCTATATGCTCCTCTTCATATGCTGGAGCTCTTCCAAGGGAAGCGGATGGTGGAGCTCTCCTAGTGGACTGGAAGTCCCATTGACGACTGGTGTGCGACCACTCAGCCTGACCAGTTTGTATGTCCTGGTGGTAAAAGTCCTCACTGGCCTGATATTGGGAGGTTGGGTAAAGACATCTACCCTTTGGGGATGCCTTGGCTGCCCCTCATAACCAAAAGAATAGTCCTCTGGCCAGGGCTCCTGCCATGGCTCCTCTTCAAATCTTGGTGGCATGACATATGGGTCCTCAACAGAGGCAATCCAACCCACCTCATGCCTGGAAGCATACTGTTGAGGGATTCTCTGGCCTGGTGGTTGTGGTGGAGCCATCCTCTGGCCTGCTGGTTGTGCCGGAGCCATCCTCTGGCCTGGTGGTTGCGGTGGATGCATGGCCGTTTGTACCCTGGTGACAGGAGGTTCTGTGGAGGAGTCAAATGATGAGAGGTATTAGTACAATCATATATATATATCTATGTGGGCATACATGCTAGGGCCTATACTCATTCTCATGTCAAACTATATAACATGCATGTGCACATTGTGATTTGTGATATGAGGGATTTTAATATGCAAATTATACATGTATGTGTTTCATACAATAGTTATGTGTACATGTCAGTGATGGAGAAAATGTGTTCTTTAAGTGACACTATGGTCACACAATTTACTTTAGCCTGATGTAGGCACATAACGTGCTTTCTTGAGCTAAAAGTATTGTGATGGCTATAGTGTCCATTTACTGAAAACTCTACATGTGGCTTGTGGCCTGTGTTACTTCGAGACATGTTAGTATTTCACTATTCCTCCTCATATCATGAATTTCAATGTGTTAAGTAGCATTAAATGGACATTAAACCCATTTTTATTCTTTCATGATTCAGCTAGAGCATGCAATTTTAAACAACTTTGTAATTTACTTCCATTACCTAATTTGCTTCATTCTCTTGATATTCTTAGCTGAAAAGCATATCTAGATAGGCTCAGAAGCTGCTGATTGGTGGCTGCACATCAATGCCTCATGTGATTGGCTCACCCATGTGCATTGATATTTAATAAACAAAGAATAACAAAATAATGAAGCAAATTACATAATAGACGTAAATTGGGATGTTGTTTAAAACTGTATTCTCTATCTGAATAATGACATAAAATGCTTTGGTTTAATGTCCCTTTAATGTGAAATATAATTGTAGATGTTTTTGTTAGTAGGCCAAATACCATGCTTCTCATTGTGTACATGAATGTGGGACATTAAAGGATGTTATATCTCAAATACATATAATACTGGTGTGTGGGATGTTACTCACCAGCATGCTGTGCTGATATTGCAATTCCGTGAGTCACGAGCCCCTGGAAGTCCACGGAATGCTGTGACGCTCAGGGACCTGCGAATGAGCTCCTGCCACTCATTATATTCTGCCTCCTGGTGAGGACCACCGCCTGTTCCCCTCTGCTGCATGGCTTCTTGGCCCATTTTCTCCTTGACCCGCCTCTTGCAGTCATTCCACCTTTTCTTGAGCCCATCCACATTCCTCCTCTGCTGGGCCACGCCGTTGACTGCCTCCTCGACCCTCAGCCATGCATCTTTACTCCTTCAGGCAACTCCTTTGCCCTTCTCTTGGCCAAAGAGGGCGCTGTGGTTCTCCAGGACGGCCTGGACTAGCACAAGGTTTTCTGCAAAAGAGAAGTTGGGGAACCTCATGCGCCTGGCTCCCTCCCTGGGATGTCCCTGGTGTGGGTTCCTCCCTATCCTCTCCCTCCTCCCCCCTTCCATCCCCATGTGCACCCTCTGTTCCTCTTCTGAGTGTGCCTGACCTTGAGGCAACCCCACTCCCATCCTCCCTTCTAATTTTCCCCCCTTCACTCACTCCCTGACGGGGACCCTGCTGCTCCTCCTGTCCATAATCCTCTCCCTGCAACTCCCCTTCCCTCCTCCCCCCCGCCCTAGCTCTCCCTGTCATCCTCAAGCTACACACACCCACACACTCACACTCACTCCCACTTCAATCACACACAATCACAACCAAACACTCAGCTTATCACACTGTAAAAGATAAATAAAATGTGTGAGGTGTTAGAAAAAAAAAGTGTTGTGTATTTTGTATATGTGTGTATGCAAAATGTGTGCAATATGTAAAAAAAGTGTAAGTAAATGTACAGGCTTACCAATACAACAATCCAACCTAACTAACTTAATGAAATGCTCCTCTCTCACTACTCTTACCACTTATCTCTCTACTCACTGTAGTGTGCTGTAGCTCCAAGAACCAACCAAACACACTAAAGAAAATGGCCGCTGCGCATGGGTTTATGCATGAATTTTGAATGGCGTAATTACGTGGCGCATCTTTTAGAATTGTCCGTTGTTTTTTATGATTCGTAGCCTAATTTGCATAAAACTACACTTTATTGAGACTTTACATGAACAAAATACTGGCGTAAGTACTTGCGACGACTAAAATGTGTATTTGCGCACATTTTAGTTGATTGCAGGTTTTTCCTACTTACGCCAGTTTAGCATCTGACGGCACAGTATATTGGATAGGTCGAGTTGCGAGGTGAATTTACGGGTGGCGCGGGTTCCCTCGCTTGCGCCGAAAACTACGCCGTATATCGGATCGCGCCCCAGATGTGTTCCGAGCACCAACCTCAGGGCTGGATATAGATGAGCACTAGTTCCCTAAAGTTTGTCTCACCATATAGCAGATGTATGACCACTAATTAATATTTAACTCTTTTAATGATTACTGCACCATAGGACAAATGTCTGGACCTTCAGTAACTCAGAATATGCATAATACCCATTTCAATAAAAAACAGTGGGATCAGATGGAGCAGAAAGATTTTGTTCAGGATATAGAGACCCCTATATATTTAGCTGCAATGAGGTGCATATAGAAGCGGATAGAAAAACTCTGAGATACTTTTTTTTTTTATAATTTAAAACTAGTAATTCTAATTCTCATCTGGAGATTGCTAACATTCAGTTTGTATTGCTTACAACATCAACACAACTTATCTCTTAAATCATTCATTCATTTCCATTTCTCTAGTGCTTCATCTGCCTGTTTGGTTTGTATCTGCAAACAACAAAATCATTTTCCCTTCAAAAGTACTGAGACGCAAAATGGACAAATATTGGCGTCTGGTTGAAAAACAATATCAGTATGTATTATAGGAGAGCGGCTGAGACTTAAATGTACTTTCTACATGCATATAACATTTGGCAACCCAAATAAATAAGAGATGGTCTTTTCAAAAATTATAGAAATGCAGGAGAGCTTATTTGTATCCTGAGACTGTGGTATATAACTGCCAAAGTTGGACAGTGCTATGGTATCTCTCAAGGACTCAAGTCAGCATTCCAAACTTTCATTAGAAAGTTATATATTTGGATATAAAAAGCCCAAACAATGACTTCAGAATTCCTAAAATACCCCACAAGAGGTGACTTTGTTGTTTTAATGTTGGCAAATATTTCCTTTTCTCCTCAGAATGAAAAATCAACCATATAAAACTGTTGAGTATTCATGTATGCTTTCGCAAACAATTCCTCTGAGAGTTATTAATATTCTATATTGTTCTATCTGAAGTCTGCATATTTTGTATTCAGTTATTCTTCTCTGCAGTTCATATTTCACTACTGTCAGTAGAAATAAAATACGTTTGAATTCTATGTGTACTTTTATGAGGCTTTGCTATTTAAATTGTATATATGGTTTACTAGCAATTTCCACTCTTTTCCCTTATGTTGCTTGATAAATTAGCATTATGGGGAAATGTAAAAAAAGACCCCATTTCTTAAACAGTGCCAAGTTGTAGGCTGTAGTAGACAGTTAAGGTCCAGGTCATGAGAATATTGGTAGCGAAAGGTCAAGCAACAGAGACTTGTAAGTCAGCATAATCACCAAGATCATTTTTTTGAGAGAAACACTTTTGATAGGAAATTAATTGGATTTTTTTTAATTGTATGCTCGGTCTGAATCACAAAAAAAAATTGTTTTTTTTATCCCTTTAAATACATGTTATAAATGGCCTGATAAACTGAAATATTACTATTTTTTTTACAAAGGCCTCTACTGGAATGTATTAGAGTTTGCTGTGTGAAAAAACATTTTATGGTTATGAAGTTTTTTTTTTATTTTCTATGCCGTTTCAATCCATGTTACATATATAATATTTTCTGGTTCTGACAATTTTTTGAGTACAATTGGTTAAACACATAAACATTAATTACAGGGGATCTTACCCTCAAATGTGCATAAATACAATGCACAAAGGATAACACACATTAAGCCAGATTACAAGTGGAACGCTAATTAACAGTCCCGCTCGAGTGTTAACTGCACTAGAAGTAAGCTTCGCGAGTCGGTTTGCGCTTGTATTATAAGTTGAAAAGAAACTGTTTTCGCTCTCGCTCTAACCCGATGGATGCAAAAAGGTGAACTTAGAATATCACATACACATTCATGTATTCCCACATTGACATCAATAGAGCAAAAAAAGTTGGGGAAAACCTAACACCCCACTCTCATGCTAACCCGTCATGAAATATGAATATTTCACATTCCAACGTTCTTTACGTAGAAGAATATGCTCTATTTATTCCTAAATAAATAAATATATATATATCTATGATGATTTTTTGGTACAATATATATTTATGTATACATGATTATACAGTATATATGTATAGATATATACAGATATATATATAGAAATATCTATTTATAAATACATAGAATATATTCTGCTACCTACAGAACATTGGAATGTGAAATATTTACAGTAACACTTTATTAAAAATTAATATTCCATAAATACTGTATGTTTTTACATGTTTTCATCTACTTACCTGCAAAGGGCTCCAATGCACTTCTATATATGTGTACATATGTATTTATGTGCTTATATGTGTTATGTCTGTAAATACATATATACACATATAAATACATACATATGTACACATATATAGACACACACACATATATATATACATATATATATATATATATATATATATATATACTCACATATACATCTTTTGACATGCATATGTATGTATGTCCTTTGCCTGCCTGATATCTCATATATTTGAGCCCTTATATCTCTTGTGTGCAATATATTTTTAAATAATTTTTATTAGATAGTGTTATTATGAGTGTAACTGTACTTTGTAATGTATTTTTTATGTGTTTTGTGCAACTTTTTTCTTTCGCAAAATAGAGCTCTGAGGATGCGTTAATCATTGTAGCGTAAATGACTACATTCGGTTCCGTGAGCCTAGCCACGGAACCGAATGGTTGCATTCTGAGAGTCCTCTTAGGCCTGGTGGCATAAAAAAGGCTGATAAAAGCATGCAAACGCTAAAAAACTTTTATTGAAGCCATGGGCAAATGTGAAGGAGCAGTACCGGATCCGGATAGAGGAACGTGAGACACACACGCTGCAGGACAGAGATCAGCTGGAGACATAATACCAGTGAACCCTGCAGAGGCTGAGAAAAACTGTGAGCAGAGCCAACATCACCCGGAGCACCGGATCCCACAACTAAACCTGCTCGAGACTTCTAGTGCCTGCATTTACTCAAGAACGCAAACGCTCCTGTAAGCTGGGAACTCCATCACATGTGGGCTCCATCTTCAACCCTGCACCACTCACCGATACAGGACAGTGGACCGCTGAGCTGTGCCACGGATCAGTAAGTACAGGCCACCATAACAAGGGACCTCCGGTAACGCCAACAACATTTTCAGTTCTGGTGGGCCTTGGAGGTTAATAAGCCTAATTGAATACAGGCTGAGGCCTGTCACAGATACTACTGGGCAAAGTGAAATTGGCCCATCTGCAAATTTACTCACAGCAAATTTTCTATATACCAGGTAGAAATACCTACACACCTCATAAACAAAGTGTTATACAAGGGAAAAAGAAAAGAGAAAGGCTTAAAGAAAATAATATTTATATACTGTATATATACTTGCCCCAAGTTATAAGGGGCCATTCTCCACTCAGTAAAGCAGGGCTTATACGATAGATATGCCAAATAGGAAACTCCAGAAGATGGAGAAGGGCTCAACAAATAAAACTATGGGACACTACCTAAAACCCACAGAGCCACAAAGTCCACACCACCTAATCCTACTGACAGTAGACAACAAAATATAACGACCCAAGTACACACCCCTGACCAGCTACCCACAGATTATGTCACTAAAGCTTACCTGGGACTGCTGTCATCCAAAGAAGACTTAAAAGTGGCCATGCATGAAGTAAGGGCGCTGTACAAAGACCTCCATAGAGATGTCTCTTCACTCAAAGATAAGGTCACCATAATGGAGAAACACAATTCTTCCACGACAACTAACATTGCCCAGCTGACCACTAAAATAACCTCACAAGACAACATTATCTATTCGCTCAATGAGAAAATTGAGGACTCGGATAACTGCAGCCGCCGCAACAACTTGCGGGTCGTGGGGGTACCAGAAACAGTGGCGCCAGCGGCTATCATGGGATACTTGCAAGATTTATTCCGAACAATTAGAGGAACACCTAACACACCTGACATCCCCATTGAGAGAGCTCACAGGGCCTTATGGGCAAGACCTCCCCCAAAGGCCCCACCCCAAGACATCATTTTGAAACTGCTTCATTTTCCTGATAAGGAAGACATACTGAGAAATGCTAGAGTAAAGCAACCGATTAGGCATGCAGGCATTGTCATACAGATCTTCAGCTATATCAGCCCCTTGACCCTACAAGAATGAAGGTCCCTATCATATATCACATTTGTGCTACAAGCCAATAAAATACCTTATAGATGGGGCATCCCGGTCTCAATAATAGCTTCTAAGGACAACAAAACGGCTACTTATAGAACAGAAGAAGATTTAGCACAATTCTGCTCACAACGTTCCATAGAGGTAACTTTACCACCCACGACTTCGCAAGCTCGCCTGCACGAGCCACAGACCGCAGCACAAGATGGATCCACCCAGCGACTGAAAGCGCCTGATGATGAAAGACCGAGTGAAGGATGAACACAAGCAAGGACACGTCTGAGAGATTGGTAAAAAGGTCCTCTGCACCGCCGGCTAGACTAGGACTGGTTGGCGAATGCGGAGGCCGTGCTAAATATATGGCTTAGTTAAGTGTCACTGACAATTCCTCCTCTACTAAAGTAAATATGCCATAGCATATGATGGACCGACTTGGTTCCAGCAGGTTACTCTAATTATCATGTTGTTTTGAAATGTATTGGTTGTTATGTTATACTGTTATGAGTTGATGTTGCTGTTGCCTTTGTTATAATGACATGTAGAAGATTGAAATTCACTATTGCTTAATTTTAGAGATATTATACCGCCAAAAGCCACGGCTACGGTTTCTATTGCCATAATGTTACATAGAAAAGATGGGAACACCACTTGCACCCCTTAAAGCTTTCTTATGGCTATAGTTAGGTATATGTTTAAATAAACATGTCTAAGTCTTAAAAGTCCTTTATTTCAGGAGGCTACATACCAGTCTCACAGTGACAGACTACTGATACTCCTTGACTTCTCTCACAAAACCACTATGTACCTACCCAACACGAGCAGCATGCCACTGATAACAGACCTGCACCTCTACGCCCCCACCCTCACCTATAAGCCCGCTAACCTTAGCAGAGCATGCTATCCAGAAGCGAGAAAACATACCTCCTCGCATCTACATATTTAACACTATAATATATCACAGTCCATTGCCACCGGGACACATCCCCGTCAGTGTACTTTTCTTTTCCTGTACACACTTGAAGAGAGTATCAATCTTCCCCTCTAATATATTTCCCATCTTACCACACCCCTTCATCATTACCTGAATCACCACCTTCTATTTAGCAACATTTGAAAACTCACAACAGTTGGTTCAGCTCAACTAACTTTTGATAAATCTCCTCTCATTTTTTCTTTTCTTTCTAATATCCCCCTTCCATCCTTCCCTCCTCCCCTTTTTTTTTTCTTTTTTCCATTAACCCTTACCACCTAGTATACACCGCATTGTAAGGGTGAACACCGGACACGCGCGTAAACCGGAGCACTCCCTAACCCTGATGACAATCAACACCAGAGGCCTTAACAGCCCTGGGAAACAATATATTGCAATTCAGGAACTAACTAAACTTAATAGTTCTATAGTCTTCTTACAGGAGACACACTTTCAAAAAGTTAGGGAACCAAAATGGTCAAATCCCAAATTTCCAACTATGATCTTCGCATCAGGTCCTCAGAAAAAAATGGGGTAGGTGTTCTGATACATAGTTCAGTCTCTTTCCAGACGTTGACAATATTTAAAGACCCAGACGGTAGATACATATTAGTAACATGACTTCTTTTTGGCAGACTGATTACATTACTCAATATATATGCCCCAAACATACAACAACACAGATTTTTTAGGAAAGTTACTAAGGTGCTCATGGACCATGCAAAGGGCATAATGTTAATGGGAGTGGACTTTAACATGCCATTAAACCCTACACTTGACACACCTAGCTCTACATCCAGTGTCCCCAAAAAGGTATTGAGGACTGTTAAATCCACACTCACAGATCTTAATCTCCATGATGTGTGGAGAACCCTTCATCCATCTGATAGGGACTACACCTATTATTCCAACATCTTTCATAAATACTCTTGTATAGACTACTGGTTCACGGACTCCATTAGCCTCCCTACCATGCATTCTTGCGACATAGGCACTATTACCTGGATGGATCATGCACCAGTAACATGTAACATCATTTGGCCTGAGACCCCTTATCTGAATTTATATGGAGGCTGGATGACCAACTGCTGTTAGACCCCAGGTGGCAGCCGCTGTAGGCTCTACACTAACAGAATATTTCTCCTTTAATACTATGATAGACACTTCTTGCGCCACCAACTGGGAAGCGCACAAGTGCGTCATTAGGGGGGTACTTATAAAATTGAAATGCAAAAAAATGATCGAAAAATGAAGGCAATATGAAAATCTGCATTCCATAATATCTCACTTAGAAGGGAAACATAAGTCAAACCAACGCGACATAGATGTCTCACAAAAAATACAACAAGCTAGGAGAGACCTTAAAGATCTCTTAACTGATGATGCACAAAGACAAGCCTTGCAATTGAAACATATGTACTATGACCAAGGAAATAAACCTGGCAAGCTTCTCGCAAGGGCTATACAAGGTAAAAAATACAAAACGTTTATACACACTCTGACTAACTCTGATGGTACAATAACACGAGACAGTAAGGGCATAGCTAACACATTCCACCAATTTTATAGTTCCTTATATAACATTGACGCTGCCCATCCCTCGTCAACCACCTTAACACACACTTTAAATAAAAGTCAACTCATTGCAGAATATCTAACGGACCTTCCGCTCAAAAGACTCACAACAGAGGACTTGAACTTCCTTGATGAACCTCTTACCTTAGAGGAAATCGAACAGGCAATAAAAGACCTTCCCACAGGCAAAAGCCCAGGCCCAGATGGGTTAACACCCAAATACTATAAAACCTACAAAACAATTCTACTCCCCCATATACAAGATCTATTTAATGAGCTAACCACTAAAAAAAATCTTCCACGTAGTATGTTAGAAGCTCATGCAATGGTTTTACCGAAGCCGGGAAAACCACCTGATAAACCAGGAAACTTTAGGCCCATCTCACTTTTATTTTTAATATTTTTATTGAGGTTATGCGAAAACATTACAGCTTATATAAGACATGTCAGTAAGACAAATATAAATGGTACATTTCAATGTGACAATTTCTATACAATTAGAAGACAAAATTCTCAATAGGACTAATCTTATGGAACCTCTTTTTCTATTTTACATGAGCTGAAATTAACAATTTAAATGGTCTCTTTTGGACCTGTAGGTTTAAAATAATTTAACAATTGGTACTTTAAATGATAGCAAGAATGAGTTATTAGATGCGTAATGTTAAACTCAACTTATAAATAGGAGTGAACAATGTTAGTAAACTGTTGTAGGTGAAGAGTTACTGTTAGAAAAATCTTAGGGGGTGCGGCATAGACTAGATAAGCCGCATAGTTAGTCTTCCTCATCAAGGAAGCATGTTGTATGGGGGGGAGGTAGTCATTAAAACATGGTAGGCCGTATACGGTAAAGGTCATATCTCCATATGAAAACTTATTAATTGGCTACACAGATTGTAGTTTACCTTAGAGGAGAATATACTTGACCGTTGCGGGAAACATATCCTTCTCAATCTATTGGTGCTATATACTATAGGTCACTATCACAAATGTTAGAGTGAAAGAAGGGATATAGGGGTGGGAATGTAGGTCTAAAACTTGTTCTCAGGGTCATATGGCATGTTTACACAACCATAGGTATGTTCAGTGGTTAAGAGGGTTATTAATACTCAGAGTTTAGGGAAGCCAACATTGCATAGGCAACACATTTTTAAGCAAAACAGTGTACAGAGCATAACCACGGCCGCTGGCAGCTCCTCTCATGAAATAAGTAGATTACAACTATGAATGTGTGGTACATGGCTTCCCCGACTCAGTTACAGGAGAGAATAACCATTCACCTCAAAAATCTCTGTTGCGTAACCTATAATAGAGATTACCCTTCAAGTTATATAGGATCCATTGACCGCATAGTTATTTAGGCCATAGGGCAGAGGTCTTTAAATATGCTATGTCTGTCATTAGGTTTGATTGGGGAGCATAAGGAATATCTGTCATATCTTTACATAAACAATTGTGAACCATGTAGTGGGGGACAATTAACTAGCACACCAACAAGAGGAGTGAAATAGTAACAACGTATATATGCCCAAATCTTATTAGAACCAATACTACATTTAGCCAATATAAAAATTTGAAATAACAAGCGTGAGTAGCAATAGGAGGTGTTACAGCCCATCTTGCTCAAGATTGTGCGCTCATTTATCTCACAAAGCTTAATGCCGCTGCTTAGAATCCTGTAGTATCACCACCACCACGTGGGCAGAACAGTGAGCAGACAAGATAGCCCGACAGCAACTATATGATAACTGATCCGGTCTAGGAATAAACTTTTCCTAGGAGCTTAATGGTAAACAAACCTCAGCACTAGAGCAAACAGGGAAAACCTTTCAGATAACACTAGTATATATGACACAATGGATTTTGAAAAAAAAATATAGAATAAAAAATAGAATATATATATGTACACACATTTTATCACAGTCTAATGACAAATTTATCCTATGCCTTGTTTGAGGCCTCTCTGCGTGGCAGACGTCGGCCTAACAATGCCAGGTTGAGGTATAGGAGATGTTAGATGTATAACAGTACAAGACCATGCACAAGATGTGAGCTTCTGTCCACAGATACTTAGGTATCCATATCTGATAGTCAATGATCCTTTAATGTGTGTCCAGGCCAAGATCTTGCTCGGAGCAGAGACCGCTAATTCCCCAGGTTGCCAGTCAAAGTTCAAACAATCCTCACACTGCCCCTCAACAACACCAAAATTCTCTATACAGACACTCTCCTTTATATTGCTTGGTTTATTAGACATCCGACCTGCTACGTACCCACAAAGCGAGCCGTCAGTGATCTCCGAACAGCAGAGCACCAGGGAGGACAAGCTTATCACCAAGGGTGGAGGACGCTGGGGCCCCAAAGCGTCGCCTCCATAGAACTCACCGACCTCACTATCTTTGTCCCTATGATCCAAAGGAGCATCAGTAGGCGGCCGATATGCCGCTTCCAGTAGCGGGATGAATTTCTCTCGGTGTTGCTGTAGTAAGCAGGCAATTTCCCGCAGTAGAGTATTGGGATCCATGGTAAGTATTAGGCCCTAAATGTTCTGATGAACGCTGCGAAAACTTGTGTCGGCTCGTGAGCTGTCGCCTGAAAAGTTAGAGCTGAAATCTAGGCTGGGGTATTGAAGTTTGCCGTATCACAAAATGGCCACGCAGCAGGCAATGCATCGACTCTAAGAGAGCGCCGCTGTAGAGTTCTATCGTGACTTCACCTGTTTCTGTACGGTTCTGCTCTTCAGATGAGTAGGAGAGGCACTCAGGGTAGCACCATCTCTTTGGGTAGGTCTCCCCAAGATCCTGAAATGTAGTTCCTCCACGGAGTGTTCACACAAGGGCCTCTCATAAAGTGTATTGTTTCCCCTAACTGAAATATTTCTCAGTCTCCGTTTCTCTTGTCTGAGTGTCTTAATGCTTTGGCCAAAATGTAAATAGCCAGTTAGCCTGGTCAGTGCGGCCAATTATAGCTTTAAATATAGTAGTTAGCCGGAGCTATGAAATTGTATGACTGCTCCGTCCTATTGCTGGCTCCGCCCCCGGCCCATCTCACTTTTAAATACCGATGTAAAGATCTTGGCAAAAACATTGGCATCCAGACTAAATAAATTCCTTCCAAGCCTCATATCTACTGACCAGGCGGGATTTGTGCCGGGCCGAGAGGCTAGGGACTGCACTCTTAGAGTCCACCAGATCATTAGTTATGCTAAACACCACTCCATACCGCTTACGCTATTCTCGTCAGATGCGGAAAAGGCGTTCAATAGCGTAGATTGGCAATTTCTCAGAGAGGTCATGCTTTAAATGAATTTCGGGACATCCTTCTTACTTATGTTTTTTTTCGCTTTATTCCAACCCTAACGCCAAAGTCAAGGTCAATGGCACCCTCTCAGAACCATTTAATATTTTGAACGGTACTCGCCAGGGCAGCCCCCTTTCCCCACTGCTATTTGTTCTCTTATTTGAGGCATTAGCTTTAAAAATACGACAAAATCCAAATATTACATTCATTACAGTAGGCAACAAAGAGCATAAAATGATCATGTATGCAGACGACATTCTTTTTGTCAACACTAACACGGAATATACACTACCAAACAAACTGAAATAATTAGATACTTATGGGCAGGTTTCTAATTTCCCTCTAAATATAACAAAATCGGAACTCCTTAACATATCTATACCTCCCCAAGTCATAACCCAATTAGAAAAAACACATCATATACGTATAGTAAAGAATAAATTAAAGTACCTGGGAATATACCTTACAACCAATAATAGTGATCTCTTTACATTCAACCACTTAGAGCTTAAGAGTGAAATATTAAGAGATCTACAATCTTGGAAAAACAAGCCAATCTCTTGGCTTGGAAAGATAGGTATAATAAAAATGAACATACTGCCACATATACTATACCTTCTACAGGCCCTCCCTATCTCTCTACCCCCCTATTATTTGACACAACTACAAAAGATAATAGACAGCTGTATATGGCAGGGGAAAAAGAGTAGAATCAGAAGACAAACTATGTAACTTCCCAAGAATAGAGGGGGCCTCGGATTGCCAAATCTCGCCATATACAGGAGAGCAGTTATCCTGCAGAATATTATAGATTGGAGCCACAACTCCACACAGAAATCATGGGTCCAATTGAACAACCACATTTTCTCCAAGGGCAATATGGCAACGCTGGCGTGGTTGGAGCCACGCCACAGACCACCCATATTGTCACATTATCCAATTACCCTAGAAACATTAAAGGAATGGGATAAAACCATCTTAACCTCGAATAATAATATATTACCCAGAATTCCTTGCTGCATTGGAAACAGTGTATTCCAGAGGTTTTCTGTGGGAAAAACAGGCCTACTGGCCTGTCTAGATATGTTATTTTCTCTATATTTTGTGCGTAGTGGAGGGTTTTAAACTCACCTTTTACCTCCCCTAATTTAAAATGTTGTTGTGATTTGCCCGGAAACACCTTCACCCAGCAGTGATTCAAACTTTCTCCCAGGTGATGAGTGGCAATAACCACGAAACAGTCTGTCCTGGGATAGTTATGAATCACTGCTTTAACCCTAGCTAAGCTTATAAGCTGTGTGAACAACAATGCTTTGGCGTAAAGGGAATCTGCTGAAAAGCAGACATGAAGTAAAATTCATATAGATATATAGGTATAGATATATATTTTACATTATCATATATATATATATATATATATATATAATAAAAAAATATCTTTTTTTCTATGTGAAGAACATAGGAATGTAAAATATGTGCTTTGTGTTTCGTGATTTTGGTCTAATGTGGTGTTGGGTTAGCACACATGAAAATGACTAATCTTAAAGGATTATAAAAGTTTGTTGGAAGATGTGCTAATAAAATACATGGATCAATAGTGCTAAGCATAATAAACAAGTCCTATTTACTTTTTATTGAAAACTAAACGCTTAAATATTTTAAAATCTTTATTTTATTCTGCTTCATGACACAACAGCAGAACGTCCACTAAAAATGGCCTGTCTGACACGCTGTTGTTAAACCAACAAATCATGGGAAACTTATTTACATGTGCAATGCTCATGCACGCCCATCGTTCACCATGAAAGTCTTTTCCAGTGGTGACTTGGGACATTGGCCCAAAGCCCTTCAGAACAATGCGCATGTAAAAGATGCACTGAGTTAGAGTGCATGTGTGGGGTACTGCCTAGAAATAAGGAAATGAAGAAACAGTGAGAACCCAGGTTGCCTACTGTGATTCGCTAATGAAAATTTCAGGAACAGTTTGCGAGGAAACAGTTTAGAATTGACAACGCAAGGTATTTAGGCATATGGCTTATATACAGTATAACAAACTGTGCAATAGAATATTGATCATTTTCCCCTTTCATATCACTTTAAAGCATATTCTTGAAATATTAAATATTGAAAAATATTATTAATTATAAAAAAACGATATATATATATATATATATATATATATATATATATATATATATGAATATATATGCCAATTATGGGCTAGATTATTACTGTATTACAAGTTGAAAGTAAAAACTCATCACTCGCTAACCTGACATAAAAATATTAATCTTTCACATTCCAATGTTCTTCACATAGCAGAAAATGTTCTATTTATTCATAAATACATATTTCTACTTATATCTGATGGTATTTTGTTTCTATATAAATCTGTATCTATCTATCTATGATCTATCTATCATCTATCTATTTATCTATCTATTTATACATTATATTTAGGTATATATATATATATATATATATATACAGGTGGCCCTCGATTTACACCGGTTCGATTTTTCAGTCATGACTTGAAAAGCATTGAGAAGCATTGCATTGATTAAAATAGCCAGTAGGTTAAGCTGTCCGTTTGTGTTGCAGCAAAGATATGCAAACCCAAGCACACAAACAGGCTGGAATTAATTAGTCTAGCTAGACACGAGCTATCGAGCAGCTTTCATAGGAACAAGATCTTCCCGTCTATAAATCAGTCCAGATTGGAATGCATAGAAAGAACTGTTTGCAGAAAAATGCAAGTAAAGTCTGTGATGTGTGATTATTTCATAAGGTTTATAATGCAGTTTAGCAAATGTTTTTGTTGATTTAACTTAGTTTAATTATATATTCTGTATTGTGTGATTATTTTATACTGTTTATAATGCTGTTTAGCATTTAAAGTCTTCATTTCAAAGCTTTAAAAATAATGTATTAGGTATTTACTTATGACAATTTTGAGAGGGGATTGGAACCTAACTCCCTCACTTCCCATTGACTTACATTATAAACTGGGTTTCAATTTGCAACAGTTTTGATTTGCAACCATTCCTTCTGGAACCTAACCCCAGCGTAAACTGAGGGTTACCTGTATATACATACATATATATATATATTGTATATAGGAATATCTATTTATAAATACTTGGAACATGTTCTCCTGTGTGAAGAACATTGGAATGTGAAATATATAAAGTAAATACATATTTAACACTTTATTAAATATTAATATTGCATAAATATGATTTTTCATGTTTTCATCAACTTGACTGCAAAGGGCTCCAATGCACTTCTATATATATATATGTATTTAGTCTCCCTAAGGGAAAAAGGGGCAACCAGACATGGACTCCTTGCTCAGTATGCTTAGAGGAATATGGCTACACCTCACTGACAAGGCCCAATGAAGGCTGAACCGATCGTCTGGGGTTGCTGTGTTCCTTGTTCAGAGAGGAATTGCCTGGTATTTTGGCGCTGGACTGACCGTAATAGACGGGATCAGACTGATATACTACAGGAAAGTTCTACATATATGCCAATTATGGGCTAGATTATTATTGTATAACATAAAAATATGAATAGTTCACATTCCAATGTACTTCACGTAGCAGAATATGTTCTATATATTCATAAATACATATTTCTCCATATATTCGATGGTATTTTGTTTCTCTATAAATCTGTATCTATCATCTATCTATCTATTTATCTATACATATATATAGGTGTGTATATATACTGTACATATATATATATCTATACTATAATTGCATTTATAACGCGCCCGTCGCTGTCGTCAGTTGTGCGCACAGCCAAAGGAATGTTGGCTGCACGTGCAGCCAAACAAATGCACCTGGGGCGAGATTACATATACTTTGTCGTCCGCACTAAGCATTAATAAACCGCCTGCCCGCAGGAAGTATTAACAAAAACACCTAACCACCTGCACAAAGTGTTAGCAAACTGCCCGACCGCACAAAGTATTAACAAAAACACCTAACCGCCCTCACAAAATATTAACAAAACGCCCGCCTGCCCGAAGTATTAAACCGCCCGCACAAAGTATTAACAAAAACACCTAACCGCCCGCACAAAGTATTAATAAACCACCTGCACGCAATATATGTACCTCTTAACCGCCATCCCCCCACCGCAATAACTGAATAAATGTATTAACCCCTAATTCACCCACATTACATTCACCCACAATGCAAATAACCTAATTACAATATTAACCCCTAAACCACCAACCCCCCACAACGCCAAGTACCTAATTACTTATTTAGCTCTAAACCGCCAACCCTCCACAACGCCAACTACCTAATTACAATATTAACCCCTAAACCGCCAACCCGCCACAACGCCAACTACCTAATTACACTATTAATCCATAAACCGACAAGCCCCACAACGCCAACTATTTAATTACACTATTAACCCCTAAACCGACAACCCCCATAACGGTAAGAAATTATCTAATCACAAGGCCCCCTAACCTTACACCCCAATTACAGAAACAAAAAAGACTATCTTCTTAATAAATTAATTAAAAAGTACCAAAATAAAAAAAATTCTAATTTAAAATTAAAATAAAAAAACCTAACATTACATTAAAAAAAAGATTAAATTAAAATAAAAAACTCTTAAATTACAGAAAAAAATAAATGAAATTATCCAAAATAATTCTTTTCAACCTAATCTAATACCCCTATAAAAAGAAAAAAGCCCCCCAAAATAAAAACATCCCTAAACTAACACTAAACTACCAATAGCCCTTAAGAGGGCCTTTTGTAGGGCATTGCCCTAAAGGGATCAGCTGTTTTACCTTAATACAGTACCAATTATCACCTTAAAGTAACTCCCCCACCCACCAAACACCCAAAATAAAAAAAACTAACACTAAGAAAACCTAAGCTACATCTTCTATCTTTATCCTGAGCAGAGGAGGCGTGGAGCGGAGGTCCAGCGTGCAGAATCCTCTTCATGTGATCACCGCCGCACACTGAAGTTTTAATGCATGGTACCCATTTTATATTTGGGGTACCTTGCATTCCTATTGGCTGAAAGTTTCAAATCAGCCAATAGGATGAGAGCAACTGATCCTCCACGCTGGATGTCTGCGCGGCTGCCTTTCCTGCTCTGCGGTCACCTTCGATATGCGGTCACCAATGCACCGCCTTCGCTCCGGATGAAGATAGAGGATTTCCCTGTACTGGATGAATATGGAGCCGTCTGGAAGAAGACCTTCACCACTGGACTTTTTTTTTTAAATCTTAGTGATTTTTTATTTTAATGGGCAGCAAAAGAGCTGATTGCCCTTTTAAGGGCAATGCCCATACAAATGCCCATTTAGGGGCAATGGGAAGTGGCGGCAACGTTGGGGGCGGCAGATTAGGGGTTAATAAGTGTAGGTAGGTGGCGGCGACATTGGGGGCAGCAGAGTAGGGGTTAATAAATATAATGTAGGGTTCGGCGATGTTGGGGGCAGCAGATTAGGGGTTTATAAGTATAATGTAGGTGGCGGCGGTGTCCGGAGCGGCAGATTAGGGGTTAATAATTATAATTTAGGTGTCAGCGATGTCGGGGGCGGCAGATTAGGGGTTAATAAGTGTAAGATTAGGGGTGTTTAGACTCAGGGTTCATGTTAGGGTGTTAGGTGTAGAAATAAATTTTATTTCCCCATTCGAATCAATGGGGCTGCATTAAGGAGTTTTACACTGCTTTTTTGCAGGTGTTAGACTTTTTCTCAGCCAGCTCTCCCCGTTGATACCTATGGGGAAATTGTGCACGAGCACGTTACACCAGCTCACCGCTGACGTAAGCAGCTCTGGTATTGGAGTGCGGTAATGAGCAAAATTTTGCTCAACGCTCACTTCTTGTCTTTTAACGACAGGTTTGTAAAAACTCGTAATGCCAGCGCTGCATGTAAGTGAGCGGTGAGGGAAAACTGCTTGTTAGCACCGCATAGCCTCTAACACAAAACTCGTAATCTAGGCGCAAATTTGGGGTTTCCTTTTATTGGTAGTTACTACCCCCTTATAATTCCACTAATAAAATATTTTTGTTGGTATGACTGATTGCTGGTAAATGGCTCACTTGTGTTCTTCTTTTGTTTTATATATATATATATGTGTATATATATACTGTGTATATATTTAGATAAGTCCGATTGTCCTTTTTCAGCAGACAGCAAATGGATAAACCTCTAATAACAATATACATATTATTGTTTGCCTACATGGTGCTCTGAGGTTAAGATTGCACAGCATCTTCTTTTCCCTTAATTTAGTGTGAATGTACTTCTGTGTGGTATCTAACCACATCATTTAACATTTTCCAGCAAAAGGCATCTTAAGGGGCCATTCACTGAAGACGTAAAAATAAAACACTCAAACCATTTACCTCTAAAATTGCCGGCGTGAGTTTTTCTCCCCCCTGGGAGCTAATTACTTGGTGAATGCTTCCAGACTAGCTTATAATACAGTTTCCCTCCATTGACAATGTTATTGTGCTTTGCATACAGCAGAATTAAATGTTCCCCTCTGACTTCATTATCCAATATGGAAGATACAAAACATTGTGCATCATTTTATATCATGTGTAAGAAATGCCAGTTCAAGCTCTGTCACCCACATATATTAATTGTGAATTAATGTTGTATGGAGTTATACATATCAGTGTAATATATGTATATAATTATCTGTTACTCTAGAAAAATTGACATAAATGCCAAAATCAGCAAGCTGTGATAATTAAACCAGTCTAGAAACTTTGTTGCAGCCAAAAACTCCAGACACTTGCAAGTTACATTGATGTATTTTTTTACTATATATACAGAGTATACATATGGCCAGATTTCAAGTGGTGCGTGGGCAAACACCAACATAGGTAAACTATTATTACAAGATGAAAGTAAAATGTTTTCATGTGAGCACGGGAAAAGAGGAAGGCTGCTTGGGAGCTGCCTTAAAGGGACAGTCTACTACAGGTAGATCGGGATCCCGTACCGGGTGATGACGTCATCTTTCAGCGGCTGACTCCTTGGGGCAGTGTAATGGCTGTCAGGTTCGCTACAATGTAACACGGTTGCAGCAGGGGTCACAGTAACAGTGCTCAACTCTTGCTGGCCAAGTAATGATTCCAAAAAGCAAGTATGAGAGGAGCACTTACTTAACCCCTTAATGACCGAGGACGTGCAGGGTACGTCCTCAGAAAAAAGGCAGTTAATGCCTGAGAACGTACCCTGCACATCCTCGGTGTGGAAAGCAGCTGGAAGCGATCCTGCTCGCTTCCAGCTGCTTTCCGGTTATTGCAGTGATGCCTCGATATGGAGGCATCCTGCAATAACCTTAGATGGCCATCCGATGCAGAGAGAGCCACTCTGTGGCCCTCTCTGCACCGGACATCGATGGCTGGTATCGTTGGTGGGTGGGAGCCGGTGTGGGAGGTGGGTGGCGGCCATCGATGGCCCTTGTCATGTGGAGGGGGGCGGGATCGTGGGCGTGCAAGTCCGGGCGCGCGCAGGGGCGCGCGCACGTGCACGAGGGGGCGCGCGCGGGGGCGCGCCGGGGCAGGGACCGGGTGGGGACCGCTGCACTACAGAAAAAAATGTGTCCCAAAATAAAAGTGGGACGAGTAATTTTTTAAAAAAACACCTTATTCGGTATTTAGGTGGTGGGGGTTGGTCGGGGGGGGAAATAACAAAAATAAAAATTAAATAAATATTTGATTGTGCAAAATGGGTACTGGCAGACAGCTGCCAGTACCCAAGATGGCCCCCAATAAGGCAGAGGGGGAGGCTTAGAGAGCTGTTTTGGGGGGGATCAGGGAGGTTGGGGGCTAAGGGGGGATCCTAAACACAGCATATGTAAATATGCTTTTTTTTTTTTTCTTTTTAAAAAAAAAAAAATCTTTTATTTTAGTACTGGCAGACTTTCTGCCAGTACTTAAGATGGCGGGGACAATAGTGGGGTGGGGGAGGGAAGGGAGCTGTTTGGGAGGGATGTGTCAGGTGGGAGGCTGAACTCTACACTAAAGCTAAAATTAACCCTGCAAGCTCCCTACACACTACCTAATTAACCCCTTCACTGCTAGCCATAATACACGTGTGATGCGCAGCAGCATTTAGCGACTTTCTAATTACCAAAAAGCAACGCCAAAGTCATATATGTCTGCTATTTCTGAACAAAGGGCATCCCAGAGAAGCATTTACAACCATTTGTGCCATAATTGCACAAGCTGTTTGTAAATAATTTCAGTGAGAAACCTAAAATTGTGAAAAAATTAACGTTTTTTTTTAATTTGATCGCATTTGGCGGTGAAATGGTGGCATGAAATATACCAAAATGGGCCTATATCAATACTTGGGGTTGTCTACTACACTACACTAAAGCTAAAATTAACCCTAGAAGCTCCCTACATGCTCCCTAATTAACCCCTTCACTGCTGGGCATAATACGCGTATTTTGCGCAGGGGCATTTAGCAGCCTTCTAATTACCAAAAAGCAAAGCCAAAGCCATATATGTCTGCTATTTCTGAACAAAGGGGATCCCAGAGAAGCATTTACAACCATTTATGCTATAATTGCATAAGTTGTTTGTAAATAATTTCAGTGAGAAACCTAAAGTTTGTGAAAATATTTGTGAAAAAGTGAAAAAAATTTTTTATTTGATCGCATTTGGCGGTGAAATGGTGGCATGAAATATACCAAAATGGGCCTAGATCAATACTTTGGGATGTCTTCTAAAAAAAAATATATACATGTCAATGGATATTCAGGGATTCCTGAAAGATATTAGTGTTCCAATGTAACTAGCGCTAATTTTGAAAAAAAGTGGTTTGGAAATAGCAAAGTGCTACTTGTATTTATGGCCCTATAACTTGCAAAAAAAGCAAAGAACATGTAAACATTGGATATTTCTAAACTCAGGACAAAATTTAGAAACTATTTAGCATGGGTGTTTTTTGGTGGTTGTAGATGTGTAACAGATTTTGGGGGTCAAAGTTAGAAAAAATGTGTTTTTTTCCATTTTTTCCTCATATTTTATAATGTTTTTTATAGTAAATTATAAGATATGATGAAAATTATGGTATCTTTTGAAAGTCAATTTAATGGCGAGAAAAACGGTATATAATATGTGTGGGTACAGTAAATGAGTAAGAGGAAAATTACAGCTAAACACAAACACCGCAAAAATGTAAAAATAGCCTTGGTCCCAAACGGACAGAAAATGTAAAAGTGCTGCGGTCATTAAGGGGTTAAAACTTCACTTTTATTCACACGTCACATAAAAACAGCAGCTGGACAATTCTTCATCAAACAAGTAGTAGCAACAGCCCATTCCATAAGAAACAGCTTAAGCGTTTCAGCTACATGCCATACTCATAGCTGGTAATACATCATATAAAACACCCTCCTTTTAAAAGACTAAACGTCCTCCTATTGGATGTATTTCATTAACAAATGGGCTGATGCACCCATTTACATTTAAAGCAATATTACTTAATTCCCCACACAGTTGTGGCTGCAAACATTTGCTTTATGTGATTCTATACCAGGGATAGGCAAGGTGTCCGAACACGGTCACTGGTGTCCATGACTATCCTTTGCAGTGTCCGCCACAACCTTAGAATATCTTTTCTTTCTGATTAAATAATAGGAATAAAAAAAAAAAAATATTTAGTGAGAATAAAATTAGTGGCTTGTCAAGAGACTGCTAGCGATATTGGGTGATAAGTTATGGAATAAATAAAGCCTGAGGGAAATACTGGATGTGTATCTGCATCTGTATAATAACACCCAGCTCTATACAAAGACACAGTAGTGACACTGGCACATGTGTATAGCCAGACAAGGGCTGGTTATATGGTCAGTGGTATCTGCATCAGTATAATAACACCTAGTGCTATATAATGACACAGTAGTGACACTGGCTCATGGGTATAGCCAGAGGAGGGCTGGTTATAGGATCAGTGGTATCTGCATCAGTATAATAACACCCAGCACTATATAATGACACAGTAGTGACACTGGCTCATGGGTATAGCCAGAGGAGGGCTGGTTATAGGATCAGTGGTATCTGCATCAGTATAATAACACCCAGCACTATATAATGACACAGTAGTAACCCTGGCACATGGGTATAGCCAGAGGAGGGCTGGTTATAGGATCAGTGGTATCTGCATCAGTATAATAACACCCAGCACTATATAATGACACAGTAGTAACCCTGGCACATGGGTATAGCCAGAGGAGGGCTGGTTATAGGATCAGTGGTATCTGCATCAGTATAACAATACCCAGCGCTATATAATGACACAGTAGTAACCCTGGCACATGGGTATAGCCGGAGAAGGGCTGGTTATAGGATCAGTGGTATCTGCATTAGTATAATAACACCCAGCGCTATATAATGACACAGTAGTGACACTGGCTCATGGGTATAGCCAGAGGAGGGCTGGTTATAGGATCAGTGGTATCTGCATTAGTATAATAACACCCAGCGCTATATAATGACACAGTAGTGACACTGGCTCATGGGTATAGCCAGAGGAGGGCTGGTTATAGGATCAGTGGTATCTGCATCAGTATAATAACACCCAGCACTATATAATGACACAGTAGTGACACTGGGGTATTGCCAGAGGAGGGCTGGTTATAGGATCAGCGGTATATGCATCAGTATAATAACACCAAGCACTAAAAAATTATATTTTTAATTTCAAATGTACCTTGGTGTCCTTCACTAAGGTCTGTACTTTAGAAATTTCCGCCACAGCCTTTGTCTGTGCCTATCCCTGTTCTATACGGCTTGTTATAATAACAACAATAGTCTATTTGTTTCCTCTCTAATATGAGCATTTTGATACAATTCACAAATTCCTTTATGTATATATATATATATATGTAAAAAATGCTTTGACCTACAATATAGTAGTATATATTTTGTTTTATATATAGTTTAGATTACATAGTTTACTCCTCAATAACCTTTTCTTCAGTATCAAATGCGAAGACTAAATTTTGAATATCAGTATGTGTGTATCTCATTACATATATATATATATATATATATATATATATATATATATGTATATATATATATATATATATATATATATATATATATATATATATATATATATTGGACTCCAAATGTCTATAAACAATTATGAATACACACTATAGTCATAATATATTCTCAGGGACAAAGGTATAAGAACTACCTGTTTTTCTTATAGTGTATTTTTAACTCCAAAAATTAATTAAATCATATTCAGAATTTAATCCCTAGGGGTACCTTGTTTTTAACTGAAAAATCCAGAAAACCTCTCTTTTTGCCAAAAGTTGGTCTCTTTCACCACCCCTTCTGTTCATATTAACTGTTTCAATAATGGTCCAGCCAAAACTAAAGACATCTTTTCCATGGACTCTGTTGAAATGTTGAACCAGTGGTGTGGATAGAGTACCGACTTTTATATTGGAGAGGTGTACCCTAATACGTGAACGTACCTTCTTAGTGGTTAGACCTACATACATGTGAAATGCGAATAAAAGTGAAGTTTTCAGTGAGTGCTCCTCTCATACTTGCTTTTTGGAATCATGTTATCTATATGACACGCATAAACAAGCACTGTCTAACTGTAAAAAAAATGTCAAAATGCACTGAGATAAGAGGCTTCTTCAACGGCTTAGAAATCAGTTTATGAACCTATTTAGGTTTAGCTTTTAACAAAGAATACAGTAATTTTGATGATAGAAGTAAAACGAAAGTTGATTAAAATTGCATGCCCTATCTGAATCATGAAAGTATAATTTTGACTCGCCTGTCCCTTTAAAGAATGAATCACTCTTCTTAACTGTAGCAGGAGAATCGACAACCTCTTAAAAAATTAAAACTTTCCGCAGAGTAAAGCATGAATATAACCTATTAGCCAATAGCCCAGCGGTAAATCTGGCTCCCATGGGCGCCAAGCTGGATTTACCGCACGGCTATTGGCCAAGAGGTGAAAACGTCACCTCTTAGCAAAAAATGTTTTTGCTGTAGCAGTTAAGAACGACGATCGGTTGAAACAAATAAAGGAGCTTTCTACATGAAGTATCTCCTATATTTGTTTCAATAGTCAATCCTAGCGTTTGTACAATGCTAGGATTGACTTTCACTTTAAGAATCAGAAGTATACTGAAGCAAATACAAAGTATAAAGCACACAAATAGATAACACCAAAGGGAAAAAAGGGTACAGTGTAAAATTAACCCTTAGAAGGGAAACAGTAACAATAATAATGTACTGTAAAATATGTGCTGAAAACTGTGAGAAAACACAAAATGCTTGCATAGCAAATAACACAGCACATAAAAAGTTAAATCAAATTTGAACCCCAAATTTAAAACTATGCTTTGTTGATGAGTGTGCCTTTCCACCTCCACTGATGCTGACAGCCTTCCTTACATGCTGAATAGGATACAGCAACACATGGACCAGGAAAGGATTATGCTAAAAAGCTTGCTAAAACTGTTATCTCTTAGCGCACCCACACTACAGGGGAGCACTAAAGCCAATAACTGAAAGAAGAAATTTGGTGCAGGTGAAGGAAAATACATTGTGCACACTTTAGATGTAACTTCTAAGGGGCATATTTATCAAAGTCTGAGCGGACATGATACGATGTAGCGTATCATGTCCGCTGCACATCGATAAATGCCGATAGCATATGCTGTCAGCAGTTATCATTTCACAAGCAGTTCACCAGAACTGCTTGTACAATACCACCCCCTGCAGATTTGCGGCCAATCGGCCGCTAGCAGGGGGTGTCAATCAACTTGATCGTATTTGATCGGGTTGATTTCTGTCCTCCGCCTCAGAGCAGGCGGACAACTTATGGAGCAGGGGTCTTTAGACCTGAAGGCTCACCGGAAACAAGGGGCATCAAGCTCTATTCCGAGCTTGATAATTCGGCCCCTAAGTGTGCTAAGCAGACTTGCTAAATTTAAAGCAACAGTAACCTAAAAATGTCAAAATTACCCAAAACGGCTATAAAAGTGCACAAAGTGCTATAAACTGCTATTAAAAGGTGTATGGTGTACAATATATATATATAAGTATGGCTATGTGAAGCATGTGTACATATTTATACTAATAGCAGGTGGGCTAAAAAGGTGAAAAGTACTTACCTATCAGCAACTTTGTCCAAATTTCTTACCTCAGCTGCAGCAACTTGCTTCCAGTAGACAAGCCTATCCTAGGCAGTATGAGCACCATGCCAAGGATCTAAATAAGTAACAGCATCTACAACCCAGAGAATTTTAAGACAAGTCCACATTTCACCTGGTGAATACTGTGAATCCCACAAGGAGCAAATCATTGTAGACTCAGGGATTTGTAGACAGAAATTTTCACATTTCATCTGGGAAGCCTGTAACATTTCTTGCTAAAAAGACCTTTCACAGTCTGGCTGATATCTCCTTCTCTACCACACTGAATGATAGGTAACTGCGAGGACAGAACCGGGCCTCAGCTCAGTCATTATCAATGATGAGTAGATCTGTACTTCAGTTTAACCTTACTCCTTATCAAGGAGGCAAAAGAAAATGACTGAGGATCATTGGAGGTGAGAGGGATGTGGGGCTCTGGCGTGTTAGGGTTTCTTTTGCCTCCTCCTAGTGGTGAGGAGCGGAATTCCCACATGTGATGATTCGTGGACTCTCACCATCTGATGATAGAAAAGACTATTTGTTAAATTTACTAAACTGTTTAATTTATTTCTTTTATTTTGTATGCATGGAACAACTATTTAAATATAACTGTAAATGAAGATGGCAGTTGAGTGCACATAGTGGTACAATAACTGGGTGATCAATATTTGTGGCATTTAGTATTTGTTTTATCTAAGCCAGTGGTTTTCAAAGTCTAAGACAGTGGGCCTCCCCTTTGGCGAAATGTTCAAGATGAGCTCTTCCCCCACCAATAGATATTGTCATGAGATGCAGGACACAGCAAAGATGGTACAACTCTATTTTATTGCAGAGCATGGAAATATACATCTGGTAGCATTGATCTCATTTAGTAACTGCGACACAGACAAACGGGCCTCAGCCCCGCCCCCATCCGGTGACTTCACTTCCCACTCTCATCACAACTTCCCCCTTTTCAAAGGACAAGGCATACATTTTTTTTTCATTTGAATACAACAAATAACAAAGAATACAAAAAGCATACAACAATAGTTTTGAACAGTGTATAACAAATAAAAAGTTAACGAGAATATCTGTATAAACAACATGAATTACATCCTGACTTGAACATTGGGGTAGACTACCCTAGTCCACAGTGACCATGGGATTATTCTGCCCATACTTCTGGTCACTGTTTTAACTAATGTTAATCCCGATATCGGGCCGGAAGTTTCACCACTCTTCCGCTTGATGTAACTCTACATGAACTGTCCTCTGATACAGAAGAAGGTGATTGAGAGTCTGCTGGAGACATATCCCCGCTGTGATCTTGCTGAGGGGAAGGCACCCCTCTTAAAACAGGGGATCCCACCGGCGGTGGTACTGAGGCATCCAGTTCCAAACTCTCAGGTACAGGCTGAAGATGTTTTCGATTTCGACGAGTGACTGTCCCTCCATCAGTAAGGACTACATAAGACCTTGGCTCTGGAGAGCGTCCAATTACCATAGCAGGCGTCCTCCATTTCTTCTCATCATCTAGTTTAATTCTGACACTTTGCCCTGCATTCAGCTCCTGCAAGGGTCTCACAGAATGTCTCTTGTCGTAGAAGAATCGTTAGCCCTTTTTTGCCTTTTCATCCCTCCTAAGGACTTCGTCCCGAGGAATAGAGCTGGTTGGCTGGAAGACACCCACAGAGGGTAAGGTGGTGCGAATCTGGCGTCCTAGCATCAGCTGTGCCGGGCTAAACCCCGTGGCTTGAATGGGAGTCGCCCTATAGGACAAGAGGGCCAGGTACGGCTCAGATTGCTTCAAAATGAAGTTTGTTGTTTGAACTGCCCTTTCAGCCATTCCGTTGGCCTGCGGGTAATGTGGACTTGACGTGGAATGTACAAAATCATATTCTCTGCTGAAAGAACTGAACTCTGTGGAAGCAAACTGCATTCCGTTATCACTCACCAGCTCCATTGATATGCCCCACCGGGCAAACAAGCTCTTGAGACGAGTGATAACGGCTTGACTTGTGATTTCATTCAAAGGTGCAATTTTCAAATACTTGGAATAGTAGTCAATCACAACTAGGAACTTTTCTCCATGCAGTTCGCACAAATCAGCAGCTATTTTCTGCCACAGGCCTGCAGGCAGTGGAGTAGAAATCAAGGGCTCCCTTCTCTGAGTAGACCGGCGTTCCCGGCAAAAGGCACATTTAGACACATGGCTTGCAATGTCGGAACTGATCCCAGGCCACTATACTGCCGTAGCTGCCCTTTCTCTGCACTTTGTAATGCCTAAGTTGCCATCGTGAATCCTGTTTAACATCTCCTGCTGCATGCTAAAAGGAATAACAATGTGGTCCTGGAACAGCACCAACTCATCCAGCTCCGTGAGCTGCAACCTTTCTGACTGGTAAGAACTTAAAGACATCCAGGCTGCCCGACTCTCGGGCCAATCTTCTTTTATGTACTTTATAACTTTTTGAAGGTCTGTATCTAAATATGTCTCTTTCTTTATTTGTTCTAGCTTCCCTGAAGAAATGGATTTGGAGTCCAGAACTGAATCTACATACACTTTCGCATCTGATTCCGTTGAAGACTCTTCAGCAGCAGCCAGCGGGAGCCTGGATAATGTATCTGCCACAACCAGTTGTTTCTCCGGCACATGCACTGCCTGAACGTTGAACCTAAGCAGCCTCATTAGAAGTCTCTGGCATCTTAGGGGTGTTTTGTCAATATCATAGAAGTTGATTAGAGGGACTAGCGGTTTATGGTCAGTCTCCAGACTAAATTTCTCTAAACCCACTAGGTAACGCTGAAAGCACTCACAGGGCCAAACTGCAGCCAGGCACTCTTTCTCAATTTGGGCGTATTTGGACTCAGCAGCCATCAGTGTACGGGAACAGTAGGCAATGGGCTGTAGTTTGTTTTCATTCAACTGCAGGAGGGCGGCCCCTAACCCATAACTGCTCGCATCAGCACTAACCACAGTCTTTTTGGAAGGGTCGTAAAACCCCAACACTGGGGCATACCCCAGCAGGGACTTGACCTGCATAAAAGATTCTTCCTGTGAAGGTCCCCAGACCCAGGCAACATCTTTCTTTAGCAACTCTGTGATAGGGTGTAGTATTGTGGATACATCTGGAAGGAACCTGCCCACATAATTTACAAGGCCCAATATTTGTCTCAGCTCATGTACATCAGAAGGACTTTTCATCTGTTCAATAGCACACATTTTCTCGGGGTCTGACTTGATGCCATCCCCATTGATGATATGCCCAAAGTAACATAACTCAGCTTTCCTAAAATGGCATTTCTCTTTATTTAGCTTCAGCCCGGACTCTCTGATAGTCTGCAGCACACAGCTCAATCGCTGATCATCTTCCTCCAATGTAGACCCATACACTAAGATGTCGTCCATGACGACTGCCGTGCCCACTGGGTCTCTTAGGAGAGAGCTCATTTCTCTTTGAAAGATTTCAGGAGCAAAGGATATCCCGAAGGGGAGTCTGCAGAAGCAAAACTGACCTACCGGTGTAATGAAGGTAGTCAGTTTGCGGCACTTTGGATCTAGAGGTATCTGCCAGAAGCCACTAGAAGCATCCAATGTAGAGAAGAACTTTGCCCCAGTCAATTTCGGAGCTATGTCTTCAAGTGTCGGCAGCACATATCTCTCGCTCTTCACCCCCCCATTCAGCGTTTTCAAGTCTACACAGATGCGTACCTTCCCGTTTTTCTTTGCAACAGGCACAATGGGGGCACACCAGTCAGTTGCTTCAACAACCTCTTCAATAACCCCCATATTCTTCATACGCAGAAGCTCCTTCTCCACTTGAGGCATGAGCGGGAACGGAATTCTACGGGGAGTGGTAACGCTGTATGGGACTGCGTCACCTTTAAGTGATATACGGACTGGGTTGCAATTCAGTGGGCCCAATTCACCAAACATATCTTCTGAGATCTCATTCACTCTGGCTACTAGGCCCAAACCACAGGCTGCTTTTCTGCTCAAAAAGTTGTTAACACACTGACCTCTAATCACATGCACCCACATGGTGAATTTCCTTTGCTTGTACTCGCAGCTCGCAAGAATTTTCCAGCACAATCAATGCGGCCACCAGGACTATGGACTTTTGTTGTGACTTTCGCCAGCTGGGGCTGTCGAGGCAGTTTTATGAATGCTGCAAGAGACATTACAGTGATGTCTGTTCCTGTGTCAATCTTAAAGGCAACTTTAGCTCCCATTACAGTAAGAGTAACTCTCCAATCATCTTCTGAACCCGGCCGTTCAACAACAGACCCTACAAAGGACACTTCTTGACCCTCCTGGTAACTATCCACCTGCATCTCCTTAATATATTCAGTCTTACACACCACTTCAAAATGGCCCATCCTGTTACATTTTCTACATCTTTTGTCTTTAGCAGGGCATATGACACTCTGATCATGAGCATGGTTGCACCTTGAGCATCGGACATGCTGCGCCCATCCGCTTCTGGTCCTATCTGTTACCTTTGATCTACCACTTACATTGTGCCTTTCACTAGCAGCTCTTCTGAACTGCTGCACTTCATCCACAATACTCTCAGACCTCAGATTAGCACTTTGCTTTTTCACCAGTTCACTCTGGCGGCCATCCTAATAGCCCCGTCTAACGTTAAATCAGACTCTAACTGTAGTTTCAGTGAGACTTCAGCATCTGCAATTCCTATGACTATTCTGTCTCTGATTTGCTCCTCTTTAGCAACACCAAACTCACAGAATTCAGCTAGTTCATACAGGCTGCGCACAAATGACTCCACAGATTCTCCCACACGCTGAGCACGTTTGTGAAAACAAGCCCTCTCATGAAACACATTTCTTTTGGGCACAAAGTGGGCACTGAGTTTATTCATAACTATTTCAAAGTCAAATTCTTCCCCTTCTTGGAAAGTAAAGGCATTGAACACTGGCTCCACATCTTTCCCCATAGAGTATAAAAGAGAATTAACTTGTACGTCACCACTCTCCTTGTCCAGCTTGGAAGCAATCCTGAACTGCTGAAACCGCTGACGCCATGTGGGCCAAGCTGCAGGCTGAGAGAAATCAAAAGGCTCAGGTGGGGTAAACTTCGACATTGTCATCAATCAGGAAACAGAAGCGCAGGCAAGAACTTCTGACACCATGTCATGAGATGCAGGACACAGCAAAGATGGTACAACTCTATTTCATTGCAGAGCATGGAAATATACATCTGGTAGCATTGATCTCACTTAGTAACTGCGACACATACAAACGGGCCTCAGCCCCGCACCCATCTGGTGACGTCACTTCCCACTCTCATCACAGATATTAATACATTTTTAAAACTGTTTGCTTTACAATACTTGTAATGTATTTCTTAACATTGCAGAAATACACAAACATACACACACAATCTGATATACACACATTCTCATACACACAATCTCACACACACACACAAAATATCTCATACACACACACACACAAAATATCTCATACACACAATATCTCACACACACTCACACACTCATACACACACACACTCATACACTCATACACACACACACACTCATACACACACACACACACACACTCATACACACAATATCACACATACACTCATAAACACACACACACTCATACACACAATATCACACAATATCACACACACACAATATCTCACACAATATCACAGACACACACAATATCACACACACTCACACACAATATCACACACCAGGGACGGAACTACAGGGGGTGCAGAGGTCGCAACTGCGATTGGGCCCTTGAGGGAAAAAAATTGTTTCTTTTGTTTGTTTTTTTAATAAAAAACGTTGACCTGCCACTGCCTGCACTGATATCATGTGAGTGTGACATGATGCTTCACTAGTGTCTCTGACTACAGGAGTTAGTGTTTCTGTTTTACCCATTGGTGTTTATGTGTGTGTGTGTGTATTTATGCATGCATGTGTGTGTGTGTATGTGTATGTTTGTGGAAATTACAGACCTTGTTACTACAGTATGGGGGGGCGGGGGGTAAACAGTGTCCCTATACAGTACCACTATATACAGTATGGGGGGGCTGGACCATGTCACTGACTACTGTGGTCCCTTTATAAAGTACTGGGGCGGGTAGGGTCAGGCCAGCCATCTCATCTGCAGATTACAGACTGTGTCACTAACTCACTATATACAGTATTGGTGGGTTAAACAGTGTCACTATATACAGTAATAGGGGGTCAGACCATCTCACAGACTGTGGGCACAGGGTACCTCCTTTTGCAGACATGTAATCTGATTCACTTTTTTTCTGTGTTAAATGTAAAAAACACAGAAATCAAGCTGCAGTGCTCACCAGGACCGGGTTTGCTATGAACTATGGATTTGCAAGTTGCTAGTAAGCAGAGTTATGGTGGCTGTTCCAGTGTTCCTCCGGGTAACAGCTAGAGCTGCTTGATGGAACTTTTGTCCAAACCATGCCTGCCTCCCTCCCTCCCTGTGACCATTTTTACTTACAGTACAGCCGGTCTGGTTCTTTTTACTTGAAACACGGTGGGTGCGCGGCACGCTCAATTCAGTGTCAGTATCTTCATCACAGTGGGTGTGCTGCGTGCTTAGTGTCAGTCTGGCCTGTATAAAACAAAACAAAAAAACTTCTGTTCCTCCTTTCCCGCGGTGGGTGCGCTGCCCTCTGAGTCTCAAGTGGCACAGCGCAGTAAAATAAAACTACAGGAACAGGAAAAAAATTCAGTTTCTCCTTTCCCGCGCCTCCCCTTAAGTGCTCTGGCACCCCCTTGGGGAGGAGCGCCCCACAGTTTGGGAACCGGTGATCTAAGCATTGTAAATTATGCTAATAATGAATTCAATTATTTTTTTGCTCACTGTCATATGTGTTACCATACTGAACACGTTGCATTTTGTGGAATTGTCATGTGTGGGAACTATTCCTTATCCTCTCCACAGCTCCTCAGGAACCTATAAAGGTCTCATCTTGTTTTGTGATAACCAAGATCTGTATATCTAGATCACTTCAAGTACCTCAGGTTTGCTGTAGAACATTTTGACTCTCCACCTCCCATTTTCTCTATAGCTGTTGATAACTCCAATGTTACCCCTACCCCGCATGAAAAATGTCTTGGGGTCACGCTTGACTCAGATCTTTCTTTCACTCCTCACATTCAGTCCTTGGCTTAAAAACATCTCTAAAATTAGACATTTCCTTACACAAGACACAACTAACATTTTAATTCACTATCTCCTCCTTTCCTGCCTCGACTACTGAAACTCCATACTTTCTGGTCTCCCTAGCTGCCGCCTAGCTCCTTTACAATCCATAATGAATGCCTCTGTCAGGCTCATCTTCCTTACATGTCGCTATTCATCTGCTGCACCTCTCTGCCATTCCCTTAACCGGCTTCCTCTTGCCTTCAGGATTAAACACAAAAGTTTGACTCTGACATACAAAACCCTCAACTGCACTGCTCCACCCTACATTTCAAAACTTGTCTCCAGATACTCTCCCTCCCATCCCCTTCACTCTGCTCAAGACCTCCTACTCTCTTTCTCTCTTGTTACCTCCTCACATTCCCTTTTACAAGACTTCTCCAGACTGGCTCCCATCTTGTGGAAAACTCTGCCTCGCTCCACAAGACTCTCCCCTAGTTTTGAAATTTTCAAGCGCTCCCTAAAGACTCTACTGTTCAGGGATGCATACAACCTACACTAACCTTTCCAAACCCCAGTTACTCTCCTCCATTGCTATCCCTTTGAACCCCCTTAGCATGTAAGCCTATGAGTCCAGCTGTTTGTAGATGACCTTCATAAGAGCTAAATACAACAGCGCAACTCGTGGCAGGGCCCTCTACACTTTTGATCCCTATAAATGTTACCTTGTATGCCGCATTTGTTTATAGCACTGGGGAATCTGTTGGCACTCTACAAATCACTGATAATAATAATTATAATATTTCTTATTTGGATGACAAATTAGGTGCCATTCATGTGTCCCTGCTGAAGTTTTGGTTAGGAAATCAATCTAACCTAAAGCTCTCTAGTTTTGTTAAACACAGGGATTATTTTCTGGTGATTATCCTAGATATAAATGTATTGACATTTCTTTCTGAATTAAGAAGGTCGCTAAGACAGTTAGGAATTAGTGATGTTGCGAATAGTTAGCCGGCGAATAGTTCGCCGCGGCGGGCGTACATATGCGATGTTCGATCCGTCCCCTATTCGTCATCATTGAGTAATACTTTGACCCTGTACCTCACAGCAGGCACATTCCAGCCAATCAGCAGCAGACCCTCCCTCCCAGACCCTCCTACCTCCTGGACAGCATCCATTTTAGATTAATTCGGAAGCTGCATTGTTAGTGAGAGGAGGGACAGTATAGCTGCTGCTGATTTAGTAGGAAAATCTATAGCTAGGCTAGTGTATTCAGTGTCCACTACAGTCCTGAAGGACTCATCTGATCTCTGATGTAAGGACAGCACCCCAAAAAGCCCTTTTTAGGGCTGTTTTTTTTTTCCCCTGTGTAATCTAATTGCAGTTGCCTGCCTGCCAGCATGTGTGTCAGGCTCACAGCGTATACTGTGCCCACTTGCCCAGTGCCACCACTCATATCTGGTGTAACAGTAGTGTAGATAATAGCAGTCAGTTTCCTTCACATGTGTGCATTTAAGTGCCTGCCTGCCAGGGCACAGTGTCACCCCAGTGCAACTCATATGTGGTGTAACAGTAGTGTAGATTTAAAAAAAACAACACTTTTTTTGACTGTGTTAATTAATAGCAGTCAGTTTCCTTCACACGTGTGCGTTTAAGTGCCTGCCTGCCAGGGCACAGTGTCACCCCAGTGCAACTCATATCTGGTGTAACAGTAGTGTACATACCTGATGTTTTAAAGCATGTTATTCCAAACAATTTAGGAATGTTAGGTGATTTATGCCCTTTATGGATTAAAACCAGACTCTGCATCAACTATGTAATTTTCCATGGGAGTTTTGCCATGGATCCCCCTCCGGCATGCCACAGTCCAGGTGTTAGTACCCTTGAAACAACTTTTCCATCACTATTGTGACCAGAAAGAGTCCCTGTGGGT
Source organism: Bombina bombina (assembly GCF_027579735.1). Classification (NCBI taxonomy): domain Eukaryota; kingdom Metazoa; phylum Chordata; class Amphibia; order Anura; family Bombinatoridae; genus Bombina; species Bombina bombina. The sequence continues at coordinate 125,901,663 of NC_069504.1, read as the reverse complement.
TTTAAAATTCGCCTGCCTATTAAAGTCTATGGCGGTTCGCCCGGTTCGCCCATTCGCGAACAGTTGTGGAAGTTCGCGCCTGCCGTTTGCGAACGCAAAATTTTAGGTTTGCAACATCACTATTAGGAATCTCTAAAAGGTAAATCATCCCTGTTTCACATTTGGTGACCACTACTCTGAAAGTGATTCATATTGATTTGTTTCATACAAGGTACTTTATTAAATTCAACTTTCATTTATTGTATATTTATTTTTAAAAAGTTGTCAAAGGAAACTTCATGGGTATATTTATCTGGTTTGCTTTGGTTTGGTTGTTTAGAATCTTGATGTAAACTGTGCAGCATTTACACTGTCTGGAAAACTTCTGCATACTAATGTATGCAGTTTATAATCCAATCTATCTTCCGTAGCAGAAAAATTATAATTTGCAAGGGTAACACAGTAAAAGCAGGCAAAATAATGAATTTCATTATGATTAAAGGGACATAATAGAGAAAACTGCAATGTGCATGACTTTGTGAACAAAAATGTATTAAAAGGTATTAAGTTTTTAAGGACAAGTGGTAGTGTGTATCATGTCATCAAAAGCTGAATTTGCATCATACAAACTACTGCCTCTGAGTAGACAAAGAATTTGAATGCAGAATGCTGGCCCAACATATTTATACATACATTTTACTAGAAGACATTTTGCTAATAGAAGTATAATGCAAAAACTGTTCTATTCATATCTGAAATGCTTTCATGCACATTTAAATTTTGACTATTATGTTCCTTTAATTAAACTTTTATAGTGGGATCAATTATAATTTTAAAATCTCTTTATTGAAAGCTTATAGAAAAGTAGAGAAGGTGCCACATAGCATAACACTGTGAGGATGTAAGAGATAATGTGCAAGGGCAAATACACTCACATGCAGTAGAGCACTCAAACAAAGTACAAGTAGTGCAGGCCAGATCCTCTGAGTTGCCCGGCTAACTCTCCTCCCGTCACAGTACAGGTGAGCTTGTTCGGTTGGCTCATCCACTGCCACTAATAAGTCAGCATGCAATGGACCAGAGTGATGGTATGGTACAGCAAACTGCTCAAAAGAAGCTTTGCAAATGATGTGCAGGTAGCTTTAAAACAAGTGTTTATTGAAACACAAAGTATCCAGCAACACGTTTCTCAGTAACAAACTGTTTCATCATGCTGATACTGTCTGTACAAACTTGCTACCTTTTATACCCTTTTTCAACCAATCAAAAGACAATAAAAATCACCCTCCCACTTGATTAAAAACATATGTTCAACATAATACAGCATCATAACCATATAAGCCAACATGATCGTATTTTATATATATATATATATATATCCTATATTATAAAAGGCCAAGTGTTTGTCTGAAGCCGTCATGCGCAGTAGAGACAAACACTTGGCCTTGAGATAGGGAGCGCGAGGTACACAGCATACAAGCAGCTGTGAGATAGGGAGCGCGAGGTACACAAACAGCTGTGAGGTCTGCTGCGTGAGAAGCGGCCACGCGCTCCCCAGACCTCACAGCTGTTTGTGGCCGACGGGAGCGTTGCGATGGGGGCGTGGCCGGGCGTCGCGAGGGGCGTGGCCGGGCGGGTGTCGCCGCGATGGGGCGTGGCCGGGCGGGGTCCCGCGATGTGAAGACAGAGCCAGAGAGGGAGCAGGAGAGGGGGGGAGAGAGACAAAGGGGGGGCAGAGAGACAAAGGGGGGGGGGGCAGAGAGACAAAGGGGGGCAGAGAGACAAAGGGGGGGGGCAGAGAGACAAATGGAGGGGGCAGAGAGACAAAGGGGGGGCAGAGAGACAAAGGGGGGGCAGAGAGACAAAGGGGGGGGCAGAGAGACAAAGGGGGGGCAGAGAGACAAGGGGGGGGGCAGAGAGACAAAGGGGGGGCAGAGAGACAAAGGGGGGGCAGAGAGACAAAGGGGGGGGCAGAGAGACAGGGGGGCAGAGAGACAAAGGGGGGGCAGAGAGACAAAGGGGGGGGCAGAGAGACAAAGGGGGGGCAGAGAGACAAAAGGGGGGCAGAGAGACAAAGGGGGGGGGCAGAGAGACAAAGGGGGGGCAGAGAGACAAAGGGGGGGCAGAGAGACAAAGGGGGGGCAGAGAGACAAAGGGGGGGGCAGAGAGACAAAGGGGGGGCAGAGAGACAAAGGGGGGGGCAGAGAGACAATGGGGGGGGGAGAGAGACAAAGGGGGGGAGAGAGACAAAGGGGGGGGGAGAGACAAAGGGGGAGGAGAGAAACAAAGGGGGGGGGGGGAGCCAAAGAGAAGGGGGAGGAGAGCCAAAGAGGGGGGGAGAGCGAGAGCCAAAGAGGAAAAAGAGCCAAAAAGGAGAGAAAGCCAAGAGCCAAAGAGGGGGGGGAGAGCCAAAGAGGGGGGGAGAGAGCCAAAGAGGGGGGGGAGAGAGCCAAAGGGGGGGGGAGAGAGCTAAAGGGGGGAGAGCCAAAGAGGGGGGAGAGAGAGAGCCAAAGAGGAGAGCAAAAGAGGGGAGAGAGCCAAAGAGGGGGGGGCAGAGCCAAAGAGGGGGGGGGAGAGCCAAAGAGGGGGGGGGAGAGCGCCAAAGAGGGGGGAGAGAACAAAAGAGGGGGGAGAGAGCTAAAGAGGGGAGAGAGAGAGCAAAAGAGGGGGGGGAGCCAAAGAGGGGGGGAGCCAAAGAGGGGGGAGAGAGAGAGCCAAAGAGGAAAGAGATCCAAAGAGGAGAGAGAGCAAAAGAGGGGAGAGAGCCAAAGGGGGGGGGGGAGAGCCAAATGGGGGGGGGGGGAGAGCCAAAGGGGGGGGAGAGAGCCAAAGGGGGGGGAGAGCCAAAGAGGGGGGAGAGAGAGAGCCAAAGAGGAGAGAGAGCAAAAGAGGGGAGAGAGCCAAAGAGGGGGGGGGGGAGCCAAAGAGGGGGGAGAGAGCCAAAGAGGGGGGAGGAGAGCCAAAGAGGGGGAGGGAGAGCCAAAGAGGGGGGAGAGAACAAAAGAGGGGAGAGAGGGAGCAAAAGAGGGGAGAGAGAGAGCAAAGGAGAGGGGGGAGAGAAAGCGAAAGAGGGGAGAGAGAGCAAAGGAGAGGGGGGAGAGAAAGCAAAAGAGAGGGGGGAGAGAAAGCAAAAGAGAGGGGGGAGAGAGCAAGGGGTGGGACCGCTGTACTGCAAAAAATGGCCCGTGTACACGGGCTTTAGTACTAGTATATATATACACACACAAGATGCTTAAACATATAAGTATCAATTATTGCATCTAAGTAGTTATAATCTAAAAGAGATAGGTGTGATGAAAGAAATGAAAGCGATTTCGGCTGCTGGGTTGAGTGCAGTGAGCTCAGCTGGTTGTTAGGTCACGTGGGAGATGTTGGACCAATCAACTACATGCTTAAGTAGTTCTGACAATTGCTGATCTAACAATCACATTGACAACTGCCACGTGAGATAATAAAATAACAACAAAGTAGCGATCACCAATCGCAACCGCCTCCACTCCTGTCATGAACGGATGTGTATATAGCTATATGACTTGTCCAAATCAAACCCATTATTAATGAGCTGTTTATCAGCTGCTTCAAGAACAGAAAATCAGTTTGATAGTAATGAAATATATTCATTAGATAGGAGTTTAGAACCTCAAGAAACTCATTTGCATGTTACTGAGTGTTTGCAGCAATTTATAGTTGAGCGTGACAAGTTGTAATTCTGTACATACGTAAGTCATTGTCATCGGAAAGTGCTCAGCTGCTGCTTTAGTGAGATATGTCAAGTTGTGTATACAAACTCACCCTAGTTATAGTCTGTTTTGGGCTATAATGCCATGACTAAATGACAAAGCAGATGAACTAATTATATAAACTGATAAACACTTATTTTTATCCCATAAAACCATCACAATATAAAAAGGATGCTTTTTTCTTCCAAGAAAGCAAATAATTGCCAAAATTATCCCCTTCTATTAATGATGTACTGATGAGTCATGACTGCAATTTAACCACCTACTACTATATATACTTCCTTATAAAAATACTTTGTAATAGTTGGGTTTAAAAAAAAAAATATGTACACATTTTAAATGTTCTATTTGAAGCACAAAGAAGGGCATAGCTGAGAGGTTAATTCCATTCATATTATGCATGGCTATTTATCACTCTATTGTGTCATGGTAAATTGTACACACAATTATATCTGGGAACCTGAAGCCTGAGGGAAATTATATAGCAGTATACAAGCATGAAATATATTTTCAACACATTCTATTTAAAATGACTTACTATTTGATGTATTAGTTCTTACAGCTGAAGGATAATTTTGCTAATTTTCTTTGAAATTTCAATGGAATCTTGATTAATTCAAATTAGGGTAATGTAGAAGGGTTCTTTGAAGAAGACTACAAGTCTACAAAATGGATATTAAACCCTTAGAACTCCCTATTGCGTTATGCCTTTATGCATGAAATTAACCCGTAATTGTTATACATCAAAACTATGATTGGCACAGGATTTGCTTTCATCCCCTGTGAAATAAAAACATGTAATGTACAGTATAATACTTTTTAGTCTAGAGACTTTTATGATTATTTAAACAATAGATAATGTAGCAGAAGAGATATCAGTTACAAAATGCATTGCTAAGAATGGACTCCTTTCCAGTTGGTTAATAACCTTTGAATAGGCTTTGCAGTGCAATAAGTCACTTTAAGCTCCAGTCTATAAGAAAGGTTTTCAAATGATTTTGCACTGCAATAACTTATCAAACACTTTACATTAAAGTGACACTGAACCCAAATTTTTTCTTTCGTGATTCAGATAGAGCATGAAATTTTAAGCAACTTTCTAATTTACTCCATTTATCAAATTTTCTTCATTCTCTTGGTATCTGTATTTGAAATACAAGAATGAAAGTTTAGATGTCGGCCCATTTTTGGTGAACAACCTGGGTTGTCCTTGCTGATTGGTGGATAAATTCATCCACCAATAAAAAAGTGCTGTCCAGAGAACTGAACCAAAAAAAAAAAGCTTAGCTACCTTCTTTTTCAAATAAAGATAGCAAGAGAACAAAGAAAAATTGTAAATTGAAAAGAGTAAATTAGAAAATTGCATGCTCTATCTGAATCACGAAAGAAAAAAATTGTCTTCAGTGTCCCTTTAAGATCCATCACCAATAGAACAATTTTTTCACCAGTTTTTTTTTAGGTTTTTTTTGCAGGATTTGCTAAAATATCTCATCTTTTTTTTAATTAAAAACACAAAGAAAACAGCGCAATAATATAATAGATACAAAATATTTATTTCCAAATTATCGGAACAGCCAATAGAATGCGAGCTCAATCTGATTGGCTGATTGGATCAGCCAATCGGATTGAACTATATTCTGATTGGCTGATTCCATCAGCCAATCAGAAAATTCCTACCTTAATTCCGATTGGCTGATAGAATCCTATCAGCCAATCGGAATTCGAGGGACGCCATCTTGGATGACGTCCCTTAAAGGAACCGTCATTCGTCGTCTAGTCGTCGGAAGAAGAGGATGGATCCGCGCTGGAGGTCTTCAAGATGGAGCCGGTCGTCATCGGATGGAAGAAGATAGAAGATGCCGCTTGGAGAAGATGTTTGCCGGTCCGGATGTCCTCTTCTTGCCGGATAGGAGGAAGACTTTGGACCCTCTTCTGGACTTCTTCAGTGGATGTCTAGCCCCCGCTTGGGTTGGATGAAGATCTTGGAGCCAGGACGGATCGGTGAACCTGGCATGGTGAAGACAAGGTAGGAAGATCATCAGGGGGGTAGTGTTAGGTTTATTTAAGGGGGGTTTGGGTTAGATTAGGGGTATGTGGGTGGTGGGTTGTAATGTTGGGGGGGGGTATTGTATGTTTTTTTTTACAGGCAAAAGAGCTGAAATTCTTGGGGCATGCCCCGCAAAGGGCCCTGTTCAGGGCTGGTAAGGTAAAAGAGCTTGTAATATTTGTATTTTAGAATAGGGTAGGGAATTTTTTATTTTGGGGGGCTTTGTTATTTTATTAGGGGGCTTAGAGTAGGTGTAATTAGTTTAAAATTGTTGTAATATTTTTCTTATGTTTGTAAATATTTTATTATTTTCTGTAACTTAGTTCTTTTTTATTTTTTGTACTTTAGCTAGTTTATTTAATTGTAGTTATTTGTAGGAATTGTGTTTAATTAATTTATTGATAGTGTAGTGTTAGGTTAATTGTAGGTAATTGTAGGTAGTTTATTTAATTATTTTATTGATAGGGTAGTGTTAGGTTTAATTATATCTTAGGTTAGGATTTATTTTACAGGTAAATTTGTTATTATTTTAACTAGGTAACTATTAAATAGTTCTTAACTATTTAATAGCTATTGTACCTGGTTAAAATAATTACAAAGTTGCCTGTAAAATAAATATTAATCCTAAAATAGCTATAATATAATTATAATTTATATTGTAGCTATATTAGGATTTATTTTACAGGTAAGTATTTAGCTTTAAATAGGAATCATTTATTTAATAAGAGTTAATTTATTTCGTTAGATAAAAATTATATTTAACTTAGGGGGGTGTTAGTGTTAGGGTTAGACTTAGCTTTAGGGGTTAATACATTTATTAGAATAGCGGTGAGCTCCGGTCGGCAGATTAGGGGTTAATAATTGAAGGTAGGTGTCGGCGATGTTAGGGAGGGCAGATTAGGGGTTAATACTATTTATGATAGGGTTAGTGAGGCGGATTAGGGGTTAATAACTTTATTATAGTAGCGCTCAGGTCCGCTCGGCAGATTAGGGGTTAATAAGTGTAGGCAGGTGTCGGCGACGTTGTGGGGGGCAGATTAGGGGTTAATAAATATAATATAGGGGTCGGCGATGTTAGGGCAGCAGATTAGGGGTACATAGGGATAACGTAGGTGGCGGCGGTTTACGGAGCGGCAGATTAGGGGTTAAAAGTGTAATGCAGGGGTCAGCGATAGCGGGGGCGGCAGATTAGGGGTTAATAAGTGTAAGGTTAGGGGTGTTTAGACTCGGGGTACATGTTAGAGTGTTAGGTGCAGACGTAGGAAGTGTTTCCCCATAGGAAACAATGGGGCTGCGTTAGGAGCTGAACGCTGCTTTTTTGCAGGTGTTAGGTTTTTTTTCAGCTCAAACTGCCCCATTGTTTCCTATGGGAGAATCGTGCACGAGCACGTTTTTGATGCCGGCCGCGTCCGTAAGCAACTCTGGTATCGAGAGTTGCATTTGCGGTAAATATGCTCTACGCTCCTTTTTTGGAGCCTAACGCAGCATTTGTTTGAACTCTCGATACCAGAGTTAAATTTATGGTGCGGCCAGAAAAAAACCTGCGGAGCGTTAACAGCCCTTTTACCGCCGAACTCCAAATCTAGGCCAGCATGAGTAATGTGCAGATCAATACAGGAATTGGAACATACAAAATGCTAGCAACTTATCAAATAGTAAGCATTAAAGGGACAGTCAACACCAGAATTTTTGTTGTTTAAAAAGAAAGATAATCCCTTTATTATCCATTCCCCAGTTTTGCATAACCAACACTATTATAAAACTACACTTTTACCTCTGTGATTACCTTGTATCTAAGCCTCTGCAAACTGCCCCCTTATTTCAGTTCTTTTCATAGACTTGCATTTTAGCCAATCAGTGCTCACTCCAGGGTAACTTCACGTGCATTAGCTCAATGTTATCGATATGAAACACATAAACTAATGCCCTCTAGTGGTCAAAATGCATTCAGATTAGAGGCAGTCTTCAATGTCCTAGAAATTAGCATATGAACCTCCTAGAATTATCTTTCAACTAAGAATACTAAGAGAACAAAGCAAAACTGGTGATAAAGTTACATTAGAAAGTTGTTTAAAATTACATTCCCTATTTAAATCATGAACTTTTTTTTGGACTTGACTGTCCCTTTAAGACAGTGCTAAAAGAAGAATGCACTAGTTACTAGCAGCATAAGCTACATACATACTGGTGCAAAAAGTAAAACATTTGAATTGCTAACAGCGCATCTGATAAAAAAAAACAGCAAAAAAAAAAAAAAGAAAATGATTTAGGATATTAAAAAAATGCTAAAAAAACTAAGAAGCTGTGAATAGCAACACTTGCCTCGCCAGATCACAGTTCCACAACTAGTTTCAGGGACACACCCCTTCATCAGATGAGAGGTTTTTTTTAAATCTGTTTTGTTCACATTTGCTCAGTTTGCAAATTTAAAAACACAATTGAATCCTAATTTCTCTAATCATTAACATTGTGCCTATTTATTAAAGGGACACTGTACCCAAATTTTTTCTTACATGATTCAGATTGAGCATGAAATTTTAAACAACTTTCTAATTTACTCCTATTATCAAATTTTCTTCATTCTCTTGGTATCTTTATTTGAAATGCCGGCCCATTTTTGGTGAACAACCTGGGTTGTCCTTGCTGATTGGTGGATACATTCATCCACCAATAAAAAATTGCTGTCCAGAGTACTGAACCCCAAAAAAGCATAGATGCCTTCTTTTTCAAATAAAGATAGCAAGAGAACAAAGAAAAATCGATAATAGGAGTAAATTAGAAAGTTGCTTAACATTGCATGCTCTTTCTGAATTACAAAACAAAATTTTTGGGTTCAGTGTCCCTTTAAGCTGCAATCTCAGCTTTAAAGACTTTTGCAGTGCAGGCTTGCTCATGTTTTCTAACCTCTCTTACACCTCAGAGGTGTTGGATTTAAAAGCTCCCAGACTGATCTGTCTTGGATGACTAACAAAAAAGCAAGAAGGTACTGGCGCTACAGCAAGGGCAAATGTATAAAAATATTCAATATAATCCAATATGTCCAGAAAAACTAGTAAGTGATACTAAGGAAGAGGTCTGATATATATAAAATATAAAATTATTATTCCTAATGAGTAGCTTGATAAAGCAGATAACAATTGAAATAAAAAATAATTTAATATATCAAAGGGGTAGACAAAAGTCTAAAAACACATTTATAGCCACCCTTTACATATAATTAATAAAAACATACGGCTAGATTACGAGTTGTGCATTAGGATAAAAACCTAAGGCTGCTTTTTTACGCCTGCTGGTGTTAGGAGTCTTGATGGTTTAGGTGTACCGCACACTTCTTTGGCCTTACCGAAAAACGACTTACTTAAACTTCGTAAAGTCTTTTTTCTATGGGACTTCCATAGTGCCGGTATTAGGAGTCTGTCCTGGGAGGCCAAAAAGTGAGCGGTACACCCTACCCTGTCAAGATCCCTAACGCATTTAAAAGTCAGTAGTTATGAGTTTTATGGTACAACCCGCAACATAAAACCCGTAACTGAAGTGCTAAAAAGTACACTAACACCCATAAACTACCTGTTAACCCCTAAACTGAGGCCCTCCCGCATCGCAAATGCTATAATAAAATTATTAACCCCTAATCTGCTGCTCTGGACATCGCCGCCACCTACATTATAGTTATGAACCCCTAATCTGCTGCCCTCAACATCGCCGACACCTACATTAAATTTATTAACCCCTAATCTGCCGCCCCCAATGTCGCCGCAACCTACCTACACTTATAAACCCCTAATCTGCCGACCCCAACGTCACCGCCACCATATTAAAGTTATTAACCCCTAAACCTAAGTCTAACCCTAACACCCCCATATATATGTGTGTATATATATATATATATATATATATATATATATATATATATATATATATATTAGGCGGTAAGCCTGCCCAGAGGGAAGTCTATGTAAAAAAAAAAAATACAAACCCCCAAGCTAAATTTACAAAAAAGTAAAAATAAACATAAAAAAAAAATACCCCTGTAAAAGTTAAAAATCCCCCCAATATAAAAACACCCCCTAATCTAATACTAAACTACCAATAGCTCTTAAAAGGGCCTTTTGTAGGGCATTGCCTAAGTTAAACAGATGCTAAAAACTGGAAAAAACAGGGCGCACAGAAATGTGCTCTATAAGCTCCCTATCAAAATTAACCCTTCCCTGGGTATAATTAAAGCAAATGCATAGAAAGTAAAAAATATGACAAAAAGTGCTCAAGAGAGCAGTAGAGTACTGGAGGAAGAAATTTCTTTTAAAAAACTATTTATTAAGCAATAGAATACAAAACAATCAAAGAAATCTATGGTTAAATCATATACAAATAGATGTAGTAAAAGGAACCAGAGAAAAAAAAGTTAATATAAAAGGGACGTCTCCCCGATTTAAGATAAAATGTCTGACTAGTATAAAACCACCGAGTAGTGAATTTGCTAAGATCTAATATATATCACTAGTACTAAAGCCTGTGTACACGGGCCATTTTTTGCAGTACATCGGTCCCACCCCTTGCTCTCTCCCCCCTCTCTTTTGCTCTCTCTTCCCCCCTCTCTTTTGCTCTCTCTCCCCCTCTCTTTTGCTTTCTCTCCCCCCTCTCCTTTGCTTTCTCTCCCCCCTCTCCTTTGCTCTCTCTCTTCCCTCTTTTGCTCTCTCTCTCCCCTCTTTTGCTCTCTCTCCCCTCTTTGGCTCTCTCCCCCTTACTTTGGCTCTCTCTCCCCCCTCTTTTGTTCTCCCCCCCCTCTTTGGCTCTCTCCCCCCCCCCCTCTTTGGCTCTCTCTCCCCCCTCTTTGGCTCTCTCTCCCCCCTCTTTGGTTCTCTCCCCTCTTTTGCTCTCTCTCCTCTTTGGCTCTCTCTCCTCTTTGGCTCTTGTTCCTCTTTGGCTCTCTCTCTCCCCCCTCTTTGGCTCTCTCCACCCTCTTTGGCTCCCCCCCCCTTTGGCTCTCCCCCCCCTTTGGCTCTCTCCCCCCCCTCTTTGGCTCTCTCCCCCCCTCTTTGGTTCTCTCTCCCCCCTCTTTGGCTCTCTCTCCTCTTTGGCTCTTTCTCCTCTTTGGCTCTCTTTCCTCTTTGGCTCTCTCTCTCCCCCCTCTTTGACCCTTCTCCCCCCCTCTCCTGCTCCCTCTCTGGCTCTGTCTTAATTGAAAGCCTTTGCCTCTCTGGCCACGCCCCCATCGCGGCACCCCACCTGGCCACGCCCCATCGCGACGACTCCCGCCGGCCATGCCCCTCGACACGCCTGGCCACTCCCCTCGCGACACTCAGCCACGCCCCTCGTGATGCCCGGCCACGACCCCATTGCGACGCTCCTGTCGGCCATGCTCCCTGACACTCCGCTTCAGCCTTGCTCTGTGCTGAGTGCTGAGTGTCAGGATCCAAACGGCCAGGTATGTTTGTTTGTCACGTGCAGTCTCTACTGCGCATGACTGCATCTGACAAACATACTTGGCCATTTATTATTTAGGATATGCAAAATGTTAAAGTGCAAAAATCTAAAGTGCAGATATCTGTAGTACATATATATAACAAACCTATCATATACGTGTGACAAGATAAAATCTATAGCCAAAATAATAGCATCTAAAAAATACTTCAATAAAGAAAATACTTCAAGATAATGTGCGGTGATGGCATGATCAAATCTTCAACCCCCAACTACAATGGGGTATTTAGATACAACGCAAGTGCTAAGTGAATACAAAGTAGCTACTAATTAAAAGTCTCTGAATTAATGTATCAGCGCCAAATGTTCGGCGGTTTTCAAGTGCTTCAAAGAGTATAACCACAGTTCACATGGGGGTAGAACACACTGACCTCAGAGTAGAAAAGAACATAACTTGCAAAGCCTGACATATACAAAGGTCTAACAAGTTTTCCTACTTGTATCGGTAGGGAATTCAGGAGGGTCCTTAGTCGCACCCACGACTTTACCTAGGTGTAACTCTGTAAACAGTACCTGCTATTCTTCTATCCAATGGTGTAGTCCCAAAAGGTGAATGACTTGGTTAATCAGATTTTTACTTACGGACCCTTGGCCACATTTACGGCTTAACACAGCATCCTTACTCTGATCACGATTCCCAGTCTTCCGTTGGCAGGGATGTATTTCTCCGCTCTCGGTCAAAAGATCATGTTGCAAGCTAAGAGCGTGATAGAGGCACTTAAGCAGTGGGAATTCTGAATGACCGTTCAAAGTCTTTTAATTTTCTCAAACCTCCGTCTGTGTATCCAGACTCCTTAAGTTGATAGGAAAAAGTGCAAGTGCTTTCAGCTTACTTCCTAAGTTAAACAGCTCTTTTACTTCTAAAAAATACTAAGTCACCGCTAACAGTAAAAAACCCCCACCCGGGGGATGCTTCCGGGCGGCGGCCATGATGGTCGTGTATTTGAGAGGCTGAAGAGTCTGGCATATATTTTTGCTGCATATAGCCGGTCTATGGTACCATTTCTGATCACAGTTGATATACCCTAAAACTACAGAGTCTGCTGAACAATCTGATCTACGTTGTGTTACTAACTTAAGCCCTGAAGTACCGGAACGAGAAGGTATGCAGTAACGGCCTAGAAACAGGTCAGGCCTTCATCTAACCCCCCGGTAACTCCGGGGACAACAGCTTGTAAAGCTGCGAAATAAGAGAGGCAACAGAGAGGAGAATCATCTCGTTAGGCGAACGTAGTCTGATTCAGAGCTTGAGCTGCATAGAAGGTCGAACTTTGTTTGACAAATGGAGGCCCTTGATCGGTGGGAGACTAGGGTGAGTCAGCTCATACTGGTCTCCTTTAGGGATTTAGAAGACGAACTGCACAAATATCTTTTCCCACCACAAACTACCAAGGGAGTATTACCCACTAGCACCGACAAGCCGCTTTGGGATTATAGCTGTGAATACCCGCCTCCCCTACTGCCTCCGGTCGGCACAAAGTCACTTCATCCCTATCCCTTGATTGAGCTTGCCGACAATGCATCTGGTGGAGCTCCACGCCACCTGAAATATAAACAGGGGAATCCGGTGCTCAGTGTGAGGTACCGGAGTCTTCTGATGCTGAGGAGCGCTTGTTACCCTGGCCTACAGAGAGAGTGGAGGACTTTGCCAGTTTACTAGAGGAGGCTACTTACCTCTGCGGAGCTCGGGAAGTAGTGGCGGTTGAACCCGAGAAGAAGAGAAGGTTCTGTGTTGGTTCGATGGCCCCGGTAGCGTCGGATCCAGGGGGTGATATTTATGGCATGCACCCGATCCTGACTTGTGGAGATATAGACGTTCCGGGAGGTAAACCCTATCCTGGTGGTCAACCCTGGCCCCTTCTATTATTCGGACAGACACTGGACTTTAATTTTTGGGACTGGCAACTTTATTCTGAGCCTCACCTTCATCTAGCCTTAGCCCGCTCAAGCCTCTGGTTTTTGCTCCGGGAAGAATTGTCATCGGAGGGTCCTGCTGCCTTTTCCATATTGGCAGATTGTTCTGACCGGTGTAGAGCCTCTTCCTGTTCAGGAATAGGCTAAACATTTTCAACCCAGCTAGTGGAGGACCTTTGTCAGCCTCTTAGTACTCCCACACAACCATTTGGACAGTCTAGAGAAACATTCCACTGCTGCCCCAATATACCCTACATTATATATGGGTCAATATATATGAGATCTGGGGTCTGACTCTTTTGTACTACATATAGTCATTATTTGCAGGTGTTGTTGTTTTTTTTTATTTTCAATTGCAGCACCATATACTTAATCCCCAATCAGAGGTGCACTCTCATTTTGGTACATATTTTTCTCTATACATGTCTAGTAAGTTATTCTAACCCCCATACTGTATTTTCTCATGTTTATATTAATTGCTTAGTATGATGGTAACCAATGTTTAGATCTCTACCATTTAAGATGTGTATTTATATATGCTTATATTTGAGACATTAGGGCTAGTGGGCTATATGCGTCCAATTTAAATGGTTTGGAAACATTAGCCACCCTATGTTTGGTTTAGTGCCTCCATGTAATAGTAATGCTTTTTATTTAAAAACATAGAGCCAACAGGTTCAGCTATGAATAAATCTTCCATGCCAGCCCTAGAGTTTGAAACACAGTGCAATAGTACTCCTGTAGAGGTTCAGGTGAGATGGAAAATAGTCCACAAACCCCTTATAACTAAGTAAGCCATGACACAACAACTTACAATCAATAGTCTATGTTAGTGAGCCCACCTTCTTCAAGACCCCCCCAAGTAGAAATGGAATGGAACCCATTTCAATATTGATTGGATATTTGATTATCTACATATATACTCTATTTTTTACCTTATATACGCCTATCACCTACCCTAGCCTCCCCTTGCAATGTTTGGAGTTATATGGCAGAGGTACTAGGCCTCTACAACTCATTAACAGCACATACTATAACTGTCTTTAGCTCCCTCGCTCAGTTTATAGCCAACCCAAGCAGCTCTAAAGCTCTTCTAGGCCTGGATATCTGTTTTTGAGAAAGGCAGTAAATGTATTCTAGACCGCCACCGAAACTTTGCCTAGCTGGTAGTTTACCATAACAGATTTAGCTTAAATTTCTGATTTTGTGAGATAGGGATCTCCTCTCTGTATGATTAACTCATAATCCATATTGTTGAACTCATAACCCAGTTTGTTGACAAGATATCATATTATTCAATCCTTAGGCCCCATTATACCTACAACGCAGTTCCGGAGGTCCAAGAGAGGCCTCGTTGGTTCCTTGGGGGAAATAATTTAATTCCATATCATATGTTATTATACTTTAGGAGGTTGTTTTTTGTTTTTTTTATCAGAAAACTGAGGTTCAATGCTCCATTTGTATTTATGTATTCAAGCAATTTGTGTGTGAATGGAAGATGTTATATGGTAAATATCTAACTGTCAATTTTGTGTTTGGCTCAACATTTCGAGTAATAACTTGCTTGTATTACTTATCTTAAAACCTCAATAAAAATTTATAAAAAAAAAAAAAAAACCCACCCACCAAACCCCCCAAAATAAAAAAACCTAACACTAAAAAAACTAAACTACCCATTGCCCCTAAAGGGGCATTTGTATGGGCATTGCCCTTAAAATGGCAATCAGCTCTTTTTCTAGCCCAAAAAAACACCTAATCTAAAAAAAAAAAACACCCCAAAAATTAAAATAAAAAAGCCTAAATCTAAGCCCCAAATAGGTACTCACTGTTCCTGAAGTCCGGCGGAGAAGGTCTTCTTCCAAACAGATATATCATCTTCGATCTAAATCAAAGGTGGCGTGGAGCAGAGGTGCAGAGCTGTGTTCACAATGCCTGGATCCTCAGCGGCGGTCCTCAATAGCGGTGATCCTTGGCGGCGTTCTGCGGCGGCGGCATTACTCAACGGCATGGAGGCTCCTCTTTATCCGATGTCTGTCGTAAATTGAAGATTGAATGCAAGGTACCGCAATCAAATTGGAGTACCTTGCATTCCTATTGGCTGATATTTTTAAATCAGCCAATAGGATTAGGGCTACTGAAATCCTATTTGCTGTTCAAATCAGCCAATAAGATTTCAGTAGCTCTCATCCTATTGGCTAATTTAAAAAATTGCAGTCAATAGGAATGCAAGGTACCCCAATAAATATGGTTTACCTTGCATTCACTCTTCAGTGTCGATTGAAGAGGAACCTTCATGCCGTAGAGGAGCGATGCTGCCGAGGATCACCACATCTGGGAACACCGCTCCACACCTCAACTACGCCGCCTTCGCTGTGGATGAAGATAGAAGTTGATGGAGCTGCCTGGAAGAAGACTTTTTCTCTGTGGGACTGTAGGAGCCGTGAGTACCTATTTGGGGCTTTAGTGTTAGGCTTTTTTTTTTTTTAAGATTAGGGTTTTTTGGGCAATTGAAAAAGAGCTGAATGCCTTTTTAAGGGCAGTGAAAAAGAGCTGAATGCCCTTACAAATGGGTAGTTTAGGTTTTTTAGTGTTAGGTTTTTTTATTTTGGGGGGTTTGGTGAGTGGGGGGTTTTACTGTTAGAGGGGGGACTTAGTATTTTTTTTAAGGAAAAGAGCTGTTTAACTTATGGCAATGCCCTACATAAGGCCCTTTTATTATTTTCTGTAATGTTAGCCTTTTTGTTTTTGTGTCATTTTAGATTGATTTAATGTAATCTTAAGTTTTTTTTTAAAAGTACTGTTAGGATTTTTTATTTTAATTGTAATGTAGTATTTTATTATTTTATGTAATTAAGGGTTTAATTTAGGGGGTGTTAGGTTAGGGGGCTTAGTCATTAAATTAGTTATTTGCGTTGTGGGGGTTGGCCGTTTAGGAGTTAATACGCAAATTAGGTTTAATGCATTGTGGGGGGTTGGCAAATTAGGGGTTAATATGTTAATTAAGTTTATTGTGTTGGTGGTGGATGGCGGTTTAGGGGTTAATAAATTAATTATTTAATTTGCCATGTGGGGGAATGGCAGATTAGGGGTTAATAATTTTATTATGCAGTTGTTTTTTGTTTTTATTTTTTATGCTTATTGCGGGCGGTTATGTTTTTTTTTAACACTTATTGCGGGTGGTTATTTATTAATTTTTTTTGTAATGCTCAAAATGCCTTTGCTGCATCCAGGTGAATTCTTTTGGCTGCACGTGCAGCCAACATTCTTTTGTCTGCCTCGCGCAGCCAACATTCCTTTGAGGATGCATGCGACACGTTACAAACGCGATTATAGTATAGATATACTGTATATATATATATATATTTACATTACTCTTCATGTTGTTTCCAGTCTCTATATCTCATGGGAACAGTTGGAAATAACATTTCAATTTAATTTTTCTTACAACTTTTTGTACATGAAAGTAAGTTTGAAATTTGTTAAGATCTATTGCAGGTGCATAAAATAACTTAAACAATCCCCTTATATTGTAAACTCCTTTTTGGTCATGTTGGACCTCATTTCCATAAACCTTTCTTAGTTGGATATAAAACAGGCTGTTTCATTGTTGTAATAAAAAAGCACTAAGCAGTGGCTTATACTTACATATAAATCATTGAAATTAGTATTCATCATTCATCATTTTAAAATGATTTTAACTTTTATTTATTTTAAAAAAATAATTAATTAACTTCATGCAGTGTCCAGTACTTCCTGTTATAGCCCCACAAGTGGGCTGGGGTCTCTACAGCTTGAGGTGAATAATCTTCATAAATCTTTGAAACACTTTAAATACAATGGAATATATTTCCTAGTTAAATTTAGTTTGGTTATGAACAAGCTTTGAGGACCACAATAGGAGGCTTATTTATCAAAGGTCTGTCGGACCTGATCCGACAGTGCGGATCAGGTCCGACAGACATCGCTGAATGCGGAGAGCAATATGCTCTCCGTATTCAGCATTGCACCAGCAGCTCTTGTGAACTGCTGGTGCAACGCGACCCCCTGCAGACTTGTGGCTAATCGGCCGCCAGCAGGGGGTGTCAATCAACATGATAGTACTCGATCGGGTTGAATTGTGGCGATCTCTGTCCGCCTCATCAGAGCAGGCGGACAGGTTATGGGGCAGCGGTCTTTAGACCGCTGCTCCATAACTTGCATTTCTAGCGAGTCTGAAGAGCTTGATAAGTGGGCCTCTAGGTCTCATATCTTGGGTTACTCTTGGGCAATATATTGAATAGGTCTCATATCTTGGGTTACTCTTGGGCAATATCTTGAATAGGTCTCATATCTTGGGTTACTCTTGGGCAATATCTTGAATAGGTCTCCTATCTTGGGTTACTCTTGGGCAATATCTTGAATAGGTCTCATATCTTGGGTTACTCTTGGGCAATATCTTGAATAGGTCTCATATCTTGGGTTACTCTTGGGCAATATCTTGAATAGGTCTCCTATCTTGGGTTACTCTTGGACAATATCTTGATTAGATCTTATATCTTGGGCTTCTGTGTAATATACATATTGCACTTTTTTGTTTCTTATTATTTTTAGATTCATTGTTCCATTATTGTGATATAAGACGAAGTCTGTTCATTATAGCAGGATTATAAAGCTGTTTGGAGGTTTGCTTCTAAAAGTTGCACAGTGATTGATTGAAATGTGCAGGAGCTGCTCATTGGCCTCAGCAAACAATAAGATACACAACAGACAAGAGATATTTAAGGGGAGCCTCTCTATTAGTAACTAATATTACTAACAAAATAACATTTTTTGCTTTACAATATTTATTTTGTATACAGATATTTTGCAGTGCAGTAATTTATTCTTGTTATATAAAATGACTTCAATGCTCCTTTAAATGTATTGTTATAATATATTCTTATTTCAATAAAAAAACACTACAGTTTACAGATTAATTGCATTTAGCTTTTTGTAAACACATTTTGTTATCTTTAATGAGTCGCCATTGCGTTACTGATTTCACACATTTCTGTTGCTTGACAAATAGAAGAGCATCTGTTTGTTGTTGGAGCTGAAAAACTGATTCTTTTATAAGCATTTGTTTTTGTTGTTCAGAATTTCTTTATCTACAAAACAAGATACAATTGTATAACACAGTGATTAAAGATAAGTTAAAAGGGTCACAAAAGTCAAAATTAAACTTTCATGATTCAGACAAAACACAAAACACAATCTTTAAAACTTTCCAAATTACTTCGTTTATCAAATTAAAGGGACATAAAACAAGTTTATACATTTTTAAACAACTTTCCAATTTACTTCTGTTACCAATTTTGATTAATTTTCTTGGTATCTTTTATTGAAGAAGTAGCAATGCACTCCTAAGAGCTAGCTAAATACATTTGTAGCCAATGAAAATGGTCATACAAATTACGCCACCAATCGGCAGCTAGCTCCAAGCTCCTGGGCCTATCTAGATATGCTTTTCAACAAAGGATATCTAGAGAATGAATCAAATTAGATAATAGAAGTAAATTGGAAAGTTGTTTAAAATGGTATGCTCTGTCTGAATCATAAAATAAACATTTTGGGTTTCATGTCCCTTTAAGTTTGATGCGCCTGTTTCCGCGTGAGGCTTCAGGCTCGCCGGAAACAGAAGTTATGAAGCAGCGGTCTAAAGACCACTGCTCCATAACTTGTCCGCCTGCTCTGAGGCTCTGAACAGAAATCAACCCGATCAAATGCGATCGGGTTGATTGACACCCCCTGCTAGCGCGAATCTGTGGGTGGCGGAATTGCACCAGCAGTTCACAAGAACTACTGGTGCAATGATAAATGCTGTCGGCATTCATCGATGTGTGGTGGATATCGTATCATGTTAGCTCGCACTATGATAAATACCCCTATGGCTGTATCTATATCTATTGTTATTTTGGTAGAATGCAAAAGTGCATAGGGATTATCTGCTGGAGCATGCCTAGAAGCTGTGAACTCAGTTTTTAATACAATGCCTGTGTCTAAACACTGATAAGGGGGGTGGAGTTGGCTGCTCCATGCAGCTTAGCTATGTTATTCATTTTGCTTATTTTTGAAAATTATTTTAAAATACTTGCCAGCAATTTTTAAATTATTTTTTATGCAAACTATTTCTATTTAATTAACCCTTTTAGGATATGCACCGATCTCAACCTGTTTTATGTCCCTTTAATTCTGTTCTCTTATATCATTTGTTAAAATGCATACTTAGATAGGCTGAGGGGAATGTTCTTGTTTATATGGCAGCAGTAGTTGTAATAATAAAATCAGCCTTCACAGTTTCATCATATTACAGAAGTTGCTTGTTTAAAGAGACATTAAACTGTCAGTTACAAATACAGTAACATGGTTACTACTCATTAGATATGTGCATTTGGAGGTTTTGAATACCTTAGAATGTGGAAGAAGGTGGCTGCTTGTGCTGTTCAGCTATTTTATATGTATTTGTGTGATACTGCAACACACTAAGATCTGTGCAAATCAAGATCCTATTGTGTTGCGGTTTCAGAAGAATAACTTCTCTGGAAACAGCCAAACGGCACTAGTGACGGCCTTTTTCTGCATTCTGAATGCACATATCTACTTCTCAGCATGCTATCATTTTCCTTTCTGTACCTGTAGCTCTCTTTAAAGCAGTTCCCTCATTAAAGAATCAATTTCTTAAAGTTTTTTGTACAGTTTAAAAGTTACATAACAAATATAAGCTCCAAGATGGCGGCACCCGGTGTGAAGAAGCAGATCTTCAATAACTAATATTTGTAAAGGGTTAAAATAATAGAACGACTTTGAAGACAGCTGCATGCACAAGAGGAAAAATAATAGCACGGTTGGTAGCAGCCATTCTGTTGTAGTTACTCAGTAGTTTAATGTCCCTTTAATTGTTGAAGTCTGACAGAAGCCTTTGTAGAAAAGCTTGTGCAAATATACAACTATAAAAAAGTCCAGCTGCTCAGTTTTGGAGGAGTGTGCAAGGTCATTTTGAGAGGTACCAGCTGCTCCTAATCATGTGCAAGAGTTCACAGCTTACAAACTCATATGAGTCTGTGATTGGCTGATTGCTTTCACTTGATACAGGGGACAGGGGAATTAAAGAAAACTTATGAAAAAATGTTTTACTGCTTAAATGAAATTCAAAGTAAGTGTTGTATTGTCTTTTTATTATAAACTATCATTGTAAATACAATGAAATATGGCCTATGGCCAATCCTGCCATGAGAAAACGACCCTCGACATAAAAAGTCACTAGTTTAAAATCATACAAAATGAAAATGTACATGACACACTAGTCTCTGCTTATAATTCTTAGTGATAAAACAAAAAATATCTTTCTGGGAGAGTGTTAACTGCCTCCGAATTAACTGAATATAATATTGGCTAAAACATGTTCTTGATAGGAAATCACATCTACCATAACTTAATTGACAAATGTGTATCCATTTAGTAAAGAGAGCAATTCTCCTGTTGTGATAAAATCATTCTCTAATTATTCTCTTTTGTTTTATTTTTTGTGTGATATGTTCACAGAATCTTGGAACCTTGCCACATCCTTTTGTGATCTATCCTGCCTGAAAATGTTGGCATAAATCTCGAGTTACCAATAATGATTTCTTTATTACAAGGCTCAGTGCACACAAAGACTGAAATAGGGATTGCTGCCTGTATATTGTGCTGCTATTCAAAATGATTTAACTGACATGATTAAAGTAGCAGAATAAGTCATTGTTAGACTCACTCTGGGCCAGATCACTATTAAGCTGCACATTGGGGTGTTAGGGTCAATGCTTAGCTACAATCCTGTCACTATCAGTTGCATATAGACTGCAGTCAAAATCAGAAAGATATAGTGACAGATGCATTTCAACAGCTCCCAAGTTATAATGACAAATGTCACTCTGTATATGAACCACTATATTAGTAATCATATCTCATTGCTGTTGCTTTTATATATGGATGGCCCTAATGCATGAAATGCTGTGTATGTACTATTTATAATTAGGCAATAGTTTTAGTCATCCATACACAGGGATATATTACATAATTGAGGATGAAACAACATGCAAACAAGCTGGAACAGGAGAGTGTGGCCATAGGCTTGAACACAAGGTATGCTACAGGCTGAAAAGTTTTCAATCTTGCAATTCTCTGTACTGTGTAAACTTCTTATAGCAATAAAATGTAATTGCACAATGTGCCCCATAGCAATTACTCTTACCTGACACGGCCCCACTAGCACGGCCCTATTACATGATGCCACCCTCACAAAAACTATCATAGCTACCACAATGATGTATGGCCCCTCATGCCTCTAGACCCTTCTCACACTTGTGTGCAAGTTAAAGGGACATTAAACAAAAAAAAAAAAAAATTTCAGACTTTAGATAGAGCATGTGATTTTAAATATCTTTCCAATTTACTTTTATTATCTAATTTGTTTTGTTCTCCTGATATCCTTTGTTGAAAAGGATACCTAGGGAGACTCAGAAACTGCAGTTTGGTGGCTGCACATATATGCCTCATCTTATTGTAACATAGTAACATAGTAGATGAGGTTGAAAAAAAGACCAAAGTCCATCGAGTTAAACCTATACAAATCTAATATACTTACAACAAAACTCCAGTTGACCTTAAATTAATCCCATTAAAAGGTGACCCATTTAACACAAGCAATCATATCCCTGAATTCTGGTTCAATTTTTAAATGTATCTAAGGTATTGGCATTCACTGCCTCCTTTGGTAATGAGTTCCACAATTTCCGTTGCAGGAGATTAAATCTTCTTTCCTCCAGCCTTAAATTGTGACCTCTTTTCACAAACAATATTCTTCTTCTTCTGCCATCTCTGTATATGGGCCTTAAATATATTTATATAGAGTAATTATGTCACCTCTCAAGCACCTTTTTTCTAGAAACATAAAACCCAGTTTGGATAACCTCTCCTCATAGCTTTAATTCTCCATTCCCCTTATTGACTTTGCGACCCTTCTCTGAACATTTTCTAGGTCTGCAATGTCTTTTTATGAGATTGGTTCGCAGAACTGGACTCCATACTCAAGGTGCAGTCTTACAAGGGATTTATATAGTGACAGAATTATACTTTTCTCCCTTGCATCAATACCTCTTTTAATACATGCTAGTATCTTATTACCCTTAGAAGCATTATGCACAAATCTTTTTCTTGTTATCTATTACTACTCCCAAATCCCTTTCCTTCTCTGTTTGGCTAAGTCTTGTTCCATTTAAATAATACATTGCCTGCTTGTTTTTACTTCCAAAATGTAGAACCTTGCATTTTCCCGTTTTAAATCTAATTTTCCCATTTACCTGCCCATACTTCTAATTTTTGCAGATCCCCTTGTAGCGCAAGTTCATCCTGCTTTTGACCTAATGACCTTACACAACTTTGTATCATCTGCAAAAATAGAGATGTTGATATTTAATCCTTGCTCGAAGTTATTAATATATATTTTTTTAAGAACAGGTCCAAGTCCTGATCCCTGGGGGACTCCACTGATCACCTTTGTCCAATCTGAGTATGATCCATTTACTACTACTTGTTGCTCTCTGCCTTATTTATCCATGAGCTAACATTTCCATCTTTTCACAGTCCCTTCATTTTTGTACATGAATCTCTCATGTGACACTGTATTAAACTCCTTTGCAAAATCTAAGTATATCACATCCACTGATTCCCCTTTATCTATATTTTTACTTCCTTTCTTGTAGAATCTAATTTAATTAGTTTGACATAATCTATTTCTCATAAAACCATGCTGATTTGAACTCATAATCTTGTTTACACTAATATACTCATCAATTGTTGCCAAGTAAAAAGTGTTAAATTACAAACAGTAGCAAAGTTGCTGAATTGTACAAGGTTGTTACAAGTCACACACATGTAAACGCAATAGATCTTGCTTTAAGATGGGGTTTTTGAACAGGAATAAACGAACAATAAACAATTACAATAACAAATAAAATGGTTACTGTATCCTCATGCTGCATTTATGTGCTATTAACTCATACGCTATAGCAGTCCCCTGTGGGATCACTCCTCCTATACATATAATGACTTAAGTTACTGCTGCCCCTCTAGAATCACCTCTCATATTTAGTACTGGCGTTAACCCTTCCCAAGGGGGGGCCTGCTTCCCTTTTTGAAGAGTGGCACCACATCAGTTTTACGCCAGTCCTGGGGTACTATGCCTGAGGATAATGAGAATGGAACAATTAGGAGTAGAGGTTTGTCTATTGGCTCGGTGCAAACAGCTGGCTCTCAGTAGGGCATTGCTGCTTCTTCAACAAAGGATACCAAGAGAAGAAAACACATTAGATAATAGAAGTAAATTGGAAAGTTGTTTAAAATTGTATTTTCTATCTAAATCATGAAAGAAAGAAAAATTGGGTTTCATGTCCCTTTAAGGGTTTGCCAATAGGTGTGTCAGGACCCCTAGTCAGGTGATATCTGTCAATCTTAGTATTTCAACCCTCATCAGACAATTTTTACATTCTCTAACATACCCAGTACTTCTGCTGTAGCATTTCTTCTCTGCCCCCATTTCACTGTACTGCACAGCCATGCTCAAGCAATCTGTCTTACTTCAGGAGTGGGGGGTCATGGGAATTATGGAATCACATGACTAGGATTGCCCAATAGGTAGGGTCAGAACTTGTGGGAGCGAAAGCAGTAGAAGGCTCTCTAGTGCAGCAACTGAAGATTAGCCTTTTATAAGTAAATGGATACATATTGCAAAGTCCCACCTTATCATCTGGATATAAGACTTCATCTCCCTTATCAGATTAGATTTATTTGTACAGGACCGAATAGACAGAAACGATTTGCCTGGCATTAAAGGGACAAGAAACCCAAAATGTTTCTTTAAGAATACGATTATAAACAATATTCAAATTTACTTCTATTATCTCATTTGCATCATTCTTTAGGTATCCTTTGTTCAAGAACTAGCAATGCACATGGATGAGTCAAATACACAAGGCATCTATGTGCAGCCACAAATCAGCAGCTACTGAGCATATTTAGATAGGCTTTTCGACAAAAGGAAATCAAGATAATAAAACAAATTAGAAAATAGCAGTAAATTGGAAAACGTTTAAAGTTGCCTGCTCTTTCTAAATCATGAAAGAAAAAAATGTGGGGTTTGTGTCCCTTTAAGAGCCTGAAGTTCAAAACCTGGCCTGTATGGGGAGAAATCATGTGGCCAACATCATCTTGGGCTACATGTATGGGTGGGCACAGTTTTACACCTGAGGCTACTTCATAATTCAAGTTACTTGATCCATTAGGTTATGCATCGTATTTTATTTCTCTTTTCATGCTTCATGTTTGGTGTGTTAAAACAGCTTCTTACGTAAGTCACCACTTATTAGGGATGGTTTATATTCCAATGTTAGAACGAATGTTATTGTCGAAATTCAATTTACATAATCAAATGTTAAGAACGAATAATCTTAAAAATTCTATAATTAAATGCTATTTACAGTTCTCGAATCTCACTTTCGAATTCGATTGAATGTCCACATTTGAAATTTCGAATGTAACATTCGATTTAACAAATACTATTTAGAAGCTCAATAGTTTATGTGGGAGGGAATTTAGTAAATTGATGCATGATACAAATATATCCATTTGAATGTTTCTATTTCAAATATTGCATAATTCGAATATTACATTCAAAGAAAACATTAGAAATACTATTACAAATATATAAATTACATTTTTTTTAATTTGAATATTGCATAATTCAAATCAAATTATTAGAAAATTCTAATCAAATATTACATTTGAAAAAAGCATTAGAAATACTATTACATTAAACGAATGTTAGAATGTTGTACAAACATTTGAAATTCGAAAACAAACAAATGTGTTAAAATTCATTTCATTTTTTGAATAATGCAAAACATTCGTCCATCTCTATCACTTACATACTATTATGTATTTGAATAGGATCATCCTACAAGCCTGGTTAATAGCGATCTAAGCTATTATTCTGTTTCAATACCACCTTTAGCTAATATTGCTATACACACATATATTAACAACTGCCTGCCGTTTAGCAAAGTTTTGTTGTTCAAGTATGGTCTTAAATAAATAACTAAAGAGTATATCAGGCACAGAAAAACAAAGATAAATATGCCAAAAGAAAAAAAAAGTTATAATTAAAATGACTTAAAGGGATAGAGAGGTTAAAATTAATATGTGCATGGCTGCTTTTCAATTTTAAATATAAGCATTTTTGTATTAAACTTTCATTAGCACACACATATGATGTGAGGGTCCAGGTACCAGTATTTAAGCTCAGAGAACTGACTGTGGTGTGTATTGTGTATTTTAAAACTTAAAGGGACAGTCTAGTCAAAATAAAACTTTCATGATTCAGAAAGAGCATGCAATTTTAACCAACTTTCCAATTTACATTTATCATCAAATTTGCTTTGTTCTCTTGTTATTCCTTGTTGAAAGCTAAACCTAGGTAGATTCAAATGCTAATTTCTAAGCATTCTTTTCTCAGTTCAGTTTGACAGTTTTTTACAGCTAGACAGCGGTGGTTCACGTGTGCTATATCAATAACAATAACTCCTGTGAAGTTATTTACGAGTCAGCACTGACTGGCTAAAATGCAGGTCTGTCAAAAGAACTGAGATAAGGGGGCAGTCTGCAGACGCTTAGATACAAGGTAATCACAGAGGTAAAAAGCATATTAATATAACAGTGTTGGTTATGCAAAACTGGAGCATGGGTAATAAAGGAATTATCTATCTTTTTTAACAATAACATTTCTTGAGTATACCTTTTTCATTAAAGCCACTTCTGAGCCTCTGAGAAGGTGTTTGAATGCTGGTTCACAGGACCTCCCAGCATATGTGTATATGCTGCTAAAACACAGTAGTACCTTTTACTAGAAGTGTTTTTCCCAATGAAAGGATATTGCAAAATTCCTCTATTTAAAAAAAAAAATGCACCCATGCACATTTGCATTGAAGTTTTTTTTTAAGCAAAAACGGGTGTCGTTTTTCTTGTTAAAAGTAAGAACTAATTGTATTTATAATCATTTAAACTGATTTATTTACAGAATGTGGGTTAATTAATTGAAAAACTAGAAACTGTTTTTTGAAAAATGTTTATATATATATATATATATATATATATATATATATATATATATAAAAAACGATATAAAAACTTATGAAAGGGTGCACTCTGTTTAGAACATATGTAAAGGAAAGAGGCTTGTATAGAATTCTAGAAGCCCAAAGTGTGACCAAGGCTGCACCACAGAGAAAAATATCAAATACACAGTAGCAGAATACACAGTAAAAGGGTTACACCTGGGCACTTAGTGTATAAAAACACGCTGAAAGTGGATCCTCAGTTCAAGCAACATACGGAAGAAAGTTCTGGATGGCCAAATACATCATAGGAGCAACACTGCACTTTCCAAGTGTAAATCTGTAAGGTACCTGGATATGTAAAACCAGTAACTTCCAGCACCAGAGAAACCTTTTAGAGGTCCGGCTAAACGCCCATTCACGAGCGGAGCTCCACTATAAATCAGCCATACCTCGTTGAAACAACCCAATCTCTCACAGGTATTTAATCACTCTTTAACCCCTTAACGACCGAGGACGTATGCCATACGTCCTCGAAAAAAACCCAGTTAACGACCAAGGACGTATGGCATAAGTCGTCGGTTAAACTGAGCACTGGAAGGGATCAAAATCGCTTCCAGCTGCTCTAACAGTATTGCAGGGATGCCTCGATGTCTAGGCATCCCTGCAATACTGTTCGCGAGTGCCGGGACCGGATTGATCACTCCCCCACGAGTGATCACTTCCGGTTTTGCTCCACGTGGAGCCGGGCAGTGTAACAGAGCATCGGAAGCGATCAGACACGCTTCCGATGCTCTGCTTGTGTGGGTCGAGGCACTTAGTAGTAAAAAAAAAATAAAAATAAAAAATTAATAATAAAAATAAAAAGACCTATATTGCCTCCCCCCCTCCCCCACCAGGCATCCAAGATGGCGATGCCCAGTGCATCATGGGGCCTCTGGGGGTGTCCCTAGCCTGCCTCATCATAGGGGCAAGCTAGGGTCACCCAATCTGAGCCTCCCACACCAAAAAAAAATAATAATTATAAAATACCCCATTTGTCTGATCATGTCAATATTTGTAAATATTGACTCTGATCAGTGTGGATCTCACTCCCTCTCCTCACTTGCGATTTTGTTGGAGAGAGAGACCTGTATTTAGCAGAGAGAGATTTATTTCTTAAATTTGTTAAAAAATTTGAGAACCAAAGGCTTGCTATAAATCACTGGCAGTAGCATAGCTGTACTTTTTTGCTGTCTGTGCATTTTTTTAGGGGTTAATTTTCTTGTTGTAATTTTTAAAAAATCCAAAGGCTCTTGTCAGAACCATTTAGTTAATTTAATTTAATTTTCAGAGCCATTAACCCCTAGCTTGCCAGTGATCGCTATAAATCACTGGCAGTAGCATAGCTGGACTTTTTTGCTGTCTGTGCATATTTTTAGGGGTTAATTTTGTTGTTGTCATTTTTTTGAAAATCCAAAGGCTCTTTTCAGAACCATATAGTTAATTTAATTTTCAGAGCCATTAACCCCTAGCTTGCCAGTGATCGCTATAAATCACTGTCAGTAGCATAGCTGTACTTTTTTGCTGTCTGTGCATTTTTATAGGGGTTAATTTTTTGCTGTAATTTTTAAAAAAAAAACAAAGGCTCTTTTCAGAGCAATTTAGTTAATTAATTTAATTTAAATTTTTTTAGTACATTTTTTCTGTGACAGATACAAAAATGTCACAGAAAAGATATAGTGCTGAGGAGGCGTATGCCATCCTTGCGTCAGAGTAAGATGCCTCTAAGTCTGACTCAGACCCCAATTTTGACCCTGCCATATGCTCAAATACATCACTAGATGCAGTGTCAACTGATAGTGATGTATCTGTGGCTGCTAGCACCCCTGCCAGCCCCCCTGCTACCCCCCCTGCCAGCCCCCCTGCCAGAAGGAGGCGTGTTGCTGCCATTGCTGCTGAAGAGTGGGTAACGCCTCATCTCCAGAGGCCAGATATCCCATCCTTCACAGCAAATGCTGGCATAAATATAGATGTGGCAGGTTTTAGCCCCCAACAGTTTCTAGAAGTGTTTCTGGGCGATGATTTATTGGGGAACATTGTCGCCCAAACTAATTTATATGCCCATCAGTTCCATGCTGCAAAGCCTGGAACATATTTGGCAAAGCAGCAATGGGCCCCCATCAGTGCCAGAATTCAAAAAATTCTGGGCATTGACTATGCTGATGGGCATCATAAAGAAACCCTCCATTCGCTCCTACTGGAGCAGTAGCCCTATCTGCTCTACCCCCATTTTCTCCCAGACTATGTCGAGGAAGAGGTATGAAATGATTCTGCATTTCATGCACTTCAGGGACAACAGCCTGTGCCCCCCTAGGGAGCATCCCCAATTTAACAGGCTGTATAAAATCCGCCCCCTGATTACCCACTTTTCTGCCAGGTTTGCAGAGGCTTAGACACCTGGAAGGAATATATGCGTTGATGAATCCCTAATGAAGTATAAGGGAAGGCTGGGATTCAAGCAGTATATTCCTTCCAAGCGCTCCAGATATGGGGTAAAGGTGTATAAGCTCTGTGAGAACGAGACTGGGTATACTCAGGCCTTCCGGGTGTATGAGGGAAAGGATAGCCACCTTGACCCTCCAGGTTGCCCAGAACATATGGGAACCACTGGCAAGATTGTCTGGGACCTGATATTACCCCTAATGAACAAAGGGTATCACTTGTACTTGGACAATTTTTATACAAGTGTCCTTTTGTTCAAGCTACTGTATTGCTTTGATACAGTAGCTTGCGGTACAATTAAAAAGCACTGTGCAGGTTTCCCAGGACAACTTGTACGTACCCGGCTATGAAGGGGGGAGACCTCAGCTCTGCGCAAAGAGGAGCTGTTGTCACTTAAGTACAGAGACAAGAAGGATGTATACCTTCTTACCACCATCCACACAGAGAGGACGGTGGCGGTTTCTGTATGTGGCAGAGCTGAGATCATAAGGAAGCCAGTGTGCATCAAGTCTTATAACCGGTGTCATGAGATGCAGGACACATGCAGGACACAGTAATGATGGTACAACTATATTTTATTACAGAGCACAGAAACATACATCTATTCAGGTTGATTGTACTAACTAACTGCGACACAGACTACCGGACCTAAGCCCCGCCCCCAAACTAGTGACATCACATCCTGCTCTCATCACATCTTCCCCTTTTTCAAAGGTGAAGCATACATTTGAATATAACAAATAACAAGGTATACAAACAGAGTATACAACAACATCTTTTTTTTTTCGAACAATATATATACAAATAGGTTCAGAAAATATAAACACATAAATTACATCCTGACTTGGACATCGGGGTAGACTACCCTAGTCCACAGTGACCATGGGATTATTCTGCCCATACTTCCGGGCTAAAGTCAGTCCCTATATCGGGCCGGAAGTTTCACCACTCTTCCGCTTGATGTAACTTTGCATGAACTGTCCTCTGATACAGAAGATGGTGAATAAGAGTCCACTGGAGGCAAAGATATATCCCCGCTGTGATCTTGCTGAGGGGAAGGCACCTCTCTTAGAACAGGGGATCCCACCGGCGGTGGTACTGAGGCATCCGGTTCCAGACTCTCAGGTACAGGCTGAAGATGTCTTCGGTTACGGCGTGTAACCGTCCCTCCATCAGTAAGGACTGTATAAGACCTTGGTTCTGGAGAGCGTCCAATTACCATAGCAGGCGTCTTCCATTTCTTCTCATCATCCAGTTTAATTCTGACACTTTGCCCCGCATACAGTTCCTGTAAGGGCCTGTCGTAGAAGAAACGATAACCCTTTTTGGTCTCTTCATCCCTCCTAAGGACTTCGTCCCGAGGAACAGGGCCAGGCGGCTTGAAGACACCCACTGAGGGTAAAGTGGTGCGAATCTGGCATCCTAGCATCAGCTGTGCCGGGCTAAACCCGGTGGCTTGAATGGGCGTCGCCCTGTATGACAAGAGGGCTAGGTAAGGCTCAGATTGCTTTAGAATGAATTTTGTTGTTTGAACTGCCCTTTCAGCCATTCCGTTGGCCTGCGGATAATGTGGACTTGACATATTCCCTGCTGAAAGCACTAAACTCTGTAGAAGCGAACTGCATACCATTATAACTCACCAGCTCCATTGGAATGCCCCACCGGGCGAACAAGCTCTTCAGACGAATGATAACGGCTTGACTTGTGATATCATTCAGAGGTGCAATTTCCAAAGACCTGGAATAGTAGTCGATCACCACAAGGAACTTTTTCCCGTGCAGTTCACACAAATCAGCAGCTATTTTCTGCCACTGCCCCGCAGGCAGCGGAGTAGAAATCAAGGGCTCTGAGTAGGCCGGCATTCCCGGCAAAAGGCACATTTAGACACATGATTTGCAATGTCGGAGCTGATCCCAGGCCACCACACAGCTGTAGCTGCCCTTTCTCTGCACTTTGTAATGCCTAAGTGGCCATCGTGAATCCTGTTTAACATCTCCTTCCTCATGCTGACAGGAATTACGATGCAGTCTTGGAACAGCACCAACCCCTCCAGCTCCGTGAGCTGCGATCTCTCTGGCTGGTAAGAACCTAAAGACATCCAGGCTGCCCGGCTCTCGGGCCAGCCTTCTTTTATGTATTTTATAACCTCTTGCAGATCTGTGTCCAAATATGTCTCTTTCTTTATCTCCTCCAGTTTCCTTGAAGAAATGGACTTAGAGGCCAGAACTGAATCAACATATACTTTCACATCAGATTCAGTGGAGGATTCTTCAGCAGCAGCCAGCGGGAGCCTGGATAGTGTATCCGCCACAACCAGTTGTTTCACCGGCACATGCACTGCCTGAACATTGAACCTGAGCAGTCTCATTAAAAGTCTCTGGCATCTTAAGGGTGTTTTGTCGATATCATAAGAGTTGATTAGAGGGACTAGCGGTTTGTGGTCAGTCTCCAGACTAAATTTCTCCAAACCCACTAGATAACGCTGAAAGCGCTCAGAGGCCCAAACTGCAACAAGGCACTCTTTCTCAATTTGAGCGTATTTTGACTCTGCAGCCATCAGTGTGCGGGAACAATAGGCAATGGGCTGTAGTTTATTTTCATTTAACTGCAGGAGGGCAGCCCCAACCCATAACTGCTTGCATCAGCACTAATCACAGTCTTTTTGGAAGGGTCGTAGAACCCCAGGACTGGGGCAGACCCCAGCAGGGACTTGGCCTGCATAAAAGCTTTTTCTTGTGAAGGTCCCCAGGCCCAGGCAATGTCTTTCTTTAGCAACTCTGTGATAGGGTGTAGAACTGTTGATAAATCTGGAAGAAACTTGCCCACATAATTTACAAGGCCCAATATCTGTCTCAGCTCATGTACATCAGAAGGACTTTTCATCTGTTCAATAGCACAAATTTTCTCGGGGTCTGGCTTGATGCCATCCCCATTGATGATATGCCCAAAGTAACATAATTCAGTTTTTCTAAAATGGCATATCTCTTTATTTAACTTCAGCCCAGACTCTTTGATAGCCTGCAGCACACAACTTAAATGCTGATCATGCTCCTCCGCTGTAGACCCATAAACCAGAATGTCGTCCATGACGACTGCCGTGCCCACGTGGTCACTTAGGAGAGAACTAATTTCCCTTTGAAAAATTTCTGTAGCAGAGGATATTCCGAAGGGGATTCTGCAGAAGCAAAACCGACCTACCAGTGTGATAAAGGTAGTCAGTTTGCGGCACTTTGGATCCAGGGGGATCTGCCAAAAGCCACTAGAAGCGTCTAATGTAGAAAAGAACTTCGCCCCAGCCAACTTTGGAGCTATGTCTTCTAATGTCGGCAGCACAAATCTCTCTCTCTCTTCACTGCCTCATTCAACCTTTTCAGGTCCATACAGATGCGCACCTTTCCATTTTTCTTTGCAACCGGAACAATTGGGGCACACCAGTCAGTTGCTTCAACAACCTCTTCAATAACCCCCATAGACTTCATGCACATAAGCTCCTTCTCCACTTGAGGCATGAGAGGGAACGGAATTCTGCGGGGAGTAGAAATACTGTATGGGACTGCGTCACTTTTAAGTGCTATACGAACTGGCTTGCAATTCAGTAGGCCCAATTCGCCAAACATATCTTCAGAGATCTCATTTACTCTGGCCACGAGGCCCAAATCACAGGCTGCTTTTCTGCTCAATAAATTGCTAACACACTGGCCTCGAATCACATGCACCCACATGGTGAATTTTCTTTGCTTGTACTTGCAGCTGGCAAGAAATTTCCCCGCACAATCAATGCGTGCCACCGGGACTATGGACATTTGTAGTAACCTTCACCAGCTGGGGCTGTCGAGGCAGTTTCATAAATGCAGCAAAAGACATTACAGTGATATCTGCTCCTGTGTCAATCTTAAAATCAACTTTGGCTCCCATTACAGTAAAAGTAACTTTCCAATTTTCTTCTGAGATTGGCCGTTCCACAACAGACCCCACAAAAGACACTTCCTGACCCTCCTGGTCACTGTCCACCTGCATCTCCTTAATGTTTTTAGTTTTACACACCACTTCAAAATGGCCCATTCTGTTACATTTTCTGCATCTTTTATCTCTGGCCGGGCATATAACACTCTGATCATGGGCACGGTAGCACCGTGTGCATCGGGCATGCTGCACCCATCCACTTCTAGGCCTGTCCATTATTTTAGATCTACCACTCACACTGTGCCTTTCACTAGCAGTTTTCCTGGACTGTTGCACTTCATCCACAATACTCTCAGACCTCAGATCAGCACTTTGCTTTTTCACCAGTTCACTCTGGCGGGCCATCCTAATAGCCCCATCTAATGTTAAATCAGGCTATAACTGCAGCTTCAGTGAGACTTCAGCATCTGCAATTCCAATATCTATTCTGTCTCTGATTTGCTCTTCTTTAGCAACACCAAACTCACAGAATTCAGCTAGTTCATACAGGCTGCGCACAAATGACTCCACAGATTCTCCCACACGCTGATTACGTTTGTGAAAACAAGCTCTCTCAAGAATCACATTTCTTTTGGGCACAAAGTGGGAACTGAGTTTATCCATAACTATATCAAAGTTAACTTCTTCCCCTTCTTGGAAAGTAAAAGCATTGAACACTGGCTCCACATCTCTCCCCATAGAGTATAAAAGAGAATTAACTTGTACTTCACCACTCTCCTTGTTCAGTTTGGAAGCAATCCTGAAGCGCTGAAACTGCTGACGCCATGTGGGC
The DNA here is from genome assembly GCF_027579735.1 of Bombina bombina. Lineage (NCBI taxonomy): Eukaryota > Metazoa > Chordata > Amphibia > Anura > Bombinatoridae > Bombina > Bombina bombina. The sequence continues at coordinate 125,868,120 of NC_069504.1, read as the reverse complement.
CAAGCTGCAGGCTAAGAGAAGTCAAAAGGCTCAGGTGGGGTAAACTTTGACATTTTCATTGATCAGGAACAGAAGCGCAGGCCAGAACTTCTGACACCATGTCATGAGATGCAGGACACATGCAGGACACAGCAATGATGGTACAACTCTATTGTATTACAGAGCACAGAAACATACATCGGTTCAGGTTGATTGTACTAACTAAGTGCGACACAGACTACCGGACCTAAGCCCCGCCCCCAAACTAGTGACATCACATCCTGCTCTCATCACAACCGGCATATGGGTGGGGTTGATTACCTAATGCTGATTGCAACCCACAACGCTTTTTTGTTGTTCAAAAAAGCATACCCCAGAGTTAAAAAGACTTTTTTACAGTTTCAGCTCCAGATCATTTTGGGGATTTTGTACCATGATGCACCTGCTCCCTGGGCGGTGATGGGAGAGAGCAGAGTTGGGGCTACCCATTTTATTTTTAAAATCCCCCCTACTGCCGCAAAGCAGAAACCACAAAAAAAAATGCAGAGTCTGTACCAAGAGGGGGAAGAGAAGGGACACCATATATCACTGTCCTGATTGCCCTGGACAGCCTGCACTCTGCATTGGGGACTGCTTCAAGCGGTACCATACAATGGTCAATTATTAAAAAAACAAATACATTTGCTGTTATATTATTTTTTTTGGTTATGTTTACTGTTAGATTTTTTTTTATTTTTTTTTACTGTGCCAGATTTTTACATTTCACTACTACTTTTTTTCTATAATTGGGCCTGTTTTTTTTTTTTTTAACCAAAACCCCTGTCAGAAAACAACCTTAAGTACCTTAAGTATGTTTTTGTAATAACTTACAACAGTCTCTCCTAAATCATAGTCAAAAAGCAATGTGTCTGTAAAAATGAAAATTGAAAAATTACCACCATACACTTTCTCCAATTTTGGGCTAAAATGGTTGCTTCAAAGGCATCAAAGCACACCATATACAATACCTTGGGGTGTCAACATTTCAAAAATACACACTTTCTTGGCAATAAATAAAAGTGGGGTATGCAATAGGCCCCAAACTAAAGATAGGCCTATCAGAAGAAATACTCTCATTTTTAATAACTAAAATCACAAGTCATACAATTGTAACATAACCTTCCCAAAATCCTGGCAAACCTATGCATGGGGGGCATAGGTGTACTCAGTGTGCCTTGCAGAAAACAACCTGAAGTATTATTTTGCAATAACTTACAACAGTCTCTCCTAAATCATAGTCAAAATGCAATGTGTCTGTAAAAATGAAAATTTAAAAATTACCACCATACACTTTCTCCAATTGTTTTGGGTTAAAATGGTTGCTTCAAAGGCATCAAAGCACACCATATACAATACCTTGGGGTGTCAACATTTTAAAAATATACACTTTCATGGCAATAAATAAAAGTGGGGTATGCGATAGGCCCCAAACTAAAGATAGGCCTATCAGAAGAAATACTCTCAATTTCAACTCAAATTACAAGTCATACAATTGTAACTGAACCTTCCCAAAATCCTGACAAACCTATGCATAGGGGGCACAGGTGTACTCAAGAGGTCTTGCAAAAAGGTGTTTTTTGCAATAACTTACAACAGTCTCTCCTAAATCATAGTCTAAAAGTAATGTGTGTGTAAAAATGAAAATTGAAAAATTACCACCATACACTTTCTCCAATTTTTTTGGCTAAAACGGTTGCATCAAAGTCATCAAAGCACTCCATATATAATACCTTGGGGTGTCAACTTTTCAAATATATGCACATTCATGAAAAACAAATAAATTGGGGTATGTTAAAAGACCCCCAAAAAAGACAATACGCAAAGAAAATATGTTAAATGTGAAATAAAATCACAAACGCATGGCAGACATTTGGCATTGCACCCCCCAAACAAGCCAGCAAACCTATGCATAGGTGGTATCACTGTACTCAGGAGATGTTGGTGACCAAATATTGGGGTCTTCTTTGGTAGTAACACATAACAGGAGCTGTGAATCCATGTCTAAAGTACAATGTATGTGAAAAAACACAAAAAAATGAATGCCCAATAGTTTGACAAAGACTGGGGGTTGAATTAGTGCATGGAAAGTGTTAAAATACCAGCATTTGAAATACCCTAGGATGTCTACTTTTCAAAAATATATGATCTGAGGGGGGTAAATTACATTGGCCAGCTTCAGAAATGTCTTAAATAGGACATGGGTGCATGGGATGTGAAAATTCCAAGTTGAAAAACTGGAATGTGCTTCCTAAAAATAAGACCTTTTAGCCCCCAGAGAACCCGACACACCTATACATGGGTGGTATCACTGTACTCAGGAGATGTTGTTGAATATTGAGGTGTTTTTTTTTTGGGCAGTAACACATAACAGGAACTGAGAATCCATCCCTAAAATACAATGTGTGTGAAAAAATAACACAATAAAATGACTACCCAAATGTTTGACAAAGACTGGTGGTTAAATAAGTGCATGGATAGTGTTTAAATACCAGCATTTGAAATACCCTAGGGGGTCTACTTCTCAAAAATATATGGTTTGATGGGGGTAAATTTCATTGGCCAGCTTCAGAAATGTCCCAAATAGGACATGGGTGCATGATGACAGATGGGAAAATTCCAAGTTGAAAAACTGGAATGTGCTTCCTAAAAATAAGACCTTTTAGCCCCCAGAGAACCCGACACACCTATACATGGGTGGTATCACTGTACTCAGGAGATGTTGTTGAACACATATTGAGGTGTTTTTTGGCAGTAACACATAACAGGAACTGAGAACTCATGCCTAAATACAATGTGTGTGAAAAATAACAAAAAAAAAAAGACTACCCAAAAGTTTGACAAAGACTGGTGGTTAAAATTAGTGCATGGAAAGTGTTAAAATACCAGCATTTGAAATACCCTAGGGTGTCTACTTTTCAAAAATATATGGTTTGATGGGGGTAAATTCCATTGGCCAGCTTCAGAAATGTCCCAAATAGGACATGGGTGCATGATGACCGATGTGAAAATTCCAAGTTGAAAAACTGGAATGCGCTACCTAAAAATAAGGCCTTTTAGCCCCCAGAGAACCCGACACACCTATACATGGGTGGTATCACTGTACTCAGGAGATGTTGTTGAACACATATTGAGGTGTTTTTTGGCAGTAACACATAACAGGAACTGAGAATCTATGCCTAAAGTACAATGTGTGTGAAAAATAACACAAAAAAATGACTACACAAAAGTTTGACAAAGACTGGCAATTGAATTAGTGCATGGAAAGTGTTAAAATACCAGCATTTGAAATACCCTAGGGTGTCTACTTTTCAAAAATATATGGTTTGGTAGGGGTAAATTCCATTGGCCAGCTTCAGAAATGTCCCAAATAGGACATGGGTGCATGATGACCGATGTGAAAATTCCAAGTTGAAAAACTGGAATGCGCTTCCTAAAAATAAGGCCTTTTAGCCCCCAGAGAACCCAACACACCTATACATGGGTGATATCACTGTACTCAGGAGATGTTGTTGAACACATATTGAGGTGTTTTTTGGCAGTAACACATAACAGGAACTGAGAATCCATGCCTAAAGTACAATGTGTGTGAAAAATAACACAAAGACTGGTGGTTGAATTAGTGCATGAAAAGTGTTAAAATACCAGCATTTGAAATACCCTAGGGTGTCTACTTTAAAAAAATATATGGTTTGATGGGGGTAAATTCCATTGGCCAGCATCAGAAATGTCCCAAATAGGACATGGGTGCATGATGACCGATGTGAAAATTCCAAGTTGAAAAACTGGAATGCGCTTCCTAAAAATAAGGCCTTTTAACCCCCAGAGAACCCGACACACCTATACATGGGTGATATCACTGTACTCAGGAGATGTTGTTGAACACATATTGAGGTGTTTTTTGGCAGTAACACATAACAGGAACTGAGAATCTATGCCTAAAGTACAATGTGTGTGAAAAATAACACAAAAAAATGACTACACAAAAGTTTGACAAAGACTGGCAATTGAATTAGTGCATGGAAAGTGTTAAAATACCAGCATTTGAAATACCCTAGGGTGTCTACTTTTCAAAAATATATGGTTTGGTAGGGGTAAATTCCATTGGCCAGCTTCAGAAATGTCCCAAATAGGACATGGGTGCATGATGACCGATGTGAAAATTCCAAGTTGAAAAACTGGAATGCGCTTCCTAAAAATAAGGCCTTTTAGCCCCCAGAGAACCCAACACACCTATACATGGGTGATATCACTGTACTCAGGAGATGTTGTTGAACACATATTGAGGTGTTTTTTGGCAGTAACACATAACAGGAACTGAGAATCCATGCCTAAAGTACAATGTGTGTGAAAAATAACACAAAGACTGGTGGTTGAATTAGTGCATGAAAAGTGTTAAAATACCAGCATTTGAAATACCCTAGGGTGTCTACTTTAAAAAAATATATGGTTTGATGGGGGTAAATTCCATTGGCCAGCATCAGAAATGTCCCAAATAGGACATGGGTGCATGATGACCGATGTGAAAATTCCAAGTTGAAAAACTGGAATGCGCTTCCTAAAAATAAGGCCTTTTAACCCCCAGAGAACCCGACACACCTATACATGGGTGATATCACTGTACTCAGGAGATGTTGTTGAACACATATTGAGGTGTTTTTTGGCAGTAACACATAACAGGAACTGAGAATCTATGCCTAAAGTACAATGTGTGTGAAAAATAACACAAAAAAATGACTACACAAAAGTTTGACAAAGACTGGAAATTGAATTAGTGCATAGAAAGTGTTAAAATACCACCATTTGAAATACCCTAGGGTGTCTACTTTTCAAAAATATATGGTTTGGTAGGGGTAAATTCCATTGGCCAGCTTCAGAAATGTCCCAAATAGGACATGGGTGCATGATGACCGATGTGAAAATTCCAAGTTGAAAAACTGGAATGCGCTTCCTAAAAATAAGGCCTTTTAGCCCCCAGAGAACCCGACACACCTATACATGGGTGATATCACTGTACTAAGGAGATGTTGTTGAACACATATTGAGGTGTTTTTTGGCAGTAACACATAACAGGAACTGAGAATCCGTCTCTAAAATACAGTGTGTGTGAAAAATAACACAAAGACTGGTGGTTGAATTAGTGCATGAAAAGTGTTAAAATACCAGCATTTGAAATACCCTAGGGTGTCTACTTTTAAAAAATATATGGTTTGATGGGGGTAAATTCATTGGCCAGCATCAGAAATGTCCCAAATAGGACATGGGTGCATGATGACCGATGTGAAAATTCCAAGTTGAAAAACTGGAATGCGCTTCCTAAAAATAAGGCCTTTTAGCCCCCAGAGAACCCGACACACCTATACATGGGTGGTATCACTGTACTCAGGAGATGTTGTTGAACACATATTGAGGTGTTTTTTGGCAGTAACACATAACAGGAACTGAGAACTCATGCCTAAATACAATGTGTGTGAAAAATAACACAAAAAAAAGACTACCCAAAAGTTTGACAAAGACTGGTGGTTAAAATTAGTGCATGGAAAGTGTTAAAATACCAGCATTTGAAATACCCTAGGGTATCTACTTCTCAAAAATATATGGTTTGATGGGGGTAAATTCCATTGGCCAGCTTCAGAAATGTCCCAAATAGGACATGGGTGCATGATGACCGATGTGAAAATTCTAAGTTGAAAAACTGGAATGCGCTTCCTAAAAATAAGGCCTTTTAACCCCCAGAGAACCCGACACACCTATACATGGGTGATATCACTGTACTCAGGAGATGTTGTTGAACACATATTGAGGTGTTTTTTGGCAGTAACACATAACAGGAACTGAGAATCTATGCCTAAAGTACAATGTGTGTGAAAAATAACACAAAAAAATGACTACACAAAAGTTTGACAAAGACTGGCAATTGAATTAGTGCATGGAAAGTGTTAAAATACCACCATTTGAAATACCCTAGGGTGTCTACTTTTCAAAAATATATGGTTTGATGGGGGTAAATTCCATTGGCCAGCATCACAAATGTCCCAAATAGGACATGGGTGCATGATGACCGATGTGAAAATTCCAAGTTGAAAAACTGGAATGCACTTCCTAAAAATAAGGCCTTTTAGCCCACAAGGAACCCGACACACCTATACATGGGTGGTATCACTGTACTCAGGAGTTGTTGTTGAACACATATTGAGGTGTTTTTTGGCAGTAACACATAACAGGAACTGAGAATCCATGCCTAAAGTACAATGTGTGTGAAAAATAACACAAAAAAAATGACTACCCAAAAGTTTGACAAAGACTGGTGGTTGAATTCATGCATGGAAAGTGTTAAAATACCAGCATTTGAAATACCCTAGGGTGTCTACTTTTCAAAAATATATGGTTTGATGGGGATAAATTCTATTGGCCAGCTTCAGAAATGTCCCAAATAGGACATGGGTGCATGATGACCGATGTGAAAATTCCAAGTTGAAAAACTGGAATGCACTTCCTAAAAATAAGGCCTTTTAGCCCCCAGAGAACCCAACACACCTATACATGGGTGGTATCACTGTACTCAGGAGATGTTGTTGAACACATATTGAGGTGTTTTTTGGCAGTAACACATAACAGGAACTGAGAATCCATGCCTAAAGTACAATGTGTGTGAAAAATAACACAAAAAAATGACTACCCAAAAGTTTGACAAAGACTGGTGGTTAAATTAGTGCATGGAAAGTGTTAAAATACCAGCATTTGAAATACCCTTGGGTGTCTACTTTTCAAAAATATATGGTCTGATGGGGCTAAATTCCATTGGCCAGCTTCAGAAATGTCCCAAATAGGACATGGGTGCATGATGACCGATGTGAAAATTCCAAGTTGAAAAACTGGAATGTGCTTCCTAAAAATAAGGCCTTTTAGCCCCCAGAGAACCCGACACATCTATACATGGGTGGTATCACTGTACCAAGGAGATGCTGCTGAAGACATATTAGGGTGTTATTTGGCAGTAACCCTTAACATTATCAGTAAATGTATTCTTAAATTGCTATTTTGTCAAAAAGTCTATATTTATTTTTTCCAAACTTTGGCATAGATTGGTGGTAAAATGGTTGCATGAAAAAAGTTAAAATACCCCAAGTTTAATACTTTAGGTTGTCTTCTTTTAAAAAATATTTACATTTGAAGGGTTATTCAGGGACTCCTGACAGATATTGGTGTTACAATGTAACTATTGCTTATTTTGAAAAAAAAAAATGGTTTTGAAATAGCAACGTGCTACTTGTACTTATTGCCCTATAACTTGCAAAAAAAGCAAAGAACATGTAAACATTGGGTATTTCTAAACTCAAGACAAAATTTAGAAACTATTTAGCATTGATATTTTATGGTGGTTGTAGATGTGTAAGAGATTTTGAGGGTCAAATTAAGAAATAGTGCGTTTTTTTCCATTTTTTACTAATATTTTATAAAAAAAATTATAGTAAATTATAAGATATGATGAAAATAATGGTATCTTTAGAAAGTCCATTTAATGGCGAGAAAAACAGTATATAATATTTGTGGGTACAGTAAATGAGTAAGAGGAAAATTACAGTTAAACACAAAAATTGCAGGGGGGGCGTGTCCGAACAGCGTACCAGCATGGACGCACTTTCTTTGAGCTCTGCATAAGATTCTCTATAATCCGCTGATTACTGAGAAACAACAGCAAAATCACCTAACCTATTCTTCAAATAATAGCTCCGCAGTAGCGGGTGGCTATTTTGACATGCTGTTTTTATGACTCCAGGGCTTCAAATCGGCAAGATAAGACCTAAGGCAGCAGCCTGAACATAGGTGGCGACCCCCCCGGTTATACCGGGTTACCAGTGCTGGCAGAGGACACCTGCCTTACTGACTTACTTTCTCTAAACAGGTCCTCACCTTTATACACACCTCGCAACCACTATCAGCTCACAGATCTACACTGCTAATAGCAATGGCGAGATTAAACACATCCACGTGGCGCAACGACATGCTAGACAAGTTTGATCGCCATTTTGCCAAGATTGAGGCTTTATTTCAAACCCTAATTGACAGAACGCCAACGGAAAAAGAGCTCTTAACATACATGGACAGTGTTACAATGGTAAATGCAAAGAACGTGAATACACAGCACTGCCAAGGAGCTGCAGCAAGCTTTTCTACACAGCCCGACGGGAACAACCGCACCAGTAAGCCGTCATTGCTGATAGTAACCAAAATCTCAAGTTTACACACCTTAGAGGCATCCGCTAACAAAAGGAGAGTGGACAGCGCTCCTGGTCCGACTTGGGTGAGCAGCTTTGATGGGACGTCGATACCGCCTCTGGTTGCAGACGGAGAGGGCATACAGTCTCATAAGGATAGCGGCGCAGCTCACCCGCACCCAGCCCTGTCAAATCTCAACCGGGACTTAGTGGCATACTTCACATCACCCATCAGCTATGCAGCAAAGGATACCTACTTACGGCAACTGCTATTGAAATGTCCTGAAGCTCATACTGGTGCCGCGGCTTCAGTTACCTGTAAAAATCTAATTACTGCGGTTACCCCCGCAGAGAACTCAAATTTCCCCCTGCTGCTGATACAACGTTCCTTCTTCACCCTTAAACATCTGGCGGTGAGACAATCTGCTCCACAGAGACTAGTGAGTGCCTGGAAGAAGGGAATAGGTTAGACACTTTAGACGGGACTGAGCTGCTCTGGCATATACTAATCTGTTTGGCATATATAATGTGTTATGTCTTAGGTAGCATATATTTACTCCCTCTCTCCCCTCTGGGTATATCCATGTTATATTAGAATTGAATGAGTGCCATAGAGGTAGGCGTTGTATATCATATGCTCAGAAAGGATTTTTTCTAACATTGTTTGTATCATATCCTGATGTAACCTCTCTGCACTGGGACAACTAAACACACATATCCCATATATATAGCTCATAATTGACTAGGGGACTAATGTTCATCATTTATAATGAATCTTTGCTGTCCCTGAATCTTTGAGTACTGGTCGCTAAATATACACCAGATCTAAATACTTCAAGTCAATACATAGCTTTATACTTGGCACTGCTTGTTTGACACCGCTGATCACATTGGGAAGGAAGAGCTCTAATGTACAGGACTGTTGTTATGGCAGATTGAATCATATCTAATACTAATACCCCACAATTGTTATACATATCTTAAACCAGGGGGGAATGTTCTATAGCACTCTCACTGGCCCATGCTTAATTATAAAATGAGGACATTAAGACAGAGTTATTGTTCAAATATTAAACCAAAAAACTTTTGGGCTTACTTGATCACGAGATCTGGAGACCAACTTAAGCTTGTATTATAAGCACTATTAGGATCTCACGATGTAGTTATATTGAAGACAATGCTGTATGGTACTGATTGTTTTTTCTTATGGTTACCTGCATTATTACCATCTGTGTTGTTGAATTTTTTCTTTTCAATAAAGCTCTTAAAAAAAAAAAAAAAACACAAACATCGCAGAAATGCAAAAATAGCCTTGGTCCCAGATGGTCAACAAATTGAAAAGTGGTCTGGTCACTAAGGGGTTAAATATTATTATTGCTGCATCACATTGATCAACAGATCCATAAAAAGACCTTATAACAGGTTTATAGTCATGTTCTATGGCCGCCATTCCAACATTCTATAGCAGCTTGGTTCATTCATGACTTTTGGGGGAATTTGTAAAGCTGCTTCCTATCCTGAACGCCTGCTCTTAGCTGGTGGACTAAAATCACCCTGGACAAGTCCGACCGGGGTGATTGACAGCCCCTGCTGGCATGCGATTGGCCACACACTAGCAGGGGGTGGCATTGTACCCCCAGCTGCTGGTGCGAACAGGTTTGTATAATCACCAATTTAATATGAAAAATGCAACAGTTATGTTACAGTAGTTTATATTCCAATTAGCTAAACCTATGACTATGTCTCTATTAAGGAACTTATTGCCTTGAATTTCTTTGCACTTTTTACATAGAAGGAAGTTATGGGCTTTTTCCTAGAAGGAAGTTATAACTAATGGAAAACTATTGCATCATCAGATCATTTTTAAATTGTTGTACCCTAATTATGACCATGGTAATGAGATGAATGTGTTAACTATGTAGGTTGATTGGGAGAGAAATTAGTACAGTATAGGTGGATTAAACATCATGCACTTTGTAATCTTAAACAGTTAGGGTCTTTAAAAGTACAGAAGCCTCATATTGACATTTACTTGAACCCCCCCTAAAATCTATTTTATATATAGGCCCCTATTTATCAAATGTCTTGCGGACCTGATCCGACAGTGTGGATCAGGTCCGCAAGACATCACTGAATGCGGAGAGCAATACGCTCTCCATATTCAGCATTGTACCAGCAGCTCACAAGAGCTGCTGGTGCAATGCCGCCCCCTTCAGACTTGGGCAAGGGGTGTCAATCAACTCGATCGTACTCAATCGGGTTGATTTACGGCGATTACTGTCCGCCTGCTCAGAGCAAGCGGACAGGGTTATGTAGCAGCGGTCTTTAAACCGCTGCTTCATAACTGCTGTTTCTGGGGCCCACAAGCTCCATTCAGAGCTTGATAAATGGGCCCCATAGTCTTTACAAACTAGTATGTGTTATAGATAATAATAATAATTTTATTTTTTAATAAAAAAAGTTGGATTTTTTTTTTTTCTTCTTTCCCATTGAGTTGATATAATTTATATACTTTCTTTACATACCCTATTTTATCGCAAAAAAAACGTTCAAAATAATGACACATATATGGATTTTAAAACATTTAAATGGTACATATATTACTTTGAAATTGTTTGAAGATTATATTTACAAATGGTGAGTATAAAACATTAAAGATATTCTCATTTAAATCCTACATAGAGTAATTTTAAACATACAACAGTTTATATCTTATTCTACATGTTTGGAATCAATATCTGCATTTTAAATATCCATTTATCTGTTTTTAATAAATATTTACGTTTCTTTTTTCTCCAATAGACCAAATATGTTTTCAGATCAGGTCTCTAACTGGTCTTTCTGTTTCACCTATGTACTGGCTTTCACACTCTTTTCATTCTATCAGATAAATTATATTCCTAACTTATTGCATGTTTTAATTTATATTCCTTCTTTGTGTTTGCAACTTGAAACATTTTGGTCATAATCACAATCTATCAGCTGATGCCTTTTCAGGATAAAAAGGCTACTTTTCTTCTCAACCAACCACAAAAGCGCATTATTGGATCCTCTCTTAAAAGTCCTATTTTATGGGGCTGAAAATTTTTGGTGATCATAATTTATATTCAAGGTATTTTTCAACAACTTTTTTAGGCTCATGATAAGTCCTCAGAAAGGCATTTTGTACATATTTTCAAGTACTATTTGGAAAGAGTCTTTTATCTTGCATTGTGATCACCTGATAAACTGGATCACCAATTTGGCTAGAAAGCTGAAAGCAATTTCAGGAGCAAATCAATGATAGATTGTTATTGAGTTAGTATTTCTGACCTTTGTTTTGTTAAAAGGGACAATATTCAACTTTCATGATTACTTCTATTAGCATATTTATATATTTTGTTCCTTTATAATTCAGAAAGAGCATACAATTTTAAGCAACTTTCCAATTTACTTCCAATTTTCGTTCATTCTATTGGTATCCTTTATCGAAGGAGCATCAATGCACTACTGGGAGCTAGCTAAACACATTGATAAGCCAATGATAAGAGGTATATATGTGCAGCCACCAATCAGCAGCTAGTTCCCAGCTCCTGAGCCTACCTATGTTTTTTCAACAAAGGATACCAAGAGACAAAGCAAATTAGATCATAGAAGTAAATAGGGAAGCTGATAAAATTGTATGGTCTATCTGAATTATGAAATAATTTGTTGGGGTTTCTTGTCACTTTAATTCTCTTGGTTTCCTTTGTTGTAAAGCGTACCTAGGCTTAGGAACAGCAATGTAATGCTGGCTATGCACATATGCCTATTGTTATTGGCTCACCAGATGTGTTTAGCTAAGTCCCAGCTTTGCATTGCTGCTCTTGAGCGGACTTCACTATGTGTTTAACCCATTTGAAGGTGCTAAACAGTTATGTACAACCAATATTACAAATAGAAAATGCTCTTACACATTAGACCATTTTATGTCCATTTAAACAAATGAAGTACAAAAGAATAAATATAAAACAATTAAAGGGACAATCTACTCCAGAATTAATATTGTTTAAAAATATAAATAAGTTTTGCATAATCAACACGGTTATATTAATATATATTTTACCTCTGTGATTACCTTGTATTTAAATCTCTGAAGACTGCCCCCTCTTTTGACAGACTGACTCATAACTAACTCCAGGGAAGTAAGCACAATGTTATCTTTATAAACTGTCAAAATGCACTGATATAAGAAGTGACCTTCAAAGAGCATCCACATTAGAATATGAGCCTTCTAAGTTTACCTTTCAACAAAGACTACTGATAAAACCATGCAAATTTGTACAGAAAAGTAAATTGGAATGTTGTTTAAAATTGCATGCCCAATCTGAATCATGTAAGTTTAATTTTGACTAGACTGTCATTTTAAGTGATCTTGTATTTCCATCAGCTTCTATTGCGCATTACAACTACAAGTTTGTGTTGCAAGTTTCCTTTTATGCTCTTTTTTATTCAGTAAAAAAACGTACGGAAGAAATTAGATTTATCCGTTTTAGATTTTGTGTTTTGAATTTATGTATATAAGTATTTCAAAATACACTTTTTTCAAAAGAATTATATTCCCATCCCTTGCTGTGTAAAATTCAAAATAAAGTAACGTTTCATATTCTGAGAGTTTATATTGAACTGCTTTCTTTTCCTAGTGTCAGCAAAAATGTAGAGAAAGCTCCTCAGAGAGCTACAAGATTTTCAAAGGAATATTTTTCTTTAATTAATCTCACAAGTGACCCAGAGGAACAGACAGGAGCAACTTGAGAAGCAAAAGCGCTTTATTGAATCAATGCGCTGCCCACTGTCATCACAAGGCTTTATGAATAGCTACTTGACTTCTATATCAATTAGTTCCTGTGATTCTAGATGAATAAAAGGGCATATTCCTTAGGTTAATGACAGTCAGAGTCACAGTCTTGAAAATGCAAAGGCAGCACACATCACACACACACACACACATATATATATACTGTATATATGTATATATATATATATATATATATATATATATATATATATATATATATATATATAAATATATACATACAGAAAGACAAGTGCCCTCTCAACAAACAACAGCTAAATAGCTCGTTCTATGGCAATTTACCACCTGGGAGCAACCTCTTTTAGCCCAGTTGTGTTTTTTGCAAAGAAGAACTTTCATGAAGTACATCAGTCTGATCCTGCATAACAAGGTCAGTCCAGCCCTGAAATATCAGGTAATCCCTCTATGAACAAGGAACAGGGCAACCCCAGACTATCAATTTGGCCTTCCCTGGGCATCATCACTGAGGTGCTGCTACCTGGTAGTAAATAGTCATAGAACAAGCTACTGAGTTGTTGTTCACTCCTGAGAGCGTGCTTCTCTCACTGTATGTGGGAGATATGGGTAATGGGGAAAACCGGACGTAGACTCCTTGCCCAATGTGCTTAGAGGAATATGTCTGCACCTTATTTAGGGACCCAAAAAAAAGGCTGAAATGATTGTCTAGGGTTTATCATGTTCCTTTTTAGAGGGGGATTGGCTGGTATTTCGATGCTAGACTGACATTGTTAGGCGGGATCAGACTAATGATGGGTGAAAGTTTCTAAAAATTCGAAATTTAAAACGAATTTTGATACATTCGTTCATTCGAATTGAATTTCGAATGTTTATATAACATTCTATTTTCTAATTTTCATTTTCTAATTTTTCAATAAAATTTGAAAATATTCATTCAAATAATAGAATGTTTAGCTATGTATCTTATATCACATTCAATTTTGAAATGTAATATTCGAATTTGAATGTGACATTTGAATTTGAATGTAACATTCAAATTCAAAATAGTATTTCTAGTGTACAACTGTGTTTAATAAATGTAATATTCAAATTTGAATGCTACATTCAAATTCGAATGTAAAATTTGAATTTGAAATAGTATTTCTAGTCTAATACTGTGTTTTATAAATGTAATATTCGAATTTAAATGTGACTCGAATTCGAATGTGACATTCAAATTCGAAATAGTATTTCTAGTCTACAACTGTGTTGTATAAATGTAAAATTCAAATGTTACATTCTAATTGGAATGTAGCATTTGAATTTGAAATAGTATTTCTAGTCTACAACTGTAGATAACATTCAATAATAGAATTTTAAAGAATATTCGTTCTTATCAACATTCTATTATGTAAATCGAATTTCTACAATAACATTCGTTCTAACATTCGAATTAGAATATAAACACATTCGCCCATCCCTAGATCAGACTGATATCAAAAGTTCTCTGTGAAAAGCACAATTGGGCTAAAAGAGGCTGCTCCCAGGGGGTAAATCGCCATAGAAAAAGCTACTGAACTGTTGTTGTTCCTGACAAAGCTCTTTTTTTACTGTGTCTGTGTTTAACAAAAATGTAATTATTCACTTATCTTACAGCTTCAAAATGGTATCATGTAAATATTTGTGTAATTAAACTGATTTGATTGATTTGCCATTTAAATAATTTATACAAATCATTATTCACATTAACAATAATTTTTTTTTTTTATAAATATTAATATAATAATTCTTGTTTTTATAATCTAGTATACTTTCAGAAATTTAACACATTTGCTTGCAAAGAGAGAGATAGAGAGATAATAATTAGAAAGAGATAATAATTGTAATCAGAATAACTAATAATGGCCCCAATCACAATTTGTTTGATATTGTCTCCTGATAAAAAAAAAGTTTCCGTTTCAGCTTTAATTGGAATCCTGAAAACCAGTTTTCTGATCAAAACTAGAAATTTAAACTTAAATTGCATATACCATGGTCGTTTCACATCTCTTGTGTAAGGGAACTCATTATATATGTGTGAGATTAATATATTATAATCCAAATCCATCCTGATAACTGGTAACTAATCTGAATACCATTTGTGGGTATGCTGGTTATTTCTAGTTATTGGTTGAGAAAGCAATATTTTTTAGGTTGGCAAGATTTACATCAGATATCAAGATGAATCCTATGGGAAATTAGTTTATATTAAAAGAAAGTGGCGGCAATTTATCTAATCTTCTAGAATGGAATTTTAACTTTAAATCATGAAACTGCTAAGCAACGAGGTTTACTCCATTGCAATAATGTAGCTGTAAAAATGTCGCCAAAATGGAAAATCTCACTTTAGAAAACAAGGTTTTTCCTTATGCAATTTATATTGCTCTAAGAATATGGAGTCACAAGGTTCTTAATATTGTAAATTACGATGTATAAAAACAAGATTTTTTGGACTACGCATTTAAAAAAATAAAAACCTGTAAAAGAACTTGGTCGCCAACAAACAAGTCAGGGTGGCAAACAGTTCAATCCTGGTCACGAAGACGGGATTGCTGACTGAAATTCAGTTTATGAAGATGACAGTATTGAAAGTGACTATCAAGAAAATGCGAGTATGAATAAAAAAAAAAACACTTTCTCAGAACGTCATTTGTAGACGTACAGGGAGTGCAGAATTATTAGGCAAATGAGTATTTTGACCACATCATCCTCTTTATGCATGTTGTCTTACTCCAAGCTGTTTAGGCTCGAAAGCCTACTACCAATTAAGCATATTAGGTGATGTGCATCTCTGTAATGAGAAGGGGTGTGGTCTAATGACATCAACACCCTATATAAGGTGTGCATAATTATTAGGCAACTTCCTTTCCTTTGGCAAAATGGGTCAAAAGAAGGACTTGACAGGCTCAGAAAAGTAAAAAATAGTGAGATATCTTGCAGAGGGATGCAGCACTCTTAAAATTGCAAAGCTTCTGAAGCGTGATCATCGAACAATCAAGCGTTTCATTCAAAATAGTCAACAGGGTCGCAAGAAGCGTGTGGAAAAACCAAGGCGCAAAATAACTGCCCATGAACTGAGAAAAGTCAAGCGTGCAGCTGCCAAGATGCCACTTGCCACCAGTTTGGCCATATTTCAGAGCTGCAACATCACTGGAGTGCCCAAAAGCACAAGGTGTGCAATACTCAGAGACATGGTCAAGGTAAGAAAGGCTGAAAGACGACCACCACTGAACAAGACACACAAGCTGAAACGTCAAGACTGGGCCAAGAAATATCTCAAGACTGATTTTTCTAAGGTTTTATGGACTGATGAAATGAGAATGAGTCTTGATGGGCCAGATGGATGGGCCCGTGGCTGGATTGGTAAAGGGCAGAGAGCTCCAGTCCGACTCAGGCGCCAGCAAGGTGGAGGTGGAGTACTGGTTTGGGCTGGTATCATCAAAGATGAGCTTGTGGGGCCTTTTCGGGTTGAGGATGGAGTCAAGCTCAACTCCCAGTCCTACTGCCAGTTTCTGGAAGACACCTTCTGCAAGCAGTGGTACAGGAAGAAGTCTGCATCCTTCAAGAAAAACATGATTTTCATGCAGGAGAATGCTCCATCACATGCGTCCAAGTACTCCACAGCGTGGCTGGCAAGAAAGGGTATAAAAGAAGAAAATCTAATGACATGGCCTCCTTGTTCACCTGATCTGAACCCCATTGAGAACCTGTGGTCCATCATCAAATGTGAGATTTACAAGGAGGGAAAACAGTACACCTCTCTGAACAGTGTCTGGGAGGCTGTGGTTGCTGCTGCACGCAATGTTGATGGTGAACAGATCAAAACACTGACAGAATCCATGGATGGCAGGCTTTTGAGTGTCCTTGCAAAGAAAGGTGGCTATATTGGTCACTGATTTGTTTTTGTTTTGTTTTTGAATGTCAGAAATGTATATTTGTGAATGTTGAGATGTTATATTGGTTTCACTGGTAAAAATAAATAATTGAAATGGGTATATATTTGTTTTTTGTTAAGTTGCTTAATAATTATGCACAGTAATAGTCACCTGCACACACAGATATCCCTCTAAAATAGCTATAACTAAAAACTACTTCCAAAACTATTCAGCTTTGATATTAATGAGTTTTTTGGGTTCATTGAGAACATGGTTGTTGTTCAATAATAAAATTAATCCTCAAAAATACAACTTGCCTAATAATTCTGCACTCCCTGTAGTCATGATTTCTTTTTTCTTGCTTTTCCTACAGATCTTGTTTGCTTACGGGATATAACCTAATAAATACATATACATAAGTAAATTTGCGTTCTGCCCACCGCAAATGGACTATGCAATAGTGATACATAGAGCTTTATTGGATCTAGACCATTTATATAGAAATACAACTCTAGAATGTTGTCTGTGACTATTTCAGAGTGCCTTGTACATATACAATATAATAGAATGATTTCAAATTATCTTGGAATATTTGCAAATGTGTCAAAAAGGCCATTTCTGTACTTTATCAAGTGCTTGTATGTGTTTAATTCAATAGGTGTAAATGGTCTTGAGGATCATTTGAAGAGTAAAGAGAAAATGGATTGTAATTCTCATTAAAATTTCGGCACCATGTATATAAAATTCATTTTTTACAGCGTTTCCAGCGCCAAGAAAAAACCCTGATTCTTGTGATTGTGATTACCTCAAAACTAAAAGTGCCAAAAACAGCCAAAACAAATCTGCAAATAGATTGTGATCAATTCCAATATCTCCCTAATTTATCAATTTTCTGATCACCTATTTAAACTATAAATATATTTACTTACTCTTCTACTTCCAGAGTAAGGGAAGGGATTGTAAGACCAGTTACCCAATATCACTCATCATCAAAATTTCATAAAGATCCAAAAAAACATCTAAATAGTATAACAGTCCTCAATTTCCGCTCTCTAGATTCTTTCTAGATTTTTTGTTTATTAGGTAACAGAACTATATATTTAATTCTAAAAGGAACCTCTTCAGATCGTCAAGGACATTAAACTGTTGGACACCGCTTGAATGGATGGATTATAAGTCATTATTTTTCCTCTTGTGCCTTCAGCCCTTTTCAGAAATGTTTTCTTATTTTAACCCTTTGCAGATGCTAATCTTGGTATCCTTTGTGGAAGGAGCAACAAATGATAGATGAAAGCAATGCGATCTTTTCAACAAAGGATACCAGGAGAATTAATCAACATAGATAACAGAAGTAAATCTGAAAATTGTTTAAAATTGTATGCGCCATCTGAATCATGAAAGTTTTATTTTGATTTTACCGTCTCTTTAAGAGTACTTTTCCTTTTTTGTATGGAGCTTGATGACTTTTGACCAATGACATGATGCCATTTTGAAGGTATATATTGCTCTGAATGGAACACCATATTGAATTCCTCTTTTTCAAAACCAGCAGTTCAGCACAAGAAAAATTAGTTGTAGTTAAAAACTGGGCTCTATAAATAAACAAACTGTCATAATGTCTTGTTCTACATAAGATTAAAGTTGCTTGAAGACAAGTTATTGACAATGGGTCAGTGCATTTGACAGGAATCCTAGTCAAATAGATAATAAAACACATCATTCAGCAGTTGAAGAAGAATATTTATTTCACTGAGCTACATATTGAGTGAATGGACATTCTAATGAAATATAAGAAAACTTTTCTGAAGAAAACAATTTGCTATGAGGTACATTTGACAATATTTTGAGTAGGAAGATAAATTACATGCATGATACATTGCAAGTACAGCAGCAATAGTCCTAGTGGGCAGACAGAACATTATTTTTACCATGGTAATATATATCATGTTTGACATCTCGTCAATAGTACAAAGATCTTTTTACCTCACTTCGATAAAGATAATAATGAATTATAGAACCTGTACCACTAGTCAGTATAGCAACAGAAGTCCCTTCGTAGTGCATAGGATAACCTATTTATTTATATAGACTAGAGCCATTTAAAAAGACAGTGTGTTCAGGCAAGCAGTAGATCAGAGTTCATGTGCAGGAATACCCTTTAAAAGAGCTTGACACTATTTCCCCATTTGAAGCTGATTTGTTCTAACGTCACTTGTTTGAATTGCTTTTCTGTAGCTATTACTGCACTGTTTAATTGGTTATTATAGGTTGAGGTTGCGACAGGAAAATCAGCTATTTCCAATGACAAAATAAAGGTAAATGAGCTATTTGTAAACATTTAATACACTCCAGAAAGTAAAATGGATCATTGGAAACACATTAAAAGGGAGACAATTTTACAATACACTGTCCCTTTAAGGAATATAATATAAGAGTTTTAAGTGATTCTATCCTACTAGCCATGTAAATACTGTTGCAAGGATGGGGCCGCCCATAGATGTACTGTCTATGAAGCACCCTATTTCTGCATCAGTACGTTTATTGGCTTCTCAAACCCAGTAGAATAAATTTGACCCACACCCTATCCTCTAATCCCAAATTGTTGTTTTCCTCTCACATGCCCAGCTACAAGACTTTCCAGCAATCTGGATCCCTCTTTCTTAATGCACCCTGAAACGTGACTCATTTAAAGAAACATAAATGTATACCAATGAAACAGCGACGTCTTAACTCTCCATTAAAGGGACATGATATCCAAATGGTGAAGCACTTGAAAGTGACACAGCACAGCTGAGAATATAGAAAAGCAACGTCCCAAGCACCCGGCAGCTGTATTTAGGCAAATGTAGAAAAAGGACAAGACTCAGGCTTACTTGTTTGTGGTCGTATATTTCATTCAAAAATATGGCAAAAGTACAGGTAACAGACTGGCAACAGCTTGTGGGTCAAACGCGTTTCATATGGATAATATTAACTTAATCAGTGACCATACCTGATTTCCCATAATGCATGTTAATTTAAAGGAATTTGAAAAACACACCCTTCCTTATTCTACCAATTAAATCTGTTTAACATCATTATGGGCGTGCATATGGGGGATGTGTAGTAAAAATGTGAACTCAAAAGAAATAGCAAAATTAACTCCTTCTTATCCTAGAACTCAAAATATTTTATATACACTTAACTCCTAATATTTAATCATAAACGTGAATTGCTCAAAGATAATATTTCATAATATTGCTAAATTTATGCTGAGTATTAAAAATACCCAACAAAAACAAATGTTTGATGAGATCAATTCTTGATATCTTATTAATTTTTAATGGGTGTCAACAAACAATTTGACATCCCATTCAGAGTTTAAACCTGCTGGCATCCTGGTATCCAGCTGAAATATCCAGAATATTTCTCTTTTGCTGAGAGTCATAGCTCTATTTCCACCTCTTGGATGTCTGGAAATCAGCTGGATACCCTGGAATGTCAGCAGGGAACTGTCAGAGTTGTGTTCCTTTTTAAAATGCAGAGAGATGGGCATAGTTGATTCAGGGTCCTTAATTGTTCTAAGACCCTATCTTTTAAGGCCCTTGTCGTTTGACCTACATATTGCTTATAGCACCCCCCGCAGGTCAAAAGGTATATGACATAACATGAATTACACGTTATGTGTTCCTGTATCTTAAATTCTTTATTATTAAAAGAAGATACAAAATTTGTTCCAAGTGTGGCATAGGACCACGATTTACATCTCCTACTACCACATTTGAAAAAAACAGGTTTGATGGACAACCAATTAGTGCTTTTGATCCCTGGCAACATTGAGGGTGACAAAATGTTGCCAAGAGTCTTAGCTTTACGTGAAACAAAATGAATCCCTTCTTTCAGTACAGGTTGTAGGACTTCATCAGTTTCCAGAATTAGAAGCACTTTACGAATAATGTTACAAATTGTACCATATTCTTCACTGTAGGTAGTTATAAATTTCGGCTTTGAAAGACTTTTTGTGTCTTTTGGTCTCCTTGTATAAAACAAGGTGGACCTGTCAATCTTGTCAATCTCCTCTTTTGTTGTCATTAATGTTTCTCTACAATAGCCTCTCTCAACTAATCTGTTAGTTAAATCTTCTGAATGTTTGTTGTAAACCAGAATTTTAGTACAATTCCTTTTGACCCTAATGTACTGGCTTTTGGGTATTGATTTAATGATATGTTTTGGGTGACAAGATTGAGCATTTAGTATGGTGTTTCCTGCTATATCTTTGCGGAATAATTCCACATCAATGCTCGAGTCAGCCACATTAGACACTAGTCTGATGTCCAAAAAGGACATTGAAGTTTTACTCATATCCATGGTAAATTTCAAGTTCATTGAATTATCATGAAGATATTCTAAAAATGTTTCAATCAAATCTTCAGGACCTTTCCAGATTAATAACATGTCGTCAATAAAGCGACCAAAAAATGCAATATGTTCTCTGAAGGGGTTTCCATCTCCATAGACGTGGGACAGCTCCCACCAACCCATATAGAGGTTGGCGTAGGAGGGGGCACACGTTGCCCCCATAGCCGTCCCACGCCTCTGGAGATAGAAACCACCCTCAAAAAGAAAAAAATTATGTTTTAACAAATAGTCCACAGAGTTGATTATAAACCGTTTCAGAGACTCATCATATTGAGAATATGTGTTGAGAAAAAATTCAATGGCTTGTTTACCCTGATCATGTGGGATGCAAGTATATAACGAAACCACATCAATGGTCACACAAATGTATGTATCATTCCATACAATATGTTCCATACGTGTGACAACATCAGTGGTGTCCTTTATATAGCTCATCAGATTTAAGACTAATGGTCGTAAATAACCATCAATCAATTCAGATAATGGCTCATTTAAAGAGCCTATTCCAGCCACAATAGGTCTACCGGGTGGGTTATACCTGTCCTTGTGGACCTTAGGCAAATAATGAAAAATGGCTGTTATAGGATGTTCAGTGAATAGAAAATCAAAGTTAGACTCAGTTATCAAACCTTCATGTAATGCCTCATTTAAAATGTTTTTTAATTCTGATTTGTAAAAATGTACTGGGTTAAACTTCAACCTTTCATACACTGATTCATCCAAAAGTTGTTTATAAGCTTCTTTAACATAATCATTACAATTAAAAAAAAAACACTTTGCCACCTTTATCAGAATTACGAATAATCACCTCTTTGTTATCTGCTAACTGTTTGATTGACAAGTATTGCTCTTTAGACAGATTATCCCTCTTATGGTTTTTTAATGATTTATCCACATTAAGTTTCTTTAGATAATTCTCAACTGACGTTTTAAATACCTCTATGGCGCTATATCTTGCCTTAACTGGGTAAAATTTAGATTTTTTCTTTAATCTGGTGATATCATATGCCTCCTTAACATCACATGCATATAAATCTTTATTTTCTTTATCCAGTGCAACAAGATCTAATAAAGCGCATTCATCTGCAAAATCAAGACCAAGTCTTATTGGTTTTGTTCTTTCTCCACTTACCACTTCAGGGCCTTCTGAGATTGCTCCCAAGAAATGTTTCTTGAGAACTATTGATCTCACAAATCTATTGAGATCAACTACTGTTTCAAATAAATTAAAATGTGAAGTAGGAGAAAACCCAAGACCAAGAGAAAGTACCTCTAACTGAGTATGTGTTAAATCATAGGATGATAAATTGATAACATTAGTCATATCAATAGCTTTTAAGCATATTTCTGGAACGGAATGGCCCTCCTTCTCTGTGGATATCGCTTGGGCTTCAGTGTTAAAGTCTCTTGATGTTGAGCTTGCCTTTCCTGATCTTCCACTCCCCCTCTGCGTATTTTTTTCTTCTCACCCCTGACTTCTGTGGACCTCTCTCGTTTTTTGACTGTGAAGAGGAGGTTGTGGCAATAGCCTCATCTTGTGTGCTTAGCGCAAAAGGGGGTGTTCCACTAGAGGTTGTATTATTACTATTACTTGCTTCCAAATCTGAAGAGTCATAATCATATTCTGTATTGGTTTCTGCAAACCTTACTCTTTTATCCTGTTTGGATCTTTTATACCTCCTCCTGGTGTCGGATAAAGTCCATTTATATACCTTATTCATCTCATAGTCTTGCTTGTCACGTAAAATTTTCTGTTTTTTGAAGTGCCATAAACTATTTCTAAATTCTGTTATAACTTTCTGTAACTTCTGGTCATATTTATTAAATACAGGATCATCACATAACGGACGCATAAATGATTGCAATTTAACTTTATAAATGCTCAACTCATGACGGATTTGCTTTTTATATTCAATGAGCAAATCAATTAATGCTAAAGAGCATTCTGATAGTATTCTGTTCCATTTATCAATGAATGCTTGATCTGTGACTTGGAAAGAAGGAAATTTCCTTATACGTAAACCTCTAGGAATACGTTGAGCCTTTTTATACATTTGGAAGCTTTTTATATCCATTTCCATGCTTGTATCTCTCTTTAACAGTGCATCCATTTTAAAAAATAAGCTGTCCAAATCTGAATTTGCTTCTTGTTCTATTGTGTCATTATTGAATAAATCCTCTGTGTCACTAACATCCTCAGCTAACGGCTGAAAAACATATCCCCCTGCTACCATGTCAAATTACCACTGTGGCCTGATATCACTTAATGCCAACACAATTACAAGAGTACTTGCCCAATAAATGTTTCAGGGGAGCCTACAACTTACTCCAAAAACAGTTTAAACCCAGCCACATTTTATATACAGTCTTGAATATAAGACAACTGAAGATCCGTGCTGCTTACCCGTTCCGGTGGACAGGTATAACCCACCCGGTAGACCTATTGTGGCTGGAATAGGCTCTTTAAATGAGCCATTATCTGAATTGATTGATGGTTATTTACAACCATTAGTCTTAAATCTGATGAGCTATATAAAGGACACCACTGATGTTGTCACACGTATGGAACATATTCTATGGAAAGAAACATACATTTTTGTGACCATTGATGTGGTTTCGTTATATACTTGCATCCCACATGATCAGGGTAAACAAGCCATTGAATTTTTTCTCAACACATATTCTCAATATGATGAGTCTCTGAAACGGTTTATAATCAACTCTGTGGACTATTTGTTGAAACATAATTTTTTTCTTTTTGAGGGTGGTTTCTATCTCCAGAGGCGTGGGACGGCTATGGGGGCAAAGTTTGCCCCCTCCTACGCCAACCTGTATATGGGTTGGTGGGAGCTGTCCCACGTCTATGGAGATGGAAACCCCTTCAGAGAACATATTGCATTTTTTGGTCGCTTTATTGACGACATGTTATTAATCTGGAAAGGTCCTGAAGATTTGATTGAAACATTTTTAGAATATCTTCATGATAATTCAATGAACTTGAAATTTACCATGGATATGAGTAAAACTTCAATGTCCTTTTTGGACATCAGACTAGTGTCTAATGTGGCTGACTCGAGCATTGATGTGGAATTATTCCGCAAAGATATAGCGGGAAACACCATACTAAATGCTCAATCTTGTCACCCAAAACATATCATTAAATCAATACCTAAAAGCCAGTACATTAGGGTCAAAAGGAATTGTACTAAAATTCAGGTTTACAACAAACATTCAGAAGATTTAACTAACAGATTAGTTGAGAGAGGCTATTGCAGAGAAACATTAATGACAACTAAAGAAGAGGTTGACAAGATTGATAGGTCTACCTTGTTTTATACAAGGAGACCAAAAGACACAAAAAGGCTTTCAAAGCCGAAATTTAAAACTACCAACAGTGAAGAATATGGTACAATTTGTAACATTATTCGTAAAGCGCTTCCAATTCTGGAAGCCCTACAACCTGTACTGAAAGAAGGGATTCATTTTGTTTCACGTAAAGCTAAGACTCTTGGCAACATTTTGTCACCCTCAATGTTGCCAGGGATCAAAAGCACTAATTGGTTGTCCATCAAACCTGGTTTATTCAAATGTGGTAGTAGGAGATGTAAATCGTGGTCCTATGCCACACTTGGAACAAATTTTGTATCTTCTTTTAATAATAAAGAATTTAAGATACAGGAACACATAACGTGTAATTCATGTTATGTCATATACCTTTTG
Organism: Bombina bombina; assembly: GCF_027579735.1. Lineage (NCBI taxonomy): Eukaryota > Metazoa > Chordata > Amphibia > Anura > Bombinatoridae > Bombina > Bombina bombina. The sequence continues at coordinate 125,843,083 of NC_069504.1, read as the reverse complement.
ACCTGCAGGGGGTGCTATAACCAATATGTAGGTCAAACGACAAGGGCCTTAAAAGATAGGGTCTTAGAACATTTACGTTCAATTAAGGACCCTGAATCAACTACGCCCATCTCTCTGCATTTTAAAAAGGAACACAACTCTGACAGTTCCCTGCTGACATTCCAGGGTATCCAGCTGATTTCCAGACATCCAAGAGGTGGAAATAGAGCTATGACTCTCAGCAAAAGAGAAATATTCTGGATATTTCAGCTGGATACCAGGATGCCAGCAGGTTTAAACTCTGAATGGGATGTCAAATTGTTTGTTGACACCCATTAAAAATTAATAAGTTATCAAGAATTGATCTAATCAAACATTTATTTTTGTTGGGTATTTTTAATACTCAGCATAAATTTAGCAATATTATGAAATATTATCTTTGAGCAATTCAAGTTTATGATTAAATATTAGGAGTTAAGTGTATATAAAATATTTTGAGTTCTAGGATAAGAAGGAGTTAATTTTGCTATTTCTTTTGTGTTCACATTTTTACTACACATCCCCCATATGCACGCCCATAATGATGTTAAACAGATTTAATTGGTAGAATAAGGAAGGGTGTATTTTTCAAATTCCTTTAAATTAACAGGCATTATGGGAAATCAGGTATGGTCACTGATGAAGTTAATATTATCCATATGAAACGCGTTTGACCCACAAGCTTTGCCAGTCTGTTACCTGTACTTTTGCCATATTTTTTAATGAAATATACGAGCACAAACAAGTAAGCCTGAGTCTTGTCCTTTTTCTACGTTTGCCTAAATACAGCTGCCGGGTGCTTGGGACGTTGCTTTTCTATTTGTTTTTAAAGCGGTGGTGGATCGCTTTACGCTTAGCACCGGCACAGCTGTTTACTTCGAGGCACGTCATCGTGACGCTAAAGAGGGGGTGTGCCACCTACGTTAAGCACGCAACACAGTAAACGGCCACACACAGTGAGAGTCTGAGCGCTCCCTGGATGCTACAGCTGAGAATATAACTTAATTGTAAAAAATGATGGTATTTTACCTTGTGTCCTCAGTAGTCCATTGTAAAGGGACTTTAAGCAGCCAATCTGGATGCTAATTATGGCACTTGAAAGGGAGCATGCATCTGGCATGTGCAGGCACAGTCATGTTTGATGTTTCCAATTTACTTCTATTATCAAATTTGCTTCATCCTCATGAGATTCTTTGTTGACGAGATACTTAGGTAGGTGTCTTGAGTATTACATGGCAGGAAGTGCTGCCATCTAGTACTCTGACAAATAGATTACATTCTTGCAAAACTGTTGCTATATCGTGCTCCAAATACGTGCACACTCCTGAGCAAACATCCCTGCTTTTCAATAGAAGATACCAAGGAAACAAAGAAAACTTGAGAATAGAAGTAAATTAGAAAATTGTTTAACATTGCATGCTCTATCTGAATCATCAAATAAAAAAATGTAGGTTTCATGTCCCTTTAAGGAAGTTTACTATTAAATCTCACAAGATTTCAGCACTGATGAAGCAGATTGGCTGTGTTATTTTCAACATACAGCTATTGAGAGCTAAGAAATTTTGGGATAAAATATCTTTTTACATAGAGATGTTCAGGTGATATTTTCTTGTAAGCTTTATACAGTTATGCTGCATCACTTTCAAGTGATTTAGCCAGTGGCGGCTGGTGACTTTTGAAGATGGGGGAGCACTAGCCCCGCCCCTCAGATGGCCCCGCCCATTTTAATGTGTGTGTGTGTATATATATATATATATATATATATATATATATGTGTACATACATTTATATATATATATATATATATATATATAAATACATACATACATACATATACACACAGCTCAGCCTTGATTTCTCACAACTAGATTTAGATTATATTTAGTGTGATCTGGTAGTTTGGGATTTTAAGAGACCACTGTAAATATGGGATGGGAAAATATTATTTTTAACATGTAACTAATGTGTGCACTGTAATTAAAGGGACATTAAATTGCAAAAAAAAATGGATTAGAACATTTTACTATAGCACTATTGCTTGCAAATAACTGTGTTTAACCCTTGGAAATGTGTTAAACACATTTTTAAAGTTTGCTTCAGAGAAGCAATGATTTGCAGGGTTAAACATAGTTATATATGCAAACAACAGTGCAAAAATAAAATGTTATAACACTGTATATAATGTTTGCACTTTTATGTCCCTCTAAAAGGAAAGGCCAATGAAACTGTAGTGTTTCATTCAATAATAAAATTTTATGCTGTGTTAGCAAACACACAAGTGCCTTCCATCCACAGTTTGCAAGCCTCCTCCTAAAAAAAGCTATTTAAAGGGGGGGGGGGGGGCTATTTAAATAGACAGTGTTAAGATTCCTTTACATTTTGCCCTCAGTCAATGTTTTTGTAGTAGAATATTTTCCATACAGAACAGATCAACCATTGAAAACTTAACTGGAGTTAGAATAAGTAAATGGGTTTCTATTAGGGGTGTCATTTGTCACTGGCCATAATGCCACTTTTTAAAATGCTTTTATATAAATAGATATACATATTTTGCCAAATCATTTCTTGTATCCTAAATATGAAAGATATGCATATTCAATGATCAGATATCAGTATTTGCCACAAAGCAAAACATCTGCAAAACAGAAATATACAAAGTACTGATGTAGTAATTTAAATTCAGGATGAGGGAAACCCAGAGTATGAAATAGAGAATACAAACAACAGTTACACTAACACTCCCTCCCTCCCCTGGGAATAGCTTACACTCGAGGCTGTAACTATCTGTCAGGCACCCTGCATGAAATGAGATACTGAGCAGAGGTCATGAAAGAATCACATCTGGGTTATTTACAGGACAGTTAGCTTCCCTGCTCTGAACGGCCCCAAAAGTAACACTTCTAAGGAGGTGAAAGTAAACACTACTACCGGACCTGCTTTAATCCCTATGCCCTGCCCCCTGCCCTTGGCCCAGTCAGCCCCTGTAAAAAAGCAGCAGTGCATAAACGATTACCTGATTTTTTCTACAAAGATGCAGCCTGCTTCTCCACCCTGCTTCCTTATCTTTCCAAGCCAGACTCTTCTTCTTCTTCACAGAAGGAAACACGTGTGGGAAAGCCTGCCGCTAACTAATCTCTAAGTAACTGAGTCCTCAGGTCAGTAGTCACTAGTCAGATGAAACTGAGATGGGAATCCTGGGATGGATAATTCAATTGCTGGATAATAAGTATTATATGATATATCGTTGAGTCAGACTCAAAATATCGCCAGAGCGGGCAGACAGTGTCACTCAGATAAGACAACACAAATTGAGCTCCTCTCAGCTCAACGACTATCTCCGCAATGAGATTTCGCGCCGTTGAGCTGGGAGGAGCGTCTCAAGCGTCATCACGTGACTGTTAGTGATGACGCTCAGACTCGGCTCTTCTCCTGTGGGCTGTGTCACTGGCTGCTGCCTGGGCTGAGCTCTTAACGCCTCCCACCCCTCGCACAGGCTGAAGTGTGCGATCAGCCGTCTAAGGGGATGAGGAGGCTGGGATCTGCGCAGCAGCCAAATTTAGCATGCGCACAGACACAGTGCCATAGATTCTCTATCGCACGTGCGCTTAGGCCCTAGGGACTGGATTGATTACTACAGTACAGCAGTACAGTGGCTGGACGCTGGGTGTGTGATCAGATCACTGATGATCATGATGTGTGTATGATTGTTCAAACAGTAGGGGGCCAGGCAGGACACAACAAATAATAATAATTTATTAAAAAAATAATTTATTCTGGGGGTAAAAAAAAATATATTTTTTTTCAATAGGGGGCTATTGAAAAATTATATTTTTTTTTCTGTTTTCTTTTTTCTTTCCTCTGGCCTGTGGGGGGCACGTGCGAGTGTGCTCCAATGGAGTAGCCTCCACTGGATTTAGCAGATGAGTATTAGGTCCCTTTAATCTTCATCTCATCCTCATTATATTATATTATATAAACAGAGGTGAGACGGACAATTGCTCATCTATTGTCTTTGAAAGGACAAAAATCCCAAACTTTTTTGATCATGATTCAGATAGAGAAAACACATTTAAAAAACTTTCCATTTTAGTTCTATCAAACTTGCTTTGTACTATTGGTATCCTTTGTTGAAAAGAATCAGGATCGGCAATGCACTACTGGAATCAAGCTGAACACATTGTGTGAGCCAAGACAAGGAGCATATAAGTACAGCTTCTAAAAAGGAGCTAGCTCCCAGTAGTGAATTGTTGCTCCTGAGTAGAAATGTGCGATTCGTTTCGGATCGATTCGGAAATTCGTCCGAATTCGTTAAATTTGGAGATTCGGATCGATTCGAATTTCCGAATTGAAATAGTGCTGAATCTACCGAATAAATCAGAATTAGTTCGGATTTATTCGGTAGATTCGGATGGCCATGGATTACACTAGTATTGTACAGTATATTAGGTTATATCACTCTGCTATGGGTTACACCTAATATACAGTACATAATACTAGTCTAATACAGAGCACATCCCACCTAACACATACCGAAATTCCGAATTTCCAAACCGAACCGAATCCAGCCGAATTTATTTGAATCCGAATGAATATGAAACGAATCCGAACCGAATTGATTCAAATTTTCCCAAATTCGAATTGATCCGAACCGAAATTCGAAAAAATACGAATCGATCCGAACCAAACTGAATTTTTTCGCCATGCACATGTCTACTCCTGAGTCTTTTCAATAAAGGACAGAAAAAAAAATAATTGCAATTAATTGCAATGACTTAATATATATAAAAATAAAACATATCTAATTATAAAAATATATATTTTATTATTACAAATATAATAGGCAAGAAACAGAAAACACTGAGCGCAAACTCAAATCAAGTGAAGTTTAATGATAAATAAACAATACGCAATTTAAAAACACACTTACAAGATGTGTAATTAAAACAAGTCTGGAACATTTCCAAACACCCTGCATGTGTGTCACAATCTCCACAGAGAGAAGACTTCCAGCCACCGGATGCCAATCACCTGCATCTCCAGTGCGGTAACTTCAGGTTCGGGATCTCCTGACACCCCAGGCCAACAACGATAAAGTTATATGTGTATCATGCAAAGTTCAAAGTTGCCTCTACGCGTTTCTCCCGTTTTATGGCCGGGTTTTTCAAAAGGATAGTGAGACGTGGAGATCGTGACACACACGCCAGGTGTTTGGAAATATTACAGGCTTGTTTTAATTACACATCTCGTAAGTGTATTTTTAAAGTGCGTATTGTTTATTTACCATTAAACTCCACTTGATTCGAGTTTGCGCTCTGTGTTTCCTGTTTCTTGCATGTTCCTAAAAGGCTGAGAGGAGAGAGTTCAGCTTCAAAAGGGCAGCATCTCGAGGAGTGTCTTTGAAACGAAGAAAGGTTTATGTGTCTATACCAAAAACAGTTTTATGGTCCATTGAGGTACTGTTTGCTTTCAATTTTTTTGAAACTGCTAGGGAAGTCCTAATTCTTCCTACCTCGGATTAGGTTTATCTGGGATGGATCAATTCTTATATATGATTTTACTTTTTATGTACTAATATCCCATGAATTGGTGTTCTATGAATTGATATTTCATGAATTAATGTGTTATCTGTTTTTATTGGTGCGTGTATAGTGATCTATTAAGATCTTTGCGACACATATATTGGGATATTTTAGCGGTTGTAGCACAGATTATTTTTTCCTTTTCTCTACAAATATAATGGGATTACAGCATTAATAGTTTGAATAAAGCATATGTTTAACATGCTGACCATATAATCATGCATTAAACAATGAGATCTACATGCACAAATGCATGCCATCATTTCTAACAGAAGGATGGACCATTAACAATGCCCAGTCTGTATACATAAAAAAATCCCAAAATAATTATAATCAGCAAACAAAATAAACTAATTAAAAATGTTAATAACACTAGTGGAAGGAACAACAAAGCCTTGCCTGGCCAGACTGGAACTGTTATTCACAATCGCCTAGATTTAGAGCTTTGTCGGTAACGACCCGCGTAGCTAACGCTGGCTTTTTTTCCCCTGCACCTTTTAAACACTGCTGGTATTTAGAGTTCACAGAAGGGCTGCATAAGGCTCCAAAAAGGGAGCGTAGAGCATAATTTACCGCCACTGCAACTCTCAATACCAGCGGTGCTTACGGACGCGGCCAGCTTCAAAAACGTGCTCGTGCACGATTCCCCCATAGAAAACAATGGGGCATTTTGAGCTGAAAAAAACCTAACACTTGCAAAAAAGCAGCGTTCAACTCCTAACGCAGCCCCATTGTTTCCTATGGGGAAACACTTCCTATGTCACCCTAACATGTACCCCGAGTCTAAACACCCCTAACCTTACACTTATCAACCCCTAATCTGCCACCCCCACTATCGCTGCCCCTGCATATTATTATTAACCCCTAATCTGCCGCTCCGTACACCGCCGCAACCTACATTATACCTATGTACCCCTAATCTGCTGCCCCTAACAACGCCGACCCCTATATTATATTTATTAACCCCTAATCTGCCCCCCACAACGTCGCCTCCACCTACCTACAATTATTAACCCTTAATCTGCCGACCGGACCTCACCGCTACTATAATAAATGTATTAACCCCTAATCCGCCTCACTCCCGCCTCAATAACCCTATAATAAATAGTATTAACCCCTAATCTGCCCTCCCTAACATCGCCGACACCTAACTTCAAGTATTAACCCCTAATCTGCCGACCGGACCTCACCGCTACTCTAATAAATGTATTAACCCCTAAAGCTAAGTCTAACCCTAACACTAACACCCCCCTAAGTTAAATATAATTTAAATCTAACGAAATAAATTAACTCTTATTAAATAAATTATTCCTATTTAAAGCTAAATACTTACCTGAAAATAAACCCTAATATAGCTACAATATATTATAATTATATTGTAGCTATTTTAGGATTAATATTTATTTTACAGGCAACTTTGTAATTATTTTAACCAGGTACAATAGCTATTAAATAGTTAATAACTATTTAATGGCTACCTAGTTAAAATAATTACAAAATTACCTGTAAAATAAATCCTAACCTAAGTTACAATTAAACCTAACACTACACTATCAATAAATTAATTAAATAAAATACCTACAATTATCTACAATTAAACCTAACACTACACTATCAATAAATTAATTACATACAAATACCTACAAATAAATACAATTAAATAAACTAACTAAAGTACAAAAAATAAAAAAGAACTAAGTTACAAAAAATAAAAAAATATTTACAAACATTAGAAAAATATTACAACAATTTTAAACTAATTACACCTACTCTAAGCCCCCTAATAAAATAACAAAGCCCCCCAAAATAAAAAAATGCCCTACCCTACTCTAAAATTAAAATAGAAAAGCTCTTTTACCTTACCAGCCCTTAAAAGGGCCCTTTGCGGGGCATGCCCTAAAGAATTCAGCTCTTTTGCCTGTAAAAAAACCCCCCATACAATACCCCCCCAACATTACAACCCACCACCCACATACCCCTAATCTAACCCAAACCTCTCTTAAATAAACCTAACACTAAGCCCCTGAAGATCTCCCTACCTTGTCTTCACCACACCGGGTCCCGATCGGTCCAGAAGAGCCTCCGAAGTCTTCATCCAAGCCCAAGCGGGGGCTGAAGAGTGACGTCCATCCTCCGGCTGAAGTCTTGATCCAAGCGGCGGCTAAAGAATTCCATCTTCGGGCAGAAGTCTTCATCCTATCCGGGCAGAAGAGTAGATCCGGACCGGCAAACATCTTCATCCAAGCCGTATCTTCTATGTTCTTCCATCCGATGACGAGCGGCTCCATCTTGAAGACCTCCGGCGCGGATCCATCCTCTTCTTCCGACGACTAGATGACGAATGAAGGTTCCTTTAAGGGACGTCATCCAAGATGGCGTCCCTCGAATTCTGATTGGCTGATAGGATTCTATCAGCCAATCGGAATTAAGGTAGGAAAATTCTGATTGGTAATTTTGTAATTATTTTAACTAGGTAGCTATTAAATAGTTATTAACTATTTAATAGCTATTGTACCTGGTTAAAATAATTACAAAGTTGCCTGTAAAATAAATATTAATCCTAAAATAGCTACAATATAATTATAATTTATATTGTAGCTATATTAGGGTTTATTTTACAGGTAAGTATTTAGCTTTAAATAGGAATAATTTAATTAATAATTTATTTCGTTAGATTTAAATTATATTTAATTTAGGGGGTGTTAGTGTTAGGGTTAGAATTAGCTTTAGGGGTTAAAAAATGTATTAGAGTAGCGGTGAGGTCCGGTCGGCAGATTAGGGGTTAATACTTGAAGTTAGGTGTCGGCGATGTTAGGGAGGGCAGATTAGGGGTTAATACTATTTATTATAGGGTTATTGAGGAGGGAGTGAGGCGGATTAGGGGTTAATACATTTATTATAGTGGCGGTGAGGTCCGGTCTGCAGATTAGGGGTTAATAATTGTAGGTAGGTGGAGGCGACGTTGGGGGCGGCAGATTAGTGGTTAATAAATATAATATAGGGGTCGGCGGTGTTAGGGGCAGCAGATTAAGGGGACATAGGGATAACGTAGCTGGCGGCGGTGTGCGGTCGGCAGAATAGGGGTTAAAAAATTTTAATAGAGTGGCGGCGATGTGGGGGGGGCCTCGGTTTAGGGGTACATAGGTAGTTTATGGGTGTTAGTGTACTTTAGAGCACAGTAGTTAAGAGCTTTATGAACCGGCATTAGCCCAGAAAGCTCTTAACTACTGACTTTTTTCTGCGAGTTTTGTCGTTAGATTTCTAACGCTCACTTCAGCCAAGACTCTAAATACCGGCGTTAGAAAGATCCCATTGAAAAGATAGGATACGCAAATGGCGTAGGGGGATCTGCGGTATGGAAAAGTCGTAGCTGCAAAGTGAGCGTTAGACCCTTTCCTGACTGACTCTAAATACCAGCGGTAGCCCAAAACCAGCGTTAGGAGCCTCTAACGCTGGTTTTGACGGCTAACGCCAAACTCTAAATCTAGCCGAATGTGTTTCAGGGAAATGCCACTTCATCAAGCGTAATCACTTAGGGCCAGATTACAAGTGGAGCACTAAATATCGCTTGCGAGCAAGCAATATTATCGCTACACTTTTTAATACCAGTGCACGAAAGCAGACTGCAAGGTGTGGTTTCCCTATTAACGGTTTCACTGCTGGGCCACTCACAAAACTGGCCTTAGAGAGAGCACTGCATGCATCTGTGTTTATGTGTCTATGTTTGTGTGTGCGCATCTGTGCTTATGCACCTTTGTATGTGGGTGTGTACATCTGTGTTTTTGTGTCTGTTTATGTGTGTGTGTGTTTATGTGTCTATTTATCTGCATCTGTGTTTGTGTATGTATGTGTGTGTGCATCTGTGTTTGTATATCTATGTATGTATGTGTGTGTGCATCTGTGTTTGTATATCTATGTATGTATGTGTGTGTGCATCTGTGTTTGTATATCTATGTATGTATGTGTGTGTGCATCTGTGTTTGTATATCTACAGTGGATATAAAAAGTCTACACACCCCTGTTAAAATGTCAGGTTTCTGTGATGTAAAAAAATTAGACAAACATAAATCATTTAAGAACTTTTTCCACCTTTAATGTGACCTATAAACTGTACAACTCAATTGAAAAACAAACTGAAATCTTTTAGGTAAAGGGAAATAAAAATAATAAAAAAAATAATATGGTTGCATAAGTGTGAACACCCTTAAACTAATACTTTATTGAAGCACCTTTTGATTTTATTACAGCACTCAGTCTTTTTGGGTATGAGTTTTTCAGCATGGCACATCTTGACACTCTTCTTTGCAAAAACACTCTAACTCTGTCAGAATGCGAGGGCATCTCCTGTGCACAGCCCTCTTCAGACCACCCCACAGATTTTGAATTGGATTCAGGTCTGGGCTCTGACTGGGCCATCCCAAAACTTTAATCTTCTTCTGGTGAAGCCATTCCTTTGTTGGTTTGGATGTATGCTTTGGGTCGTTGTCATGCGGAAAGATAAAGTTCCTCTTCATGTTCAGCTTTCTAGCAGAAGCCTGAAGGTTTTGTGTCAATATTGTCTGGTATTTGGAACTGTTCATTATTCCCTCTACCTTGACTAAGGCCCCAGTTCCAGCTGAAGAAAAACATCCCCAAAGCATGATGCTGACACCACCATGCTTCACTGTGGGTATGGTGTTCTTTTGGTGATATACAGTGTTGTTTTTGCACCAAACATATCTTTTGGAATTATGGCCAAAAAGTTCAACTTTGGTTTCATCAGACCAGAACACCTTTTGCAACATGCTTTTGGGAAACTTCAGATGTGTTTTTGCAAAATTTAGCCGGGCTTGGATGGTTTTTTTTTTTGTAAGAAAAGGCTTTCATCTTGCCACTCTACCCCATAGCCCAGACATATGAAGAACACGGGCGGTTGTTGTCACATGTACCACACAGTCAGTACTTGCCAGATATTCCTGCAGCTCCTTAAATGTTGCTGTACGCCTCTTGGCAGCCTCCCAGACCAGTTTTCTTCTCGTCTTTTCATTAATTTTGGAGGGACATCCAGTTCTTGGTAATGTCACTGTTGCACCATATTTTCTTCACTTGATGATGACTGTCTTCACTGTGTTCCATGGTATATCTAATGCCTTGGAAATTCTTTTGTACCCTTCTCCTGACTGATACCTTTTAACAATGAGATCCCTCTGATGCTTTAGAAGCTCTCTGCGGACCATGGCTTTTGCTGTAGGATGCGACTAATAAAATGTCAGGAAAGACCTACTAGAACAGCTGAACTTTATTTGGGGTTAATCAGAGGCTCTTTGAATGATAGCAGATGTGTACCGACTGCTATTTAACATGATTTTGAATGTGATTGCTTAATTCTGAACACAGCTACATCCCCAGTTATAAAAGGGTGTTCACACTTATGCAACCATATTATTTTAGTTTTTTAGTTTTATTTCCCTTTACCTAAAAGATTTCAGTTTGTTTTTCAATTGAGTTGTACAGTTTATATGTCACATTAAAGGTGGAAAAAGTTCTGAAATGATTTATCTTTGTCTCATTTTTTTACATCACAGAAACCTGACATTTTAACAGGGGTGTGTGGAGTTTTATATCCACTGTATGTATGTATGTATGTGTGTGTGCATCTGTGTTTGTATATCTATGTATGTATGTGTTTATGCGTCTGTGTTTATGTGTACATGTATATGTGTGTTTATGTGACTATGTATCTGCATCTGTATTTGTGTATGTATGTGTGTGTGCATCTGTGTTTGTATATCTATGTATATATGTGTGTATGCGTCTGTGTTTATGTGTACATGTATATGTGTGTGTCTGTGATTATGTGTCTATGCATGTGTGTGTGCACACGTTTTTGTGCTTGTGTCTCTATGGATGTGTGTGTGTATCTGAATAAGGGGAGATAATTATTTTGTCATTGTGATATAAAGTATATAAAGGACTTTATGCTGTTAATAAACTTAATAAAATAATCTTCTATTTGCTTATTCTAAAGCTCCTAATAGAAACAAACACAGGACCGACTGATATTATGATAAACAATGTAAAATTGCCTTCTAAGATCACAGGCATTCAAAAAGTGTTTTGTTTTTTTTGTAAATGTCAAATGTCCTGATATTGTTGTCATCTTAAAACAAATACAAAACAACCAACAAGTATTGGCGCACATCCAAACTAATGAGACCACATATTATAAATGCTGCAAAAAACATTATACTTTATAGTCTATCTTGGGACACCTTGTAAGTGGTGACTGGCTGAGCAGAATATGGCCATATTGTGTGACTAAGATCCCAATTTTATTTAAAAGTATAAAAATTTGTGCAGGCATTTATAATATGTGGTCTCATTAGTTTGGTTGTGCGCCAAGACTTTGTTGTTTGTTTTGTATTTACTTTGGTCATTTTGGCAGCACTCCCACAATATGTGTACTAATCTATAATATGTTTTTGTTAGGTGTATTGTAACTATCAAATGATAGATGTTTTCTGGTGACAAAAGTGTATGAGAATTAGTAGTGTTTAAGTAGCGTATTAATGGTAATCCTAGGATTGTAAACCATGAAATTAAGACTAAAGTTGGAAAGCGTATAAAAGTCTTGCACCTTTAATGACACTGAGAAAATGTAGTAGCACCATAAGATACTGTGGATGCAGAGCAACAGTGGATAAAACAAGGCGTTGCACCTTTCAGAACAAGATCGTACAGTCCAAATTAGCTGGGTTATCCTTATAAGCTTGTTGAGGCAGAAAATAATATGGTTGTTGAAGAAGTGAATAAAGTGGTACGGAAACCCAAGAAGAAAAATGATAGATTAGTATGTGTCACACAATACAATCCGTATAGTCAAGAAATATCTCAGATTCTGAAAAAAACATTGGCACATCCTAATATGTAATAAGGAAATACGAGTTTTTCAGCAATATTCCCTTATGGCATATAGACGTGTTCCAAACCTAAAAGATGTGGTGGTTAAGAATGATATAGGGACCGGCAAGAAAGGAGATCAAGGTTATATCACCTCCAAAAACAATGGTACCTACCCTTGCTTAGGCTGCACTAGCTGTAACTCAGTATTAAAGAAAGAATTTGTGCATCCCCATACAGGGAACAAATTCACCATAAATGGTTTTTATATATGTGAATCTTCATATGTTATCAATTTGAAAAAATGCCTGTGTTCCAGAATCTATTTGGGTGAGACAGTAAGGAAAATCAAAGACAGACTCAGCCAACATAGATCTAACATAAGATGTGTTGAACGGAAGGCACCAGTTGCCTGTCACGTTCTTGAGGCTGGGCATAACATATCACAGTTAAGATGGCAAATCATTGATAGTGTGGGTACATTGAGAAGAGGTGGAAATAGGGAACTAGTACTTACAAGGAAGGAATCTTTCTGGATTCACAAATTGGAAACATTAACACCCAGGGGTATCAACAGAGAAATTGATGTCAGTATTTCTGTAAAACAAAATGTATATGTATGTTGCATTATAATATGACCATCTCTGATAAAGTGACATACAGTTTGGTTTACTTCATTGTTATAAAGGATTAAAATGTTTTTTTTTTTTAAATATTTTGTACTGGCCACCAGGAGGCAGCATGATATGTGTATAATATGTATTAGATATACAGTGGCATTGTAAGAGTTAATGGATACAGTATATAAGGAGCAACACACAGGTGTCCTGTATTAGCATGATTAAGGGTGAATAACCCGCAACTTTGAATTTGTTGCTGTTGTGTGCCTTGATGCTTTTACTAAGCAAAGAATAAAGCATATAATGTCTTCATGAATTTGGTGCTGTGGACATTTGCTCTTTCAGAGCAAGATAGGGTGTAGAGTTATTTGGTTGTGTATAGGTAGCAGAGACTTTCATGGTGCCTCATCTATTTGCTGTGGCCAGTTGGAGACAGATAGAAATAAGCTGTTGCACATATCAAGCAATCATTTTACAGCAGGTAGCAGAGTCATGGTTATGAATTCTCTAAAATGCTCTACAGCCTCTCTGTTATATTAATATACTTTTTACCTCTGTGATTACCTTGTATCTAAGCCTCTCTGCCCCTTATTTAAGTTCTTTTCATGGACATGCATTTTAGCCAATCAGTGCTGACTCATAAATAACTCCACTGGAGTGAGCACAATGTTACCTCTATGGCACACATGAACTAGCAGCGTCTAACTGTAAAAAAACCTGTCAAAATGCACTGAGATAAGAGGCGGCCTTCACTTTCATAGAAATTAGCGTATAAGCATACCTATGTTAAGATTTAAACAAAGAATACCAAGAGAACAAAGCAAATTTTATGACAAAAGTAAATTGGAAAAATTGCATGCCCTATCTGACTTATGAAAGTTTAATTTTGACTTGAGTGTCTCTTTAAATTACAGGAAATAGAAAAATGAAATTGCATTTCAGTTTTTTGCTGTGCATAATTAAACCTTTTATAAGAAATTACATTTTGAGTCTAATGCCCTTCAAGGGAAAGGGAAGTCCGCTATTTATGTGACCAAGGATCTAGGTCTTTTTAACTTTAGAGGAATTATGGACTGAAATTTTCTAACAAATGCTTTACTGTTTTATAAATAATATTTTGTAATTATGCACATTTTGCCCTTGCCCAACATTTATTTTCTATTGCATGTTATATTGAACTTAGATAGTTCAGCTTTAGAATAAATGTTTTGTTTTATAGAAACTGTTTGACTCAAAATCTATTTGTGCTTCATAAAAGAACACACAATGTGTGTATACTAAGTTTATATATTGACAGGACTGCCTGTCTTCAAGGAAATAAATAATAATTGATTGAAGAACAATAGATACATTATTTCTTACTTAAAAGGGAAAATGAATCGATTTATTTTTGCCTGAATACAAAGCAATTTAAACATGAAAAACTTTACAACTGGGAAGCAGACAAACGTATAATATTCACAGTTCTTGGGTTATTAAAGACAAGTTCAGAGTGATGAATTAGAAAGATTGTAAGACATAAATCAATAAAAGTCAAATACAATTGCTGTGTGATAGCCAATAAGATTTAAAGGGACAGTCTACACCAGAATTGTTATTGTTTTAAAAGATAGATAATCCCTTTTTTACCCATTCCCTAGTTTTGCATAACCAACACAGTTATATTTATATATTTTTTACCTCTGTGATTATCTTGTATCTAAGCTTCTGCAGACTGCCCCTTTATTTCAGTTCTTTGACAGACTTGCAGTTTAGCCAATCAGTGATGGCTCCCAGGTAACTTCACGTGCACGAGCACAGTGTTATCTATATGAAAAACATGAACTAACACCCTCTAGTGGTGAAAAACCTGTTAAAATGCATTCTTAAGAGGCGGCCTTCAAGGTCTAAGAAATTAGCACATGAACCTCCTAGGTTAAGCTTTCAACTAAGAATACCAAGAGAACAAAGAATAACTGGTGATAAAAGTAAATTGGAAAATTGTTTAAAATTACATGCCCTATCTGAATCATGAAAGTTTTTTTTGGACTAGACTGTCCCTTTTAGTGTACGTGTCAAATGTCCAGCCTACACTGTATGTATATTCTCAATGTCCGACTGAGCACAATGAAATCTGCAGACTATAGAAAGGCTTTCCTTTATATAGGTGATAACATTTGCAAGGAAAATTATTAAAATAAATTAACTTTTTGGAGATATATGTTATCTAAGGAAACGTGATCAACATATTTTCTCTTAGAAAATGTGAAAACCTCACTGTCACTGCGTGTTAACTGAATTTTTGAAGATAAAAACAGGGACACACATATAAGTATGGCTGTTATATATTGAGTATTACTGTATTTATAATATAATGTAGATAGATAGATAGATGATAGATAGATAGATAGATAGATAGATAGATAGATAGATAGATAGACACATTATACTATTATTAATACAGTAATATTTAAATCCTTAAAATATAGAAATATAACAACCAAAGTTAAATTGACAGTAAAGTAAAAATTAAACCTAAATTGGTTGGATAGATCATGACAATTTAAATAACTTTCCAATCTACTTCTATTATCAGTTTAGCTTAGATCTCTTGTTATCCTTTCTTAAAAAATAATTCTAGGTGAGCTCAGGAGTGTGCACGTGTCTTTAGCCATCTAGCAGCAGTGATTGCATCATTGTTTATAGTAATGCTATACATAGTTGCAAACACTGTTGCCATAGACTGCCAATGTCACCTGCATGTGAGCTTCTATCAGCCTTTCTATATTTACTCTTCAACAAAGGATATCACGAGAACAGAACAAATTTGATAATAGAAGTAAAATGGAACTTTGGTTGTTGAAAATTGTACACTCTACATGAAAAATGAAAGTTTAATTTTGACTTTACTGTTCCTTTTAATATAGTTATATATGGATGACACAGTGTAAAAAGTAGAATAAAAATGTGGAGTAGTGATACTTATTGTCAGCCATTTTATCAATTCTATTTGTACCATACTGCAAGAAATTCATAAATGTTTCATATATTGTAAAAATACAAGCTCTCCTTTACTCTAACCACCATTTTACATTGGTCACAGGCCTTATAGAACTTCTATAGAATATACTGTTCTAAATATACTTTTTTTTTTTTTTTTTAAATTTCAAATTTTTATTGGTGAAGAATTCTCAATTACAACAAAGACATAGTAAATGATTTTGGAGCACGCAGGCTCCTACAGAAAGTATAAACAGAAAAGTTGGAACAATAACAGTATTTCAGATCAGAATGTGTTCATAAAATGAAAAATGAGCGAAATATAGCTCAAGTCAGATGAGGTGGGTTAGCTGGGGCGGGGGAAGGGGCTGGGGAGAGAGGGAAGGTAGTAGTGGTGTTAAAGGTAGAGATTTAGTTCTCATGTAGAGGGTACATGGTGAGGGTTGTCTAGTGTGTGTTTGCTCTAGTGTTCGGGGCCCAAGTAATGGTGTGGTTAGATTGCCAATCTGCCCACACTAGTTCAAATAGGTCTGAATTATTTAGAGAGTAGAAGATAGGTTTCTCCATGTTGTAGATGTATGCCATATAATTTAAGATGCATGACCATTTTGGAGGCGTCTCGGTTTTCCATGTCTTGGCTATTGTCGCTTTAGTAGCTGTTAGCAAATAGATTGCTAGGTATGCTTGGTGTTTAGGTAACTTAGCAATGCCTATATGTAAAAGGGCATTAGAAGGAGTTGTGGGAAGTGTTATGCCTAATCTCCCTAGCGTACGGAAACAAGTACTCCA
The DNA here is from genome assembly GCF_027579735.1 of Bombina bombina. Lineage (NCBI taxonomy): Eukaryota > Metazoa > Chordata > Amphibia > Anura > Bombinatoridae > Bombina > Bombina bombina. The sequence continues at coordinate 125,826,219 of NC_069504.1, read as the reverse complement.
TAAGGGTTTTAACTTAGGGCATTCCCACCATATGTGTAGAGAATCTCCTTTTTTGCCGCAATTACGCCAGCATAGGGGAGATGCAGAGTCAAACATTTTGTTAAGTCTCGCAGGGGTAAGGTACCAGTGCGTTAAGAGTTTGTAATAGGTTTCGAAGAGTGTAACACAGTGTAATGCTTTTTTGGTGAGGGAGATTACATGTTGCCATACCTGTGGGGGTAAAGTCAGGTTCAGAACCGATTCCCATGTGCTAAATATACTTTTTTAATTCTGCAATACAATTGCAATTAACATTTCTAGTATTACCATATAGTTTTATAATTTGGTATGAGACACCTTTATACTAACAAGCTTACATCCATACATATGGCTCAACTGAGAGAGTTTTATGGCTGTGGGTTCGATCACAATCCTTTAGCAAAATGTATCAAATGATTTTCCACAGTCTATAATGGGGATTTTTGTAAATAATCAGGTGATAAGTTTTTCTAAAGGATTGTGATCAACCAGTATATCTGTAAAAAAAAAAAAAGGAAATAAAGAGTCACATGATTAATAAATGTTTCAGCAGGAGTGAACGTAATGGGCCTTGTGCTTCAATTAACTGAGAGAGATTTACTAAGTGTACGTGGTCCTGCCTGGTGGGATATCTGTGGTGGTGTCCGCGTAAGCTTCAAGCTCTTAAGAGAGAGAATTATTTCAGTACGTGATACTCCTGAGATTAAATTGTAAGAGCTCCTCCGTTTGCATTTGGATGTGACATGGAATTTACCACCTCTACTAGACTGTTGTAGATTTTTTGGGAGGACTTTAGAAACATTATTCTCTTGATGTTGCTGATTACTTTGTTTTATTTAGTGGTTTTCCCTTTTTTTTTCCAAGCAAATAACTTTACTGTATAATAATCATAACCACTGGTTTGTTATTAAATTAATCAAGCTTGTATTCACAAGAGCAGCGATTTTGTTTTAATTTCTTTGTTTTGCTTTTATGGTGAATTTTATTGATTTTAAATTAAGTAAGTAATTAATTAATTAGCTAATTATTATATGATGCACTATGATAAAGGCAAAGACATATATGGATGTGTGAAAAATGGTCTGCCAATTCTCCCTGTGATACACACAATCATAATAAAAAATAAAACACTTTCAGCTACATTACAAGTTTTGCGTTATGAGTGAAAAAGCTTCATAACACTGCTTTTTCACTACCGCTGCTATTACGAGTCTTGTAGGTACAGCTGTACCGCACACTTTTTTGGCCGTCACACAACGTAACTACCGCACTTTTTAAAAAGTCTGTTTTCAATGGGATTTCCATAGCGCTGGTATTTCGAGTTTGTCTGGGAGGCCAAAAAGTGAGCGGTACAGCCTATAACTACAAGATCTGTACTGCCACCTGAAAGTCAGTAGTTATGGGTTTTACGTTACAAAGCTGTAGCATAAAACTCATAACTAAAGTGTTACAAAGTACACTAACACCCATAAACTACCTATTAACCCCTAAACCGAGGCCCTCCCGCATTGTAAACACTAAAATAAATGTATTAACCCCTAATCTGCTGCTCCGGACATCGTCACCACTATAATAAACATATTAACCCCTAAACCGCCGTACTCCTGCATCGCAAACACTAGTTAAATATTATTAACCCCTAAACCTAACCCTAAGTCTAACCCTAACCCTAACGTAACCCTAACCCTAATACCCACTAACTTTAACATAATTAAAATAATTCCAAATAAAAATTACAATTAATACCTAAATTATTCCTATTTAAAACTAAATAAATACCAGTAAAATAAAACCTAAGCTAGCTACAATATAACTAATAGTTATATTGATCTAGCTTAGGTTTTATTTTTATTTCACAAGTAAGTTTGTATTTATTTTAACTAGGTAGACTAGTTAGAAAATAGTTATTAACTATTTACTAACTGCCTAGCTAAAATAAATACAAACAAACATGTAAAAGAAAACCTAACCTGTCTTACACTAAAACCTACCATTACACTGAAATTAAATAAATTAAATAAAAAAACATTTATCTAAATTACAAAAAATAATAAACACTAAATTTCACAAAATAAAAAAGAAATGATCAAATATTTAAACTAATTACACCTAATCTAATAGCCCTATCAAAATAAAAAAGCCCCCCCAAAATAAAAAAAACTCTAGCCTGCACTAAACTACCAATGGCCCTTAAAAGGGCCATTTGCGGGGCATTGCCCCAAATAAATCAGCTCTTTTACCTATAAAAAAAAATACAAACAACCCCCCAACAGTAAAACCCACCACCCACACAACCAACCCCCCCAAATAAAAACCTACCTAAAAAAACCTAAGTACCCCATTGCCCTTAAAAGGGCATTTGGATGGGCATTGCCCTTTAAAGGGCATTTAGCTATTTTACGGTGCCCAAAATAAAACGCACCCAATAAACCCTTAAAAAAAACTAACACTAACCCCCGAAGATCCACTTACAGTTATTGAAGACCGGACATTCATCCTCATCTATCTTCATCCAAGCGGTAAGAAGTCCTCAATGAAGCCGGGAGAATTCTTCATCCAAGCGGCAAGAAGTCGTCCTCCAGACGGGCAGAAGTCTTCATCCAGATGGCATCTTCTATCTTCATCCTTCCGATGCGGAGCGGCTCCATCTTCAAGACATCTGGCACGGAGCATCCTCTTCTTTCGATGGCTATTGAAGAATGAAGTTTCCCTTTAAATTACGTCATCCAAGATGGCGTCTCTTGAATTCCAATTGGCTGATAATCAGCCAATTGGCTGATTTAATCAGCCAATAGTATTGAGCTCACATTCTATTGGCTGATTGGAACAGCCAATAGAATGCAAGCTCAATCCTATTGGCTGATTGGATCAGCCAATAGGATTGAAGGAATTTTTCACCTTTAATTCCGATTGGCTGATAGAATTCTATCAGCCAATCGGAATTCAAGGGACGCCATCTTGGATGAGGTCACATAAAGGAACCTTCATTCGTCGTTAGTCGTAGGAAGAAGAGGATGCTCCACGCCGGATGTCTTGAAGATGGACCCGCTCCATGCCGGATGGATGAAGATAGAAGATGCCGTCTGTATAAAGACTTCTGCCCATCTGGAGGACCACTTCTGCCGGCTTGGATGAAGACTTCTCCCAGCTTCGTTGAGGACTTCTTGCCTCTTGGATGATGACTTCTCCCGGCTTCATTGAGGATGGATGTCCGGTCTTCAAAACTGTAAGTGAATCTTCGGGGGTTAGTGTTAGGTTTTTTAAGGGTTTATTGGGTGGGTTTTATTTTTAGATTAGGGGCTTGGGCAATTGAAAAAGAGCTAAATGCCCTTTTAAGGGCAAGGCCCATTCAAATGCCCCAGGGCAATGGGGAGCTTAGGTTTTTTTAGATTAGGTTTATATTTGGGGAGTTGGTTGTGTGGGTGGTGGATTTTACTATTGGGGGTGTGTTTGTATTTTTTTTTACAGGTAAAAGAGCTGATTTCTTTGGGGCAATGCACAGCAAAAGGCCCTTTTAAGGGCTATTGGTAGTTTAGTTTAGGCTAGGGTTTTTTTTTATATTTTGGGTGGGCTTTTTTATTTTGATAGGGCTATTAGATTCGGTGTAATTAGTTTAAATATGTGATAATTTCTTTTTTTATTTTGAGTAATTTAGTGTTTTTTTTGTAATTTAGATAATTGTATTTAATTTAGGTAATGTATTTAATTGTAGTGTAAGGTTAGGTTTTATTGTAAGACAGGTTAGGTTTTATTTTACAGGCAAATTTGTATTTATTTTAGCTAGATAGTTAGTAAATAGTTAATAACTATTTAGTAACTATTCTACCTAGTTAAAATAAATACAAACTTGCCTGTGAAATAAAAATAAAACATAAGCTAGATACAATGTAACTATTAGTTATATTGTTGCTAGCTTAGGGTTTATTTTACAGGTAAGTATTTAGTTTTAAATAGGAATTATTTAGTTATTAATAGTATGTTTTATTTAGATTTATTTAAATTATATTTAAGTTAGGGGGTGTTAGGGTTAGGGTTAGACTTAGATTTAGGGGTTAATAAATTTAATATAGTTGACGTTGAGGGCGGCAGATTAGGGGTTAATAAATGTAGGTAGGTGGCGGCGATGTTAGGGGCGGCAGATTAGAGGTTAATAATATTTAACTAGTGTTTGCAAGGCAGGAGTGCGGCGGTTTAGGGGTTAATATGTTTATTCTAGTGGCGGCAATGTCCGGTTAATCATTTTATTTTAGTGTTTGCAATGCGGAAGGGCCTCGGTTTAGGGGTTAATAGGTAGTTTATGGGTGTTAGTGTACTTTTTAGCACTTTAGTTATGAGTTTTATGTTACGGTGTGCCGTTGTAGCATAAAACTCATAACTACTGACTTTAGATTGCGTTACGAATCTTGGCGGTATAGGGTGTACCGCTCACTTTTTGGCCTCCCAGGCAGACTCATAATACCTGTGCAAAGGAAATCCCATTGAAAAAAGACTTTACGCAAATTGCGTAAATTAATTTGCGTTAAGGCCAAAAAAGTGTGCGGTGCCCCTATACCTGCAAGACTCGTAATACCAGCGGTAGTGAAAAAGGAAGCCTTAACGTTGCTTTTTCAATCATACCGCAAAACTCCTAATCTAGCCGTAAGTAAATAATCATATGGAATCAAAAAGATTGCAATGCATACATAATCTCAGAATGTGAATACTATTGAAAGTCAAAAGCATTCACTTGTTTCTTTGGCTGCTGAATTTTAAAAGACCCTACTCTAGTGAAGTATATAATCATCATTGATTCACACCATGTTTATTTAATCATAGATCTGTATTCTGAAGTACAATAAAGTCACAATCTGCATTCTGCTGTACAACGAAGCAATTAAGTTTACATATTTTTTTTCTCATAGGAGCTGTTTAATCACAGAAACATATTCTTTTAAGTCTGTGCTTAGCTTTACTGTGAAATATTTGTTTCAACAAAGGGTTCATAAAAAAAACCTCACTTTGTTAATCAAATATGATATCAGGGTAATTTTATATAGCAGCAAATACTTACACATTAAAGGGACATTGTACACTTTGAGATTGCACTATAAAATGTTTAAATTATGGAAGTACATTGCATAGTTTATTTTACTACCTATACTTAAAGTATTATAAAACCTAAATATGTTCTATTTTAAAAAAACTTTTTTCGAATTTACTTCTATTATCAAATTTGCTAACGGCTAGATTTAGAGTTTTGTCGGTAACAACCCGCGTATCTAACGCTGGCTTTTTTCTGGCCGCACCTTTAAAATAACTCTGGTATTGAGAGTCCACAGAATGGCTGCGTTAGGCTCCAAAAAAGGAGCGCATAGCATATTTAACGCAACTTCAACTCTCGATACCAGAGTTGCTTACGGACGCGGCCAGCCTCAAAAACGTGCTTGTGCATGATTCCCCCATAGGAAACAATGGGGCTGTTTGAGCTGAAAAAAACATAACACCTGCAAAAAAGCCGCGTTCAGCTCCTAACGCAGCCCCATTGTTTGCTATGGGGAAACACTTCCTACGTCTGCACCTAACACTCTAACATGTACCCCGAGTCTAAACACCCCTAACCTTACACTTATTAACCCCTAATCTGCCGCCCCCGCTATCGCTGACCCCTGTATATTATTATTAACCCCTAATCTGCCGCTACATAAACCGCCGCTACTTACATTATCCCTATGTACCCCTAATCTGCTGCCCTAACATCGCCGACCCCTATATTATATTTATTAACCCCTAATCTGCCCCCCACAACGTCGCCTCCACCTGCCTACACTTATTAACCCCTAATCTGCCGAGCGGACCGCACCGCTATTATTATAAAGTTATTAACCCCTAATCCGCCTCACTAACCCTATAATAAATAGTATTAACCCCTAATCTGCCCTCCCTAACATCGCCGACACCTAACTTAAATTATTAACCCCTAATCTGCCAACTGGAGCTCACCGCTATTCTAATAAATGTATTAACCCCTAAAGCTAAGTCTAACCCTAACACTAACACCCCCCTAAATTAAATATAATTTTAATCTAACGAAATTAATTAACTCTTAAATAAATTATTCCTATTTAAAGCTAAATACTTAGCTGTAAAATAAATCCTAATATAGCTACAATATAAATTATAATGATATTATAGCTATTTTAGGATTAATATTTATTTTACAGGTAACTTTGTATTTATTTTAACCAGGTACAATAGCTATTAAATAGTTAAGAACTATTTAATAGCTAAAATAGTTAAAATAATTACAAATTTACCTGTAAAATAAATCCTAACCTAAGTTACAATTAAACCTAACACTACACTATCAATAAATAAATTAAATAAAATACCTATAATTATCTACAATTAAACCTAACACTGCACTATCAATAAATAAATTAAATACAATTCCTACCAATAAATACAATGTAATAAACTAACTAAAGTACAAAAAATAAAAAAGAACTAAGTTACAAAAATTATTTTTTTTTTACAAACATTAGAAATATATTACAACAATTTTAAACTAATTACACCTACTCTAAGCCCCCTAATAAAATAACAAAGCCCCCCAAAATAAAAAAATGCCCTACCCTATTCTAAATTACTAAAGTTCAAAGCTCTTTTACCTTACCAGCCCTGAACAGGGCCCTTTGCTGGGCATGTCCCAATAAGTTCAGCTCTTTTGCCTGTAAAAAAAAACATACAATACCCCCCCAACATTACAACCCACCACCCACATACCCCTAATCTAACCCAAACCCCCTTAAATAAACCTAACACTAAGCCCCTGAAGATCTCCCTACCTTGAGTCGTCTTCACCCAGCCGAGCCAAATTCTTCATCCAAGTGGAGCAAGAAGAGGTCCTCCATCCGGTAGAAGTCTTCATCCAAGCGGGGCAGAAGAGGTCTTCCATCCGATTGAAGTCTTCATCCAAGCGGCATCTTCTATCGTCATCCATCCGGAGCGGAGCGGCAGCATCCTGAAGACCTCCGACGCGGAACATCCATCCTGGCCGACGACTGAACGACGAATGACGGTTCCTTTAAATGACGTCATCCAAGATGGCGTCCCTTGAATTCCGATTGGCTGATAGGATTCTATCAGCCAATCGGAATTAAGGTAGGAAAATTCTGATTGGCTGATGGAGTCAGCCAATCAGAATCAAGTTCAATCCGATTGGCTGATCCAGCCAATCAGAATATTCCTACCTTAATTCCAATTGGCTGATAGAATCCTATCAGCCAATCGGAATTCGAGGGACGCCATCTTGGATGATGTCATTTAAAAGAACTGTCATTCGTCGTTCAGTCGTCGGCCAGGATGGATGTTCCGTGTCGGAGGTCTTCAGGATGCTGCCGCTCCGCTTTGGATGGATGACGATAGAAGATGCCGCTTGGATGAAGACTTCAATCGGATGGAAGACCTCTTCTGCCCCGCTTGGATGAAGACTTCTATCGGATGGAGGACCTCTTCTTGCTTCGCTTGGATGAAGAATTTGGCTTGGCTGGGTGAAGACGACTCAAGGTAGGGAGATCTTCAGGGGCTTAGTGTTAGGTTCATTTAAGGGGGGTTTGGGTTAGATTAGGGGTATGTGGGTGGTGGGTTGTAATGTTGGGAGGGGGGTATTGTATGTTTTTTTTTACATTCAAAAGAGCTGAACTTCTTGGGGCATGCCCTGCAAAGGGCCCTGTTTAGGGCTGGTAAGGTAAAAGAGCTTTGAACTTTAGTAATTTAGAATAGGGTAGGGCATTTTTTTTATTTTGGGGGGCTTTGTTATTTTATTAGGGGGCTTAGAGTAGGTGTAATTAGTTTAAAATTGTTGTAATATATTTCTAATGTTTGTAAAAAAAAATTATTTTTTGTAACTTAGTTCTTTTTTATTTTTTGTACTTTAGTTAGTTTATTTCATTGTATTTATTTGTAGGAATGTTATTTAATTTATTTATTGATAGTGTAGTGTTAGGTTTAATTGTAGATAATTATAGGTATTTTATTTAATTTATTTATTGATAGTGTAGTGTTAGGTTTAATTGTAACTTAGGTTAGGATTTATTTTACAGGTAAATTTGTAATTATTTTAACTATTTTAGCTATTAAATAGCTCTTAACTATTTAATAGCTATTGTACCTGGTTAAAATAAATACAAGTTACCTGTAAAATAAATATTAATCCTAAAATAGCTATAAAATCATTATAATTTATATTGTAGCTATATTAGGATTTATTTTACAGGTAAGTATTTAGCTTTAAATAGGAATAATTTATTTAATAAGAGTTAATTAATTTCGTTAGATTAAAATTATATTTAATTTAGGGGGGTGTTAGTGTTAGGGTTAGACTTAGCTTTAGGGGTTAATACATTTATTAGAATAGCGGTGAGCTCCAGTCGGCAGATTAGGGGTTAATAATTGAAGTTAGGTGTCGGCGATGTTAGGGAGGGCAGATTAGGGGTTAATACTATTTATTATAGGGTTAGTGAGGCGGATTAGGGGTTAATTACTTTATTATAGTAGCGGTGCGGTCCGCTCGGCAGATTAGGGGTTAATAAGTGTAGGCAGGTGGAGGCGACGTTGAGGGGGGCAGATTAGGGGTTAATAAATATAATATAGGGGTCGGCGGTGTTAGGGGCAGCAGATTAGGGGTACATAGCTATAATGTAGGTGGCGGCTCTTTGCGGTCGGCAGATTAGGGGTTAATTATTGTAGGTAGCTGGCTGCGACGTTGTGGGGGGCAGGTTAGGGGGGTAATAAATATAATATAGGGGTCGGCGGTGTTAGGGGCAGCAGATTAGGGGTACATAAGTATAACGTAGGTGGCGGTCGGCAGATTAGGGGTTAAAAAAATGTAATCGAGTGTCGGCGATGTGGGGGGGGCCTCGGTTTAGGGGTACATAGGTAGTTTATGGGTGTTAGTGTACTTTAGAGCACAGTAGTTAAGAGCTTTATGAACCGGCGTTAGCCCAGAAAGCTCTTAACTACTGACTTTTTTCTGCGGCTGGAGTTTTGTCGTTAGATTTCTAACGCTCACTTCAGCCACGACTCTAAATACTGGAGTTAGAAAGATCCCATTGAAAAGATAGGATACGCAATTGACGTAAGGGGATATGCGGTATGGAAAAGTCGCGGCTGAAAAGTGAGCGTTAGACCCTTTTTTGAATGACTCCAAATACCGGCGGTAGCCTAAAACCAGCGTTAGGAGCCTCTAACGCTGGTTTTCATGGCTACCGCCAAACTCCAAATCTAGGACTAAGTTTCTATGGTATTGTTTGTTGAAGAGATACCTAGGAAGATGTCTGGGGCACTAGATGGCAGGCTGCTATCTAGTGCTCTTCCAAATGGATAACATTCCCTGCTTTTCAACAAAGGATACCAATGAAGAAAATTTTATAATAGACGTAAATAAGAAGGTTAGATAAATGTGCATGTTCTATCTGAATCGTGAAAAAAAACATTTTTGGTTTTATGAGCCATTAATCCCGAAAATTGTGTGGGCTTTCCAATTCCTTATGAAGTGCTGACTTCTGACCCAACACTGTTATATTTCATACAGTTGGTTGCACACTCTAATGACCCTTTTATATCTTTCCCTAATTGGTCTCAGCAGCAATATTTAAACAAATAATATAATTTTAAAACAGAAATATGTATAGTATTCTCATGCCAATATTTGCTTTGAATATGTCATTTAGTGTTTATTTAGTGTTTAATGTCCCTTTAACTATTACAATATAACCTATATTTTATTATATTTATATTCAACATCAGATAATGGACTAAAAACTGCTACTAATTTGCAAAGTATTGGATTTATCAATGTGAAAAGTAAATATTATTATTATACTTAATTATGAAGCGCCAACATATTCCGCAGCGCTGTCCATAGGTACAATTTTAATTTAAATAAGACAATGATATAAAACTTGCAAGAGACGGGACAAAATTTACAAACACATACAGGAGGAATTGAGGGACCTATTCACTTGGGGTATTGAGAAACAGGAGGTGAGGACTGCAAGATTGAGAAAGATGTTAAAGGGACACTAAACCCAATTTTTTTCTTTCGTGATTCAGATAGAGCGTGCAATTTTAAGCAACTTTCTAATTTACTCCTATTATCAAATTTTCTTCATTCTCTTGGTATCTTTATTTGAAATGCAAGAATGTAAGTTTAGATGCCGGACCATTTTTTAGTGAATAACTTGGGTTATTCTTGCTGATTGGTGGATAAATTCATCCACCAATAAAAAAGTGCTATCCAGAGGCCTGAACCAAAAAAAGAAGCTTAGATACCTTCTTTTTCAAATAAAGATAGCAAGTGAACGAAGACAAATTGATAATAGGAGTAAATTAGAAAGTTGCTTAAAATTGCATGCTCTATCTGAATCACGAAAGAAAAAACTTGGGTTCAGTGTCCCTTTATTACTGAGTTGGGTGATATTGTACATGTGTTATTAATTATAAAATAATTTTTTGGAAAGTTATCAGCCAATTAGTATTTTCTTGGTCATGTGGGTGTTGTGGTGCTTCACTGTTGAATTATGTAGAGCTGCCTTGTGTGTTGTGAATGAGTGCAGAGGGAGATTCTGGTTAGTTTTGGGGGCACAGTTATAAATGAGGCCATGCTTTTTTATTAAAGAGGTAGAAGTTTAGGATCAGGGGTCATTGTGGTAAGATAAGCTGTTGCTAGATAAAGCTGTTACCCATATTATATACTGTAGGTAGTAGTGTGTATAGCAGCAGGGCTCAGTAGCTCCTTATAATTAGGCTGACCATATTGCCGCTTTAAAAAGGGACATATATGAAAAATACATATGTCAGGGCTGTTTTCAGGGCTGTTTAAAGAAATGGTTTTGTATAAGAACCCTCACATATGTATTTTTCAAATGTGTTCCTTCTTAAAGCGGCAATATGGTCAGCCTACTTATAATGCATGTCAAAGTGGGGTTACCACCTCGGCCATGTTTTCCTGGATACTTATGAGTTATACATGCTGCAGGGTTAGCAGGGAGGAACATGAATAGTGCTTTCCAGGTGTGCAGTGCATGTTGCCTGTTGCACACCCTGCAGCATGTGTAACTCATAAGTGTCCAGGAAAACATGGCCGAGGTGGCAACACTAAGCCCAAGCCCCAAGCAGCTGTGATTAATTAGCTGACTTTCAAACAGAGCATTGTTGCTAAATAATAGCAAAATAATTGATACTGAGCAACAACATGGAGGTGCTATAAAAAACGAATCTGCTGTTGCTATTTTTTATCCGTTCTCAGGTTTGACAGATATTGCTCTGTGTGTTTATGTGCACATTTTTTTAACTCAGTTACTTTATCTTTAAATCTGTATTTTAATGGGCCATAAAAGTCAACATTAAACATTATTGGTACGGTAAAGCATGTAATATGAATAAACTTTTCTATTGTCAAATGTACATTTGTTTTCTAGCTATCCTTTGTTGAAAAGAATATCTGTTTAATCTCATGAGCAGGAATGCACTACTGGGAGCTAGCGGGTGACTGGTGGCTACACATATATCTCTTTTTATTGGCTCACCCGGTAGTGCATTGCTGTTCTGGAGCTGAGTTTAACCCCTTTGCAAGCAATAGTGCAATAATAAAATGCTCTAACATACTATTTTTTAGCAATTTTATTTTATTTCTGTGTCCCATTCAGTGTTCCCTCTAAGGTCAGTTTTTGAGTGTCCCAGCAATAAAACAGTTAATTAGAGCAATGAACAAACATTACACAATGCAGACTGCAAGGTGTGGTTCCCTTATTAACTGTTCCACTGCTGGGATGCTCATAAAATTGGCCTTCTAGGAAACACTGGTCTGAGTACATCTTTGTACATTTTACATTCTTTTGCATTAAATAGATATTTTTATCAGCATGCTAGTAAAAGAACCTACTTATTTTTTGTTTCTCAGCAAGCTGTATCACACTTCATCATTTACTTGGGGCCCAATTTCCTTTTGGATAATACTCTTGTATTACTTACAATCACTTAAAGGGATATTAAACAGTTCTCCTTTAATAAAAAAGAAATATTCTAAACCAAAGTGAACATAAAAAGAAACAGATTGTGTACATAACAGCAAACAAATTACTTGTTTTCTTGCAAAATGTCTACTTAAAAATTCTTGGAGTAGCCACTGCCCTAAAGGAAATTATGGAGCTGATATGTTCCTAACTTAAGTTACATTCTGTCCTATTCTGAGCATTGGCAAAACTGACTTTCTATTTCACTAGCTTTCACAGAATAGAAAAACCTGCTCATGTTACTGTAGAAGTTTTATGACATCAAGCTAGATAAGCCTTCCTGTAGAGCAGGGGTCCTCAAACTATGGCCCGCGGCCAGTCCATCATGCAGAGCAGAAACGAGGAGGGTCGGGTAAGTGACCTGGCCGCAATATACCACATTTGCACCAAATCAATGAATCAGCCGGCATCTGGAATCCCCTGCTGCTGTGCAGAGGAGAAGAAGGATGTGTCAGCAGGGATAGCACATGTGCCGTGTGTACACAGTGTGGAGCCAAGGAGAAGACTGGCAATGGGAGCTTTGCACAACCTACGTATCCCCACCGGACATTGACCAGAGAGGTAACTTATTTTCTTTTTCACCTGTGGGGGTGCAGGAGGTGGGGGTGATTTGGAGGTATGGGGGTGCTGTAGGTAAGGGGAAGTGTTGTGCGGGTGCTGCTGAAGTGGGGGAATGCTTTGGAGGTGGGGAGGTGCTAGGGAAGGGGGGTGTGTTAGAGGTGCAGTGGTGCATTAGAGGTGTGGGGGTGCGTTAGAGGTGCTGGGGTGCATTAGAGGTGTGGCGGTGAGTTAGAGGAGTGGGGGTGCGTTGGAGATGCGGGATGTGTTGGAGGTGTGAGGTCGGAGAGGGAGCCAAAGAAAAAAATCTTGTACAAGGGCCTTTAGTTGCTTAGGTCCGCCACTGTACATAGGTATACATGTACATGTGCTCACTTGTTCACTCAACTGGGATCCAGTTGAGGCTGGGACAGGTTCTCTCTCTGAAAGTTCTTGCACTTGTTACGGTTCCATATTTGGTACTTGCATCACTTGTTACGACTAGCAGTGACAAATATGGAACCGGACATTGACCATCTAATTATCCAAATGCAGGGCCATACTTCCATATATATATATGTTTATATGTGTAAATATGTATGTGCGTGCATACATACATATAAACACGTAAATATACATGTATACACATATATATGCAATATTTTTTTTTATCAATTTGTAATGTGTTTTAACAAAAAAATAATCATATTACTTACAACTTGTAATACGAGTGTTAAAGGGACAGTCAACACCAGAATTGCTGTTGTTTAAAATGATAGATAATCCCTTTATTACCCATTCTCCAGTTTTGAATAACTAACACAGTTATAATAATACACTTTTTACCTCTGTAATTACCTTGTATCTAAGCCTCTGCAAACTGCCCCCTTATTTCAGGTCTTTAGACAGATTTGCATTTTAGCCAATCAGTGCTTACTCCTAGGTAACTTTATGTGCGTGAGCTCAATGTTATCTATATGAAACACATGAACTAACACCCTCTAGTGGTGAAAAACTTTCAAAATGCATTCAGATTAGAGGTGGCCTTCAAGGTCTAAAAAATTAGCATATGAACCGCCTAGGTTTAGCGTTCAACTAAGAATACCAAGAGAACAAAGCAAATTTGGTGATAAAAGTAAATTGGAAAGTTGTTTAAAATTAAAATTTAAAATCTGTATCATGAAAGTTTATTTTGGACTTGACTGTCCCTTTAATGCTCGAGAAGAAAAAAGAAAAGGGCACGCCACTTGTAATCTAGCCTTTAACCTAATGCACCACTGAACCATGACCTAATTAAACTCATTTTGTATATACTGTACACCAAATGGCCACCTTTGCTAGAAGAGATGCATTAATAATTAAAAAAAAAAAGAAGCAACTCGTGGAAGTGTCATGATCATTCAATGTCAATATTATTATGAAGCTCAGAAGCTTATGAAAGTTTTTCCTTTATGTAAATCTTCCTTATAAAATATACATCATCCTACCTTATAAATGTATGAGTGCATTATAAATAAGCATTCCACATGCACTTGATTAGCTATACCTGAGTCCCTCTCTTTCTCTAAAATGCTTGTTGTGAACATGGCTCATGCTTTCCTCCTATTTGAAAGCTACTTTAATTGTTAGATTTATCATTTTAATTATGTAATAGTACAAAAAGCAAGGTAAAACTAAACTTTCATGATAAAGTATAACATTTTAAAAATGTTACAGTTTACTTCTGTTATCAGATTTATCTCTCTTGGTAGCCTCTGTTGAAACGTAGTATGCACAGGAAAGTGCAATATATGTATAACATTGTTTTAAAACATTATTGCATATAGGGCCAGATTTACAGCCCAGAAGCCTGTAGGCACCAAAATTTGAAGCCCAACCCCCCCCCCCCGTGCCCCCCGCTCATCATTCACCACTGTGCCAGAAACCTTAACTGCCTGTTCTGCCTTATTATAAATCCGGCCCTCTTTGCACACCGTTCTGCTCTATAGTGCTCTGTTTAAGACACATGCAGACTCTAGCTCACTATGTTTTCCATGAAAGAAGCTATGTATACTAAAAGAAAGAGGTCATTTGATAACAGAAGTCAATGTTTTTTAAATGTTACTCTCTGAATCATAAAAGTTTAAAGGGACACGAAACCTCCCATTTTTTTCTTTCATCGTTCAGATATAACATTTTAATTTTATTTTATACTTCTTTACAGTTTACTTCTGTTATCAAATGTTCTTCATTCTATTGGTATCCTTTGTTGAAAGAACAGCAATGCACTACTGAGAGCAAACAGAACATATCAAGTGAGCCAATAACAACATGCATATATGTGCAACCACCAATCAGCAGCTAGGTCCCAGTAATGCACTGCTGCTCCTGAGCCTATCTGTAGTATGTATGTTTTCAACAAAGGATACCAAGAGAAAGAAGCAAATTAGATAATAGAAGTAAACTGGAAAGTTGTTTAAAGTTGCATGCTCTATCTGAATCATGAAAATAAAATTGGGTTTCATGTCACTTTAAATTTGATTTCCTCAGTGTTATACTAATATGTCCAACTATTCATAACTTGCAGGGACTGTAGTAGTAAAAGCAGAAACCAAATCTATATTTCTATGCTTCAATTTAGAATCTCAACCCTATTTTAGTTTGCAGTTGGCGTCTTATATTGTGTATCTGACCATAAGGAATTAATAACATTCTCTTAAAAAATGTAAAGTAATAATGTGCCACATTATTCATCTATAATTATATAGATGTAAAGAACAGCAAATTATAATTCATTATAGTGTTACATTGTTTATTATGTTAACTCACTGGCGGTGTACTTCCAGCATAGCACTTTTAGATCAATGAAAGAATTGCCCTACTCTTTCTATCCACTCTGATAGAAACATGATCTGAATCTAAATGATAGATGACTCACTCGTATGGCGGATGCAATTACTTTCGGTTCAGGTTTTTTAGTCTTCTCTCTAGAAGCAGACATGCTGTCAAGTAGAAAAAAAATCTATATTTAGATTTCTTCCAACCCTCACTAATTGAAAACAAATTGATGCAACAGTATTAGGCTGTAATGTGAAATAGTTTATATTTAAGAATTCAAAATTCATCAAGTTTTGAAATTTCAAATCATTTCTGCATTCATGTAGGCTAGAATGGAGTTACTTAAAAAAACATAACATGATAATATAATTACATATATAAATCTTCCATTTTTCATAAGATTTTTAATCTGCAGAAACCTATAAATACATTGCAGTCTGGGCTAGGGGTAGGGTGGATTTGATCTAAATCAAATTGATTTAAATCATGATTTTAATTACAATTTAAATCACTACTCAATAAAACTTTATTTAAATCATGATTTTAATTACAATTTAAATCACTATTCAATAAGACTTTATTTAAATCATGATTTTAATTACAATGTAAATCACTACTCAATAAGACTTTATTTAAATCATGATTTTCTACATAAAGATTTTATTTTTAGACTAATAATATTTCAGACTATTTTTCCAGTTATATCAGAAAATGACTGATTTAGCTATATACTATTAGAAATACGTAGATAATTATGCAATTGTGTGGTGAACTATCTCCAGTTTAATAGGTTAATCAAGTTTTGAGCTGTACTTTATTGGAAGGAACGAAGAAAAAATTATAATAGGAGTAAATAAGAAAGTTGCTTACAATTGCCTGCTCTATCTGAATCATGAAACAAAACATTTGGGTTTCATATCCCTTTAACCCCTTCACACAAATAGATGTATATATACGTCTTGCCGTACTTTGCCTTTCATACCGCAAGACGTATAAATACGTCCAAGCTTCAGGAAGCTCTAGCAGTCTCAGCTGTTAAGTTACAGCCATGAGCTGGAGTTCTTGAAGCTCCAGGCATCTGCCGCATATGGAACCAGAGCGTGATCGGTGATCCAGTTCTATATAAGGGGAAGATGCCTGATCGTTACAGACGGTGACTGTGTGTAACAATCATTTGCTGGTTCTGCCGTGAGGTGGGTGGGCAGTTCAGCAGTGTAAGGGGGAGGGAAGGGTCGGAGTGTGAGGGCCCTACACTTCAGAAAAAAAATAATAAAGGGACAGGGAGGGAGGATAGGGCAGGTACACTACAGAAAAGGGGTTTAAAGGTGTGGGGGGGGGTCAATAAATGGCAATCATGGGAGGGGGAGGTAGTGGGACCACTACACTACAGAAAAAAAATCAAAATTAAAAGAAAAAATAATAATAAAAAAAAAATGTGGTTTATAGGTACTGGCAGACAGCTGCCAGTACCTAAGATGGTGGTAATAGTTAGATGGGGGAGGGTTAGATAGTTGTTGGGGGGTCAGGGAGGTGGGAGAGTTAGGGGGATCCTACACTGCAGAAAAAAAAATGTAATTAAAAAAAAAATGTTTGCCTGTACTTAAGATGGGGGTGACCAATTGGGGGGTGGGGGAGGGAAGAGAGCTGTTTGGGAGGGATCAAGGGGTCGAAAATTTCAGGTTGGAGAGTAATCTCTACAATAAAGCTAAAATTAACCTTACAAGCTACCTAATTAACCCCTTCATTGCCAGTAATAATAGAAGTGTGGTGCACAGCTGCAATTAGTGGCCTTCTAATTACCGAAAAGCAATGGCAAAACCATATATGTCTGCTATTTCTGAACAAAGGGGAACCCGGAGATGCTTTTATAACCATTTGTGCATCTCCGGGTTCCCCTTTGTAAATAATTTCAGTGAGAAACGCAGTTTGTGAAAAAATTAAAAAAAAATGTATTTGATCGCATAGAACCGATATCATATATTCAGTGCAAGGACTTACGCAGTGAAAATTGAGAAATTTTACTCAATTTTCACCTCGCCACACATAGGTAGTCGCAGCAAGCCTTGTGCTGAGTATGTGAGCACCGTAACTCCTGTAACTGTCTGAAAATATTAACTAACACCTAACGCATACGCAATATCTATCTACCTGTCAACTGCAATCCCCCACCGCAATAACTAATAAAGTATATTAACCCCTTATCCGCCATAAACCCACATCGCAATAAACCTAATAAAGTATATGAACCCCTAATCCGCAATTAACTCACATCGCAATAAACCTAATAAAGTATATTAACCCCTAATCTGCCATTAACCCACATCGCAACAAACCTAATAAAACTATTAACCCCTAATCTGCCAAACCCACACAACGCAATAATCCTAATAAATCTATTAACCCCTAATCCGCCAAACCCACACAACGCAATAATCCTAATAAATCTATTAATCCCTAATCCGCCAAACCCCCACAACGCAAATAAATAATTAAATTACTAAACCCCCTAACCTAACACCCCCCTAATTAAACCCAATTACCTAAATAAAAAATACTAAATTACAAACAATTGGCCAGATTATGAGTTTTGCGGTAAGAGGCGTGCGGTGGTAACTTACACGTTATTGTCACCGCTCACTTCCCTACAGCGCTGGTATTACAGGTTTTCATAAACCCGGCATTATTAGGCAAGAAGTGAGCGTAGAGCAAAATTGAGCCCCATACCACACTCCAATACCAGCGCTGCTGAAAGCCGCAGTGAGCTGGTTTTACATGCTCGCTCACGATTTCCCCATAGACATCAATGGGAAGAGCCGGCTGAAAAAAAGCCTAACACCTGCAAAAAAGCAGTGTAAAGCTTCGTAACGCAGCCCCATTGATTCCTATGGGGAAACTAAATTTATGTTTACACCTAACACCCTAACATGAACCCTGAGTCTAAACACCCCTAATCTTACACTTATTAACCCCTAATATGCCACCCCGACATCGCTGAGACCTACATTATATTTATTAACCCCTAATCTGCCACTCTGGACATCGCCGACACCTACATTATATTTATGAACCCCTAATCTGCTGCTCCCAACATCGCCGACACCTACATTATATTTATTAACCCCTAATCTGCTGCCCCCAACATCGCAGACACCTACATAATGTTATTAACCCCTAATCTCCCGCCCCCAATTTCGCCGCAACCTACCTACACTTATTAACCCCTAATCTTTCACCCCCAATGTGGCCGCAACCTACCTACACTTATTAACCCCTAATCTGCCGCACCCAACGTCGCAGCCACTATAATAAACATATTAACCACTAAACCGCCGTACACCCGCATCGCAAACACTAGTTAAATATTATTAACCCCTAATCTGCCACTCCTAACATCGCCACCACTTACCTACATTTATTAACCCCTAATCTGCCACCCCCAACGTCATCGCCACTATACTAAATTTATAAATTTATTAACCCCTAAACCTAAGTCTAATCCTAACCCTAACACCCCCTAACTTAAATATAATTAAAATAAATCTAAATAAAATTCCTATAATTAACTAAATAATTCCTATTTAAAACTAAATACCTGTAAAATAAAACCTAAGCTAGCTACAATATAACTAATAGTTACATTGTATCTAGCTTAGGGTTTATTTTTATTTTACAGGCAATTTGGTATTTATTTTTACTAGGTAGGCTAGTTAGTAAATAGTTATTAACTATTTACTAACTACCTAGCTAAAATAAATACAAATTTACCTGTAAAATAAAACCTAACCTGTCTTACACTAACACCTAACCTTACACTACAATTAAATCAATTACATAAATTAAATACAATTACCTAAATTACAAAAAAAAAAAACACTAAATTACACAAAATAAAAATATAAATTATAAGATATTTAAACTAATTACACCTAATCTAATAGCCCTATCAAAAAAAAGCCCCCCAAATATAAAAAAAAAAACCCTAACCTAAACTACCAATAGCCCTTAAAAGGGTCTTTTGCGGGGCATTGCCCCAAAGAAATCAGCTCGTTTACCTGTAAAAAAAATACAAACAATCCCCCAACAGTAAAACCCACCACCCACACAACCAACCCCCCAAATAAAAACTTAACTAAAAAAACCTAAGCTCCCCATTGCCCTGAAGGGCATTTGAATGGGCATTGCCCTTAAAAGTGCATTTAGCTCTTTTTCAACTGCCCAAACCCCTAATCTAAAAATAAAACCCACCCAATAAACCCTTAAAAAAGCCTAACACTAACCCCCGAAGATCCACTTACAGTTTTGAAGACCGGACATCCATCCTCAACGAAGCCATGAGAAGTCTTCATCCAAGCGGCAAGAAGTCCTCAACAAAGCTGGGAGAAGTCTTCATCCAAGCCGGCAGAAGTGGTCCTCCAGATGGGCAGAAGTCTTCATCCAGACGGCATCTTCTATCTTCATCCATCCGGCGCGGAGCGGCTCCATCTTCAAGACATCCGGCATGGAGCATTCTCTTCAATCAAAGTCTTCTTCTCGAATGAAGGTTCCTTTAAATGACGTCATCCAAGATGGTGTCCCTTGAATTCCGATTGCCTGATAGAATTCTAATAGCCAATCGGAATTAAAGGTGAAAAATCCTAAAAGGATAATTGGGATAGATATTGTAAATTAAAAAGGGAAAGAGACATCTATTTAAAACAAAGGTCCCAAGAAGAAGAATTAAAAACAAATTATCAATTTAGAGGTCATTATGGGAATTCTGCTAAATTTTTGGCTAGGGTAGTGAAAGTTAGGAAAAGCAAGAATCTAATCTCGGCTATTAAATTCAATAATGTGAAGTATTCTAATACTGAGGATATTAGCCAAGCTTTCTTCAAGGTATTTGAAAGGCTGTATTCAGAATCAGAGGTAAATTCGGATAATGCATTGAATTTTTGGGCCAGTGTGAAACTCCCTGGTGTCACGGAAGAGAATCTGTTAGATCTTAATAGACCTATTTCAGAGGAGGAAGTTTTAGAGGCTATACAATCAGCTAATATTAATAAATCTCCTGGACCAGATGCGATTCCTGTAGAGTTTTATAAAATTTTGAAGGAAGAAATTAAATTATCGTTAGCCAGTCTGTTTAATTATTATTTTTCTTCCGGTAATTTAATGTCTAATTATTTTTCTGCTGCACGTATATCTCTGATTCTAAAGAAAGGTAAGGATCCGGAGGATCCGGGGTCGTATAGACCTATATCTGTACTTAATGCGGATTATAAATTGCTAACGGCTATTGTTTCGACAAGACTGGCTAAATTATTAGATGGGATCATACATCCAGATCAAACTGGATTTATGAAGGACAGGAACTCTCTTAAGAATATTCGTAAAGTTACTACTTTTCTTGACTATGCCTGGAATTTAGATCCTAAAAATGAAGAATTCAAGAAGATCAGGGAAGCAGCTATTCTGACAGTAGACGCCGAGAAGGCCTTTGATGCAGTGAATTGGAATTATTTGTTTACGGCTTTAGAACATTTTGGATTTAAGAATCAGTTCCTTGAATTTGTTAGAAATTTATATAAAAATCTGATTTCCTTTCTCTGTATCAACGGTCACTCTTCTCCGTACATATCACTCAAAAGAGGAACTAGGCAAGGGTGTCCTCTGTCCCCTTTGCTTTTTAACTTGGCTTTGGAACCATTTGCTATTTTATTACGGGATAGGTTGCCAGGGATCCCATTGGGTCCCATTAGATTAAAAACCCTTTTGTATGCGGATGATTTGTTAATATTTCTGGATAAGGCTCAACATTATATTCCTATTGTGTTACAATTATTTAAGGCTTTCTCCTCCTTTTCAGGATATAAAATCAATTTTGATAAGAGTGAACTTCTATGGTTACATAAGAACGGTCCCAATTGGGGAGATCATCCTTTTAAAGTAGTTGAGTCTTTTCGGTATTTGGGTATTATTCTCCATAGAAATCCAGCAAATTGGTACAAATTAAATTTCCCACCGGTCTTGTTGAAAATTAAAAATGACCTAGAAAACTGGTCTTCTTTACCAATTTTATTATCTGCGAGAGTTAATTTGATTAAAACTATTATTTTTCCTAGAGTTCTATATCTTCTCCAGAATCTGCCGTTATTAATGACTAATAAAGATATTAGTGATGTACAGTCCTGGCAATCTAAATTTATATGGGGCAATAAAAAGCCTAGGATTAGTCTGAACAGGTTGATGCAGAAACGCTCTCAGGCAGGGCTTGCATTGCCGGATTTTAGGCTATATAATTGGTCATGTCTAGCTAAATTGGCCTTTGATTGGATTACAGGGGTAGATAAATTTGTTTCGGTAGAGTTGGAAACATTCCTGATTTTCCCCTTCTCTCTAAAAGCCATTCTTCACTGTCCGGTAAAAAAATTGCCTTTGAATCTCAATAAATTGATCTCTTTTAAAAACATTATTATAGCCTGGCATAAAATCTGCCGAGTATTAAAAATTTCTCCATTATTTCTTCCGATTATAGGTAACCCCGAATTTACACCGGGTATTAACCAGAGAGTGTTTAGATTGTGGGCTGAGGCAGGACTGATATATATGTATCAGTTATTTGATTCTAATCAGTTATTATCCTCAGAATTATTACTTCATAAGTTTAACTTACCTCACATTATATATATTCGCAAAAGTGGAACACAGAGGTTTTTTTGGATTGGATGGATATTAAGAATATAATTCGTCAATTTTCTTTGGGTCGCTTCTCAATATCTTTGATTTATGATATTCTCCTGGCTAAACAGGGGGAACTTAATATGGATAAATTATATAATTACTGGAAAAGATATTTCCCTCAATTGGAGGAGAATAGGATAGAGCGCAGCTTCCTAGAGCTAGTAAAATTACAAATCTCTATATCATGGAGAGAAGCACATTTAAAATTAGTTAATAACTACTATCTTTCCCCCGATAAAATGGCTAGATTCTTTCCCACCCAAAACTATGCTTGTTCACGGTGTACTCTGGATAGGGCTGATATTTTTCATATATTCTGGTCTTGTCCTAAGATTCAACAATACTGGCAAAAGATAAGATATTGGTATAGTATACATTATAAAGATATGACCCCGTTTGCTGCTGAGGAGATATTTTTTTTAACTAATGTTGATTTACGTCCTAAACGTGTGATAAAAATATTTAATACTATTATTTTAACTGCAAGACAATTAATTGTTAAGGGCTGGAAAGATCGTATAGCTCCCAGGGTCATAGAGTTTCTTAAAGAAATTCAGTTTCAAATTTTATTTGAATCTTTCCACACTAAATCTTTGACGGACAGTAGAATCAGAGTTTTTCTTATGGATTGGCTTCCGTTGATTAGGTCTTATCCGCTTCAGGTTCAAAGGCGTATCTTACAGCCTTTTTTAAATACTATACCTTTCCTAGAATTGGTTATATTAGAACTGTTTCCCCCATTATGGATATCTGGTCCCCGGGAGATTACTATATGAGATAGAAATTAAGGAATAGTTTGGAGAGAAAGGGACGGGGAGAGAGGGACAGGGAAGGGGAGAAAGATAGTGAAAGAAAATAAGATTAGGGGAAATAGGAGAGGAAAGAAAGGAGAAAGAGAAGGAAAGAAGTAAGGGAAGGAAGAAGGGAGTTAAGATAGAGATAAGTCAACATATATTAAGACTGATGGTTGTGTGTAATAATACTGGCACTTTGATAATGTAGGGAGGCGGAGGAGGAGAGAGAGAACGGAGGGGGGAGGAGGGAGGAGAGAGAGACCAAGAAGAAAGAAATATATTTATTTATTTTTATTTATTTTTATTTTTTTCTTTTCTGCCTTTTTTTTGTTATTTTCTTTTTTGGTTGATTGTTTATTATATATAAAAAACTCCAGTGACGTACCCAGCTATATTATGAATGTCAGGTCCTAGTATCTGTTTGGCTTGATCTATTGTACCATGAATTATTTTTGTGTTTTTTTTTTCCATTTACAATGTATTAATTCAAATATAAATGTACGGTGAGGTTATTTGAAATGTATCCTGATATACGTTTATTTTTTCTGCTGGAATCATTAATAAAAAGATGTTATAAAAAAAAAGAAAAATCCTATTGGCTGATGCAATCAGCCAATAGGATTGAGCTTCAATCCTATTGGCTGATCCAATCAGTCAATAGGATTGAGCTTGCATTCTATTGGCTTCTATCAGCCAATCGGAATTCAAGGGGCGCCATCTTGGATGACGTCATTTAAAGGAACCTTCATTCGGGAAGAAGATTTCGATTGAAGAGGATGCTCCGCACCGGATGTCTTGAAGATGGAGCCGCTCCGCGCCAGATGGATGAAGATAGAAGATGCCGTCTGGATTAAGACTTCTGCCCATCTGGAGGACCACTTCTGCCGGCTTGGATGAAGACTTCTCCCGGCTTCGTTGAGGACTTCTTGCCGCTTGGATGAAGACTTTTCCCGGCTTCGTTGAGGATGGATGTCCGTTCTTCAAAACTGTAAGTGGATCTTCGGGGGTTAGTGTTAGGCTTTTTTAAGGGTTTATTGGGTGGGTTTTATTTTTAGTTTAGGGGTTTGGGCAGTTGAAAAAGAGCTAAATACCCTTTAAGGGCAATGCCCATCCAAATGCCCTTTTCAGGGCAATGGAGAACTTAGGTTTTTTTAGTTAGGTTTTTATTTGGTGGGTTGGTTGTGTGTGTGGTGGGTTTTATTTTATAGGTAAGTATTTAGTTTTAAATAGGAATTATTTAGTTATTAATAGTAGGTTTTATATATTTAACTAGTGTTTGTGATGCGGGAGTGCAGCGGTTTAGGGGATAATATGTTTATTATAGTGGCGGCGATGTCCGGAGCGGCAGATTAGGGGTTAATAATTTTATTTTAGTGTTTTTTTATGTGGGAGGGCCTCGGTTTAGGGGTTAATAGATAGTTTATGTGTGTTAGTGTACTTTTAAGCACTTTAGTTATAAATTTTATGCTACAGCTTTGTAGTGTAAAACTCATAACTACTGACTTTAGATTGCGTTACAAATCTTGCAGGATAGGCTGTACCGTTCACTTTTTGGCCTCCCAGAAAAAGCTTATAATATCAGCACTATGGAAGTCCCATTGAAAAAAGACTTTACGGCCAAAAAAGTGTGCGGTACAGCTTTTTTGGCAAGACTCGTAATAGCAGCGGTAGTGAAAAAGCAGCATTATAACCCATAACGCTGCTTTTTTACTCATAACGCAAAACTCGTAATCTATCCGAATCAAAATAAAAAAGATAACATTTCTTAAAAAAAAAAAATAATCTAAATTAAACTTAATCTCTATGAAAATAAAAAACCTCCCAAAATAAAAACACCCCCTAATCTAACGCTAAACTACCAATAGCCCTTAAAAGGGCCTTTTGTAGGGCATTGCCCTAAGTTAAAAAGCTCTTTTCCTTTAAAAAAATACTAAGTCCCCCCTCTAACAGTAAAATCCCCCCACCCACCAAACCCCCCCAAAATAAAATACCTAACATTAAAAAATCATAAACTAACCATTGCCCCTAAAGAGGCATTTGTATGGGCATTGCCCTTAAAAGGGCATTCAGCTCTTTTACTGCCCTTAAAAGGACATTCAGCTCTTTTAATAGTGCCCAGAAATCTCTAATCTAAAAAAAACAAACCCCCCAAAAATTAAAAAAAAGCCTAAGTCTAACCCCCCAAATAGGTACTCACCATTCCTGAAGTCCGGCAGAGAAGGTCCTGTTCCAGGCGGTAAAGTCTTCTTCCAAGTGGAGACCTCTTCCTTCTTTATCCAGGACCAAGCGGCACGGAGTGGAGATAAGTGCCGAGCAGGACCAGCGACCGCGGTGCCATGGAGAGTGGAGGATCCTCTTCGTACGATCACCGCCGTACACTGAATAATGAATTAAATGTAGGCATTTAAAAATGGCGTCCCTTGCATTCCTATTGGCTGATTTGATTCTTCAAATTCAAATCAGCCAATAGGATGAGAGCTACTGAAATCCTATTGGCTGATTTTGGATTTTTTTAGTGTTAGTTTTTTTTATTTTGGAGGGTTTGGTGGGTGTGGGGGTTTACTGTTAGAGGAGGGACTCAGTATTTTTTTAAGGAAAATAGCTGTTTAACTTAGGGCAATGCCCTACAAAAGGCCCTTTTAAAGGCTATTGGTAGTTTAGCATTAGATTAGGGGGTGTTTTCATTTTGGGGGGGCTTTTTTATTTTCATAGGGATTAGGTTTATTTTTTATTTTTTATAATTTGGTTTATTATTTTATGTAATGTTAGAATTTTTTATGTTTGTAATTTTAGATTAATATATATATATATTTTTTTTTAAAGTAATGTTAGCTTTTTTATTTTAATTGTTTGTAACTTAGAATTTTTTAATTTAGGTAATTGGGGTTAATTTAGGGGGTGTTAGGTTAGGGGGCTTAGTAATTTAATTAGTTATTTGTGTTGTGGGGGTTTGATGGTTTAGGGGTTAATAGATTTATTAGGATTATTGCGGTGTGTGGGTTTGGCGGATTAGGGGTTAATAGTTTTATTAGGTTTGTTGCAATGTGGGTTAATGGCAGATTAGGGGTTAACCCCTTGAGTGCTAACAACAGCTCTGAGCAAATTTTCCCAGTCAGGTGCTGACGACGGCTCAGAGCCGTCGCTAGCACTCACCCACCTTGAAGGCAATCTGGGGGCTCCCATCGACTCCCACCCCGGCGTTCGAGCCTGTATAGTGACAGGCATCGACGGGGCTTCCCGTTTTTATGCGATGATGTCACGCGCAATGACGTGATGATGTCACCGCACAACTTTATTTACAATTTACAATGCGGCGTGGGTTTCAGCAGTTGCGCTGAAGCTTGCGCCGTATATATAATCTTACCCTGGAATGTTACATATTTACAGTAAATACACAGTTAAACACTTTATTAAACATGGATATTGCATAAATATGATTTTACATTTTTTCAGCTACTTGACTGCAAATGCTCTTTTATATATGTCTATGTATGTATAAATATGTATTTATATGTTTATATGTGTATTTGTCTGTAAATATATATATATATATATATATATACATACATATATATATATACCGTACACTTATAAATACATAAATACATATATATATATATACCGTACACTTATAAATACATAAATACATATATATATATATATATATATATATATATATATATATACCGTAAAACTTATAAATACATAAATACATATATATATATATATACCGTACACTTATAAATACATAAATACATATATATATATACCGTACACTTATAAATACATAAATACATATATGTAAAAAGAAGTATATCCAGAACGAGTTGTTGAAAATCAGTTGTTGCTTTATTCCTTAAAATTGTATGAAAACAACATACAGCAACACGGGGTTAGTGAAGACAAGAAAACTTCTACATAAATACATATATATATATATATATATATACCGTACACTTATAAATACATAAATACATATATATATATATATATATATATATATATATATACCGTACACTTATAAATACATAAATACATATATATATACCGTACACTTATAAATACATAAATACATATATATATATATACATATACATATATATATACCGTACACTTATAAATACATAAATACATATATATATATATATATACTGTACACTTATAAATACATAAATACATATATATATACCGTACACTTATAAATACATAAATACATATATGTAAAAAGAAGTATATCCAGAACGAGTTGTTGAAAATCAGTTGTTGCTTTATTCCTTAAAATTGTATGAAAACAACATACAGCAACACGGGGTTAGTGAAGACAAGAAAACTTCTACATAAATACATATATATATATATATATATATATATATACACCGTACACTTATAAATACATAAATACATATATATATATATATATATATATATATATATATATATATATATATATATACCGTACACTTATAAATACATAAATACATATATATATACCGTACACTTATAAATACATAAATATATATATATATATATATATATATATATATACCGTACACTGATAAATACATAAATACATATATATATATATATATATATATATATATATATATATATACCGTACACTTATAAATACATAAATACATATATATATACCGTACACTTATAAATACATAAATACATATATATATATATATATATATATATATATATATAAACCGTACACTTATAAATACATAAATAATATATATATATATATATACTGTACACTTATAAATACATAAATACATATATATATACCGTACATTTATAAATACATAAATACATATATATATATATATATATATATATATATATATATATATATATATACCGTACACTTATAAATACATAAATACATATATATATATACCGTACACTTATAAATACATAAATACATATATATATACCGTACACTTATAAATACATAAATACATATATATACCGTACACTTATAAATACATAAATACATATATATATATATATATACATACATTCATATACAGGGAGTGCAGAATTATTAGGCAAGTTGTATTTTTGAGGATTAATTTTATTATTGAACAACAACCAACTTACCAAAAAACAAATATATACCCATTTCAATTATTTATTTTTACCAGTGAAACCAATATAACATCTCAACATTCACAAATATACATTTCTGACATTCAAAAACAAAACAAAAACAAATCAGTGACCAATATAGCCACCTTTCTTTGCAAGGACACTCAAAAGCCTGCCATCCATGGATTCTGTCAGTGTTTTGATCTGTTCACCATCAACATTGCGTGCAGCAGCAACCACAGCCTCCCAGACACTGTTCAGAGAGGTGTACTGTTTTCCCTCCTTGTAAATCTCACATTTGAGGCCATGTCATTAGATTTTCTTCTTTTATACCCTTTCTTGCCAGCCACGCTGTGGAGTACTTGGACGCGTGTGATGGAGCATTGTCCTGCATGAAAATCATGTTTTTCTTGAAGGATGCAGACTTCTTCCTGTACCACTGCTTGAAGAAGGTGTCTTCCAGAAACTGGCAGTAGGACTGGGAGTTGAGCTTGACTCCATCCTCAACCCGAAAAGGCCCCACAAGCTCATCTTTGATGATACCAGCCCAAACCAGTACTCCACCTCCACCTTGCTGGCGTCTGAGTTGGACTGGAGCTCTCTGCCCTTTACCAATCCAGCCACGGGCCCATCCATCTGGCCCATCAAGACTCACTCTCATTTCATCAGTCCATAAAATCTTAGAAAAATCAGTCTTGAGATATTTCTTGGCCCAGTCTTGACGTTTCAGCTTGTGTGTCTTGTTCAGTGGTGGTCGTCTTTCAGCCTTTCTTACCTTGGCCATGTCTCTGAGTATTGCACACCATGTGCTTTTGGGCACTCCAGTGATGTTGCAGCTCTGAAATATGGCCAAACTGGTGGCAAGTGGCATCTTGGCAGCTGCACGCTTGACTTTTCTCAGTTCATGGGCAGTTATTTTGCGCCTTGGTTTTTTCACACGTTTCTTGCGACCCTGTTGACTATTTTGAATGAAACGCTTGATTGTTCGATGATCACGCTTCAGAAGCTTTGCAATTTTAAGAGTGCTGCATCCCTCTGCAAGATATCTCACTATTTTTGACTTTTCTGAGCCTGTCAAGTCCTTCTTTTGACCCATTTTGCCAAAGGAAAGGAAGTTGCCTAATAATTATGCACACCTGATATAGGGTGTTGATGTCATTAGACCACACCCCTTCTCATTACAGAGATGCACATCACCTAATATGCTTAATTGGTAGTAGGCTTTCGAGCCTATACAGCTTGGAGTAAGACAACATGCATAAAGAGGATGATGTGGTCAAAATACTCATTTGCCTAATAATTCTGCACTCCCTGTATAGGACCAGATGTATTAAGCTGCAAATGCAGCTGTTTCCGCGTGAGTCCTCAGGCTCACCAGAAACAAAAGTAAAGAAGCAGCTCTCGTAAGACCGCTGCTCCTTAACTCATCCGCCATCTCTGAGTTGGCGGACAGCAATCATCCCGATCAGATACAATCAAGATGATTGACACACCCTGCTAGAAGCCCAGAATGTGCAGGGGGTGGCATTGCACAAGCATTTCACCAGAAATGCTTGCGCAATGTTAAATGCCGACAGCGTATGCTGTCGGCATTTAGAGATGTCGGGCGTACATGATCCGCTACAGTGCATCATGTCCGCATGACAGTTAATAAATCTACCCCTAAGACTTGTGTATGTATGTATCTCTATGTTAAAGCACTTTGAATGCCTTTTTTTTCTTATATTTGAGAATGAGCCCTTATAACTTTAATTGCAATTAAAAAAAAAAAAAAGTATGAGATAGTTTTGTTATGAGTGTAACTAATTTAAAAATATAATTTTGATGTGTTTTCAGTCGAGGGTAACAGTTAACCAGAGCTAGCTAGTTAGCCCTTAATCAGCACCTAAGGATAGAGCCCAGCTGTTTTTAGATCACCTTCTTAAGAGCTGACTACAACAGTGCAACTCTTGGCAGGGCTTCTACCCATTTGATCCTTATAAATGTTTTGTTGTACTCCGCCTTTGTTTATAGCGCTGCGGAATCTGTTGGCGCTCTACAAATAACCGATAATAATAATAAACACCCTTGACTGACAGAGAAGGGTGCACGTGTTTATTTTATCTGAATGTTGCACTATTGCATTTGACATTATTTTTATCACAGTAGATTACAAGTGGCACATTAACAGTTGTGCATAAGCGATATCTGTTTTTTGTGTATGTCAGAAATAGCGTGCATATTACAAGTTAAAGGGTAGTGAGTTCAAAAAGTTGCACTAAACACAACACAAAAACTTTGAAAATTACAGTTAAACTCATATAAACACTATCTGATAAAATATTATTCATAGGAATATTAAAAAAACAAGTTATAAAGGTTAAAAGGTATTTTGTCACGGTATATGATAAGGTGTTTGGCTGCAAAAGGCTATATTGTATATTTACATACATATACAGTACATGTCTAAAAATGTGTATATTTGTATGTATGTGTGTGTATGTGTATATATATATATATATATATATATATATATATAAATATATACTGTTTGCATATACATATATGTGTATATATGTGAGTACTGTTGTACTTTTGTAATTTAAGTATTTTTGTGTTTTACTGTATATTTAGTGTACATATTTAACATTCCAATGTTCTTGCTTTGCAGGATAATTTATTTTTTATTGTACTTCATATTTATGTATATAGGTATAGATATCTATTTCTTTCCTAAGATATGGAGAGTTCACAACGTCATTAACATTATCTGGTTTATATATATATATATATATATATAAATTTAATAATAAAAAAAAATCTATGTGAAGAACATAGGAATGTAAAATATGTGTAACGCGCATCGGGGTTCGTGATTTAGGCCTAATGCGGTTTTGGTTAGCATACAGTAGACTAGATTACAAATGTTGCGGTACAGCTATTACAGATGAAATATTGGCCCATTGTGCTGGAATGGCAGGGAACGCATATTACGAGTCGCGACGGTATAGCTATACCGCAAGCATTTTAGCCTGTAACGCAACGTCCATTCCGCACTTTTCCATAGCGCCGTATTATAGGTTGTGCGGTCCGGCTAAAATGTTAGCATTACAGTCTATACAGACTATATAGCAGCAGTTTTGCAACAATGTTTTACATTAGCAGGAGCACTAGATGGCAGCACTATTTCCTGTCATGTAGTGCTTCAGGCATGTGCACGCTACCTACCTAGGTATCTCTTCAACAAAGAATAACATGAGGATGAAATAAAGTTGATAATAGAAGTAAATTGGAAACTTTTAAAAAATTGTGTTCTCTATCTGAATCATGAAAGAAAAATTTAGGGTTTAATGTCCATTTAATGTTAAAGTACACTAACACCCATAAACTACCTATTAACCCCTAAACCGCAGCCCTCCCACATCGCAAACACCATATTAATCTTATTAACCCCTAATCTGCCCCCACCCACATCATGACTATTAAATAAACTTATTAACCATTAATCTACCGCTCCCAACATCGCCAACACTAAATAAACCTATAAACCCCTAAACCACCAATCCCGACATCACCGACTCTAAATAAAACTATTAACCCCTAATCCGCCTGCCCCCACATCGTAACTAATAAACTAAACCTATTAACCCCTAAACCGCCAGCCCCCACATCGTAACTAATAAACTAAACCTATTAACCCCCTAAACCGCCAGTCCCCCACTTTGCAAAACACTAAATTAAACTATTAACCCCTAAAACTAATGACCCCCTAACTGTAAATTAAAAGTTACAATATAACTATCTTTAAATAAAAAAAAACTTACTTAAAAAAACTAACAAACTATAAATTAACCTAACATAACTATTCTAATAAAATAAAATAAACCACAAATTAAAAACCTAAATTACATGATTAAAAAACCTAACACTACAAAAAAATTAAAAACCTAAATTAAAAAAAAAAAATAATAATACTACGAAAAAATTAAAAAAATCTAACATTACAAAAAAAATAAACACTAAAATTACAAAAAATAAAAAAAACTCTAAGATTACAAAAATAATAAATGAAAGTATCAAAAATAAAAACAATTACACCTAATCTAATAGCCCTATAAAAATAAAAAAGCCCCCCTAAATAAAAACACCCCCTAAACTAACACTAAACTACCAATAGACCTTAAAAGGGCCTTTTGTAGGGAATTGCCCTAAGTTAAACAGCTCTTTTACCTAGAAAAAAATACAAAGTCACCTAACAGTAAAACCCACCACCCAACCAACCGCCCAAAATAAAAAACCTAAGTCTAAAAAAAATCTAAACTACCCATTGCCCCTATAGGGGCATTTGCATAGGCATTGCCCTTAAAAGGGCATTCAGCTCTTTTACGGTGCCCATCCCTACCTAATCTAAAAAAAAAGCTCACCCCAAAAAAAAAAAAACTAACACTAACCCCATAAAATCTACTCACGGTTCCTGAAGCCCAGACATCCATCTTCATCCAGCCAGCGAGAAGTTTCATCCAGGTGGCGACACCTTCATCCATCTTGGTGACGTCTTCTATCTTCATCCCGGTGGCGTGGAGCAGAGCTATCCTAGACAGCGATAACATCCTGCACGGAGCGTCCTCTTCATACGATCACCGCCATTCACTGAAGTTGAAGGCAAGGTACCCGTTTCAAAAATTCTAAAAATGAATAATACATTAATTAATAATTATTATAGATACTGTAAAAAATACTAAAAAATCTATAGAATATATATATATATATATATATATATATATATATATATTACAGTATCCATAATAGTTTCTAATAATTCTTCTTATTTTTTTAAAATATTTTATACTTACTATTTCAATAGCACAATGCAAGATTAGTAATTCTTCATGTGCCCTAACTGGATACTGCAATTTAGGTCAATGCCTGTTTTTGAAAAAGAAATGATTATAGCCGAAATGTTGACAGATGTTTTTAATGGATATTGAATAAAGAAGATGATTTTTAAGTCATGTGAGGGCCCTCATAGTTTAAGAAGATATTATATATATATATATATATATATATATATATATATATATATATATATATATATATATATATATATATATAAATAAAACTAATATATATATATATATATATAAATAAAACTAATATATATATATTCTGTAGATTAATTAGAATTTTTAATAGTATATATAATCATTTTTAATAATTTTGATTAATATTTTGTCATTTTTAAATGTAATATTTCAATAGTGCGCATTGAGGTTAGCAATTCTTTATGAGTGCTAACCTGGCACCGTGTTAGACGTAAATAACAAATACCATTATATATGTAATAATGGTAATGTAAAATAGATATCTATACCTAGCCAGCATTACTACTTTTGCACTTTGGGCCCATTATTATGCAAAATTAAGGGTATTTTCACAACAGCACTGTGATAATGTGGCAATGAATGCAGACAGCAAGAAGCTAGAGGCTAATTTTATGCCAGTAAAGTGGGAAAGTGTGGGTACAGAGGACAAAGAGAGTCATGAATTTTAACTTTTTATATTTTCAGACGGCAGTAAACCACGGATAACTGAAAGCAAATACGCAAATACGCAAAAAATGGCACAACAGTACTTAAAACAAAAAATTCCATTTGTTTGGACAGAAGTTTAAACTTTTGTAAATCAAAATTTTCAACACATTTTTCCAAGACTGAAATTCATAATTTATATGACTGGCATTCTTATAGCGGTGTCAAATATAAAAAAAAAAAAAAACTGAAAATGCGCAAAAAATAAATATGCTCCCTATTACTGGATATTCTCCTATAAATACCCGAAAAATAGTATCAGGAACGAAAAGAAAATGAGTAAGGGAGCGTTTAATAGTTAAAACCAAATAAATAAAACTAATTTAAATATTAATACCAGCTATGTGTATAAAATGTGTATATCTTTATTTAATAAAATATACCGAACAAAGAAACATCTAAAAAAAATTAGAGATAGTTGTCCAACTAGCACAATAAATGATTAGTAAAATTCGTACATAATAAAACATATTAAAAAGCACATACATTTAACACACTTCAGCACAATAATACTATATATATATATCCCACAAGGGGCAAAATGTGTGTAAAAGTACACAGAATAAAGCCTTCACTTTTTATGTCATATAATGGATTAGCGCAAGTTGTCAAGGCGCACGGAACACCTTCAGAGTACTCACAGTCGGTTCTATGTTTCCCAGATGACCGATAAACAGATACATACTGTATATATATATACACATACAAAACCACACATATACATGTCTAGGTGTTTGAATTTGAAAGGCTAAAAGATGTATTTACACTTAATGCATCATCATAGGCTCCATCAGTCAGCATTTCTGCCTAATTAAGCAGTTAATCAAAAAAGTGAAAGTTACCACTCCACAAATATGTTTTTGTTAAGGTGGTATATACAACATTTTATTATACATATATTTTTTATAATTAAAAGACATACAGCTAGATTACGAGTTTGGCGTTATGAGTGAAAAAAGCATTGTTATGCTTCATAACGCTGCTTTTTCCCTAACGCCGCTATTACAAGTCTTGTATGTATAAGTGTACCGTACACCTTTTTGGCCGTCACGCAACGTCAGTACCGCACTTTTAAAAAAGTCCTTTTTCAATGGGACTTTTATAGCGCCTGTATTACGAGTTTGTCTGGGAGGCCAAAAAGTGAGCGTTACACCCTATAACCGACAAGATTCGTAACGCCATCTAAAGTCAGTAGTTATGAGTTTTACATTACAAAGCTGTAGCATAAAACTCATAGCTAAAGTGTTAAAAAGTACACTAACACCGATAAACTACCTATTAACCCCTAAACCGAGGCCCTCCCATATCGCAAACACTATAATAAAATTATTAACCTCTAATCTGCCGCTCCGGACATCGCCGCCACTTAAAAAATGTATTAACCCCTATTCCAACCCTCCCCGACATTGTCGCCACTATAATAAACGTATTAACCCCTAAACCGCCGCCCTCCCGCATCTCAAACACTATTTAAATATTATTAACCCCTAATCTGCCGTCCGCCCACACCTTTGCTATAATAAACCTATTAACCCCTAAACCGCCGCCCTCCCGCATCACTACATAAATATATTAACCCCTAAACCTAACCCTAAATTAACCCTAAGTCTAACCCTAACGTAATCCTAACACCCCCTAACTTAAATATAATTAAAATTAATCTAAATAAACCTTACAATTATTACCTAAATAATACCTATTTAAAACTAAATACATACTTACCTGTAAAATAAAACATAAGCTAGCTACAAAATAACTTATAGTTACATTGTAGCTAGCTTAGGTTTTATTTTTATTTCACAGGTAAGTTTGTATTTATTTTAACTAGGTAGACTAGTTAGTAAATAGTTATTAACTATTTACTAACTACCTAGTTAAAATAAATACAAAATTACCTGTGAAATAAAACCTAACCTGCCTTAAACTAAAAACTAACATTAGAATAAAATAAAAAAAAAAAATTAATCAAATACAATCATCTAAATTACAAAAAAACTAAACACTAAATTACACAAAATAAAAAACGAAATTATCCAAAATAAAAAATGAATTACTCCTAATCTAATAGACCTATAAAAATAAAAAAGCCCCCCCCCCAAAATAAAAAAAACCTAGCCTACCCTAAACTGCCTTTAGCCCTTAAAAGGCCCTTTTGCGGGGCATTGCCCCAAAGAAATCAGCTCTTTTACCTGTAAAGAAAAATACAAACAACCCTCCAACAGTAAAACCCACCACCCACACAACCAAACCCCCCAAATAAAAACCTATCTAAATAAACCTAAGCTAGCCATTGCCCTTAAAAGGGCATTTGGATGGGAATTGCCCTTAAAAGGGCATTTAGCTCTTTTACATTGCCAAAAACCCTACTCTAAAAATAAAACCCACCCAATAAACCCTTAAAAAAACCTAACACTAACCCCCGACGATCCACTTACAGTTTTCAAAGACCGGACATCCATCCTCATCCAAGCGGGCAGAAGTCCTCATCAAAACCGGCAGAAGTCTTCATCCAAGCGGGCAGAAGTCTTCATATCTTCATCCATCCATCCGGCGCGGAGCGGGTCCATCTTCAAGACATCCGGCGCGGAGCATCCTCTTCTTCCGATGGTCGCTGTAGAATGAAGTTTCCCTTTAAGTGACGTCATCTAAGATGGCGTCCTTTACATTCAGATTGACTGATAGAATTCTGATTGGATCAGCCAATAGGATGAAAGCTCAATCCTATTGACTGATTGCAACAGCCAATAGGATTTTTTCACCTTTAATTCCTATTGGCTGATATAATTCTATCAGCCAATCGGAATGTAAAGGACCCCATCTTGGATGACGTCACTTAAAGGGAAATTTCATTCTACAGCGACCATCGGAAGTCAGAAGAAGAGGATGCTCCGTGCCAGATGTCTTGAAGATGGACCCGCTCCGCGCCGGATGGATAAAGATAGAAGATGCCGTCTGAATGAAGACTTCTGCCTGCTTGGATGAAGACTTCTGACGGCTCCGATAAGCACTTCTTTTTTACTGTTGGGGGGTTGTTTGTATTTTTTTTTACAGGTAAAAGAGCTGATTTCTTTGGGGTAATGCCCCGCAAAAGGCCCTCTTAAGGGCTATTGGCAGTTTAGTGTAGGCTAGAGTTTTTTTTATTTTGGGGGGGGCTTTTGTATTTTTATACGGCTATTAGATTAGGAGTAATTCGTTTTTATTTTGGATAATTAAATTTTTTATTTTGTGTAATTTAGTGTTTATTTTTTTTTTTGTAATTTAGATAATTGTATTTGATTAATTAAATTTTTTTATTTTATTGTAATTTTAGTTTTTAGTGTAAGGCAGGTTAGGTTTTATTTTACAGGTAACTTTGTATTTATTTTAACTAGGTAGTTAGTAAATAGTTAATAACTATTTACTAACTAGTCTACCTAGTTAAAATAAATACAAACTTACCTGTGAAATAAAAATAAAACCTAAGCTAGCTACAATGCAACTATTAGTTATTTTGTAGCTAGCTTAGGTTTTATTTTACAGGTAAGTATGTATTTAGTTTTAAATAGGTTATTTAGGTAATAATTGTAATTTTTATTCAGATTTATTTTAATTATATTTAAGTTAGGGGGTGTTAGGGTTAGGGTTAGGTTCAGGGTTACGTTAGGGTTAGATTTATGCTTAGGGTTAGGGTTACGTTAGGGTTAGGGGTTAATATAGTTCTGTAGTGTTAGTGATGTGGGAGGCCAGATGTTTAGGGCTTAATAACTGTATGTAGATGACAGCGATATCAGGGGCGGCAGATTAGGGGTTAATAACTGTAAATAACTGTAATGTAGGTGGCGGCGATGTTAGGGGCAGCTGATTAGTGGTATTTAGACGTGTTTTTTATGTTAGGGTGTTAGGTTTAACCATAACTTTTTCTTTCCCCATAGACATCAATGGGGCTGCTTTACGGAGCTTTTGTTTCCGCGATCGCAGGTGTTAGGCTTTTTTTTAGCCGACTCTCCCCATTGATGTCTATGGGGAAACCGTGCACAAGCATGTCAAAACATTGCTTGTATTTGGGTGAGGTATGAAGCTCAACACAACCATATCACCCGTACAAGCCGAGTTTTACAAAACCTGTAATAGTAGCGCTATAGGGAGGTGAAATACTGCCGCTTTTGTGGTGGTCGTTAATTTCCCTATAGCGCTCAAAACTTGTAATCTAGCTGATACTAAATAGAAATAAAAAACAAAGACCTAGATTACAAGTTTTGCAGGATGGTGCAATACGGCTATAACGCTAAAAAATTGGCCATTGCGCGTCGAATGGCATTTCTTCAGTATTACAAGTTGCGGCGGTATAGCTATACCGCAAGCGTTTTAGCCTGTAACGCAACTTTCAATTCTGCACTAAAAAAATTACTTTTGAGTGTGGGATTTTCATAGCGCCGTATTAAAATTTGCGCGTTACGGCTAAAATGCTTGCATTATAGCTTATACAGCCGTGATCCATTCTGCGATCTGAGACCAGTAGTTATGGATTTTGCAAAACAAAAATGTTTCACAAAACTCATAACTAAAATGTTACAAAGTACACTAACATCCATAAACTACACTAATAAAACCTAAACCGCCATCCCCAGCATTGCAATTACTTTATTAAACTTATTAACCCCTAATCCGCTGCCCACCCACATAGCCACCACTATATAAAGCTATTAACCCCTAAACCGCCGCCCCCCCACATCGCTACTCCTATAAAAAAATCTATTAACCCCTAAACCACTTGCCCCCCACATCGCTAATACTAAACTAAACCTTTTAACCCCTAAACTGCTGGCCCCCCACATAGCAAATCACTAAATTAAACTATTAACCACTAAACCTAACACCCCTTTACTTTAAATTAAATTTAATATATAACTATCTTAAAATAAATAAAAACTTACCTGTGAAATAAAAAAAAAACTGAGCTTAAACTATAGATAAACACTACGAAAACATTTTTAAAAAATCTAACATTACCAAAAAAACAAACACTAAAATTACGAAAAATAAAAAAAACTAAGATTACAAAAAATAATAAACGAAATTATCCAAAATAATAAAAATTACACCTAATAGCCCTATAAAAACAAAAAAGCCCCCCCCAAAATAAAAACACCCCCTAATCTAACAATAAACTACCAATAGCCCTTAAAAGGGCCTTTTACATAAAAAAATTACAAAGTCCCCCCTAACAGTAAACCCCCCCACCCAACCAACCCCCCAAAATAAAAAAAATTAAGTCTAAAAAAAACCCTAAGCTACCCATTGCCCTTAAAGGGGCATTTGTATGGGCATTCCTGAAGTCCAGACATCCATCTTCATCCAGGCGGCGAGAAGTCTTCATCCAGGTTGGCGACCTCTTCATCTATCGTGGGGGCATCTTCTTTCTTCATCCCGATGGTGCGGAGCAGTGGCAGTGCGGAGCGGAGCTGTTCAGGACCAACGACGACATCCAGCGTAGACGTCCTCTTCATGCGATTGACCGCCGCACACTGAAGCTTAAATGCAAGGTACTCTTTTTATTATTAGGATGAGAGCTGCTTGAATCCTAACGGCTATTCAAATCAAATATTTTTTGTAATGTTAGTGTTTTTTTTATTTTTCGTAATTTTAGTGGGGGTTTTTTTTGGTAATGTTAGATTTTTTAAATTTTTAATAGGTTTATTATAGGAGTAGCAATGTGGGGGGCCGGCGGTTTAGGGGTTAATAGGTTTTGTTTAGTATTAGCGATGTGGGGGGCCGGCGGTTTATGGGTTAATAGGTATTATAGGAGTAGCGATAGGGGGGCAGCAGTTTAGGGGTTAATAGCTTTATATAGTGTTGTCGATGCTGGGGCAGTGGTTTAGGGGTTAATACATTTATTATAGTAGTAGCAATGTGGGGGGCCAGCGGTTTAGTGGTTAATAGGTTTATTTAGTGTCAGCGATGTCGGGGACGGCAGTTTAGGGGTTAATAGGTTTATTTAGTGTCTGCGTTGTCGGGTGGCAGCGGATTAGGGGTATTTAGACTAGGAGTTTATGTTAGGGTGTGAGATTTATAATAAACTTTCTTTTCCCCATAGATATCAATGGGGATTGCTTTACAGTGATCGCCATTCCGCTATCGCAGGTGTTAGTTTTTTTTCTAACACTTTCTCTCCATTAATGTCTATGGGGAAAAGCGTGCAGGAGCACGTAAAGTCAGGCCTTGGGTTTTGTTACGGTATAGAGCTTATCGCACCCTACCGCACAACAAAAGAAGGTTTTTCAGTAACTTGTAATGGCATCATAATTTCATCATGTTGTTACTGACAAATTTATCCAAAACAAGATACAAGTCCTACCATACCTCATATTGTTTGAGGCTTTACCATGTGGGTGTGTTTCGGTTGTTGTGATTACTTATATTAAAGTTGCATTATTACACGACCGTTTCTTTTATCTCATCTCTCATTTATATGATCGCCTTCTGTCTAATGAGAGGATATAAAGAGAACTACCCCTGATTACCACTATGGATTGGTAACTTCACAAAAGTTTTGGAAAACAATACACCTGTCTCTTGGTTGAGGGGCACGGAATATAGGACCTGCCACGTCCAAATTGTAATCCAATAACAAAAGAAGGGTATTCCAGCCTCCAAAGTTAAAAAAGACCTTTATTGTTTCACATAGGGTCCAGAGAGCAAAACATACTCTCACCGCTACAAAGAACTTCTACACCGGAGGTCTCTCCCTCACAGATGCGGCAACTTACCTCATTAGATTGAGGTTGTTTCTAGTAAGTTCAATACCTCCCTAACACCTAGTACACGGATTTGATGAACTGATCATTATTTTATGTATATCAAAAGGATCATTTTAAACTTTGACTTTGTATATATTTTCAGAGATACTATAGTGCTGTTTCACCCTTTGTTTTACAAACACACACACATGTATATATATATATATAAATGTATTTATGAAAAAATATAATATATTTACATATTTGGCATATTTGCGAGCGAGAAGGGTTTTTTTTCCCACTTTCTTTGCTCCATTGACTTTTATGGGGGAATAGGTTGCGATATTCTTAGTTTAACTTTTAAGGCGTGTTGCGTTATAGTGCAAGAGAATACAGTTTACTTTTAACTTGTAAGAAGAGCACAACCCGACGCGTGCTAAAAGCTTACTTCTAGCACAGTTAACAGTACAGCACTCGTAATCTGTCTTCACATTAAAGGACTTCACATTAAAATTGGGTATGTTTGTAAAGTGTTCATTATTAAAGTATCTGTTAATAGTGTAGTCTTTATCAAAATGTTCTACATCTTTAAGATGTTCCCAAACCCTATTCCTAAATTCTCAAGTAAAAAATACATTACAAAGTATAGTACACTCATAATAACAACATATAACAAAATATTTTTAAAAAATATTGCACACCAAAGTTATAAGCTCAAAGATCTCAGGTGTTAACAAAAAAAGTAATGTAAAGGGCTTTACCTTTAAGATACATACATATATATGTCTAAATATGTATATGTCTGTGTATATATATATATATATATATATATATATATATATATATATATACAGTATATATATATATATATATATATATACAGTATATATGTATATAAACTGTATATATACATATATATGTGCACATGTATATTTTTGTATTGATATGTGTATATATGTATTTACAGACATTTATACACATATAAATACATATGTACACATATATAGACATATATATAAATGCATTGGAACCCTTTACAGTTAAGTAGATAGAAACATGTAAAAACATATTTATGCAATATTCATATTTAATAAAGGTTTTAACTATGTATTTACTGTAAATAGTTTATACTCTGATGTTCTGCACATAGCAGAATATGTTCTATAAATGTATAAATAGATATTCTTTTTATATATATATATATAAACTGGATCTTGATATAAAAGCTTTCAGGATTTATATACAAGAAAAACGTATACCCAGAGGACTGAGGATAAAGAAATTTCCCTCCTTTTTAGTTAATGACTTAGAGTTCATTAAAAAATGGAATAATATTCTAGACACATGCTCTTTTGCCTTAATTAATCTTTTGATTGATTACAAAAACCAACAAAGAAAAGATATTTCATTAGAACTAAAGGAGATTCAAGAAAATTTAAAAAGTCACCAAGACAATGTGGACTTCAAGAAATATGATATTCAGTTTGAAAAAAATATGAATAAATTTAAACAGGAACTTTGGCAGTTCAAGTCTAGAAAGATGGTACGTGATAAAAAGGATTATGAATCCAAGCAAGTGTACAGATGGAGCAGTGAGGAGAGCTCTAAACCCAGGTACTTTAAACGTCACTATCAAAATAAAAGATCAGAAAAGAAGGAAAAAACAGTAACGTTTTCTGATACAGAATACGAGTTTGACTCATCTGATGGAGATGTGACAGAAGAAAGTGATGTTCCTAATGTCTTGCGAACCATGGATGCAACACCAGCGCCTGAACCAGTATTTCAAGCCTCAAAAAACGGGCAGGACAGATCTCAACCCCCAGGAAGAATAAAAAAACACATAGAGGGGCAAGAGGAAAGGGCAGAAGGAGAACGTGCATCCATTCAAGTACCAAACAAAATCAAGAAGGGAAATCTGCGCAAGACATATACAACCAGATCACAGAAGACACAGAAGAAATATGCATGAACTCAGATGTTATTAATCTATCTTCTAAAAATCTGACTAGCTTAGAGATTTTGGTTCTATCAAAAGGACTCAACTTTGTTCCTACAAATCATTTCAACATGTTTGACACCATTTTAGATATCAATAGATTTGTGCGCAAAATTACATTGCGTAGGCATTTTTATTCTGCTCAGGATAAAGATAGGTTGCAAACTACTGATATGAGTGAAGGTACAGTTAGCACTGATAACACTGAAATAGATAAGATGCATTTCTCAGACTGGTGCAGTGTATATGACCTTCAAACACTTGAACAAGAAAATCACATAACTAAAATAGGGCTGCCAGACACAAAAGGGATTTCACTTAAACATATTAAGAACAAAAGCTCCTTTTATCCAACACAAATGAGACCCAAAGTCCTAGACATCTTTCAAAAAACTATAGAAAATAAACTCAGAGTTCTAGATGAAAACAATAGAGATACAACTAAATCTAAATATAGACAAAAATCAAACCTTACATATGCAGAGAAGGAAGCATTGAAGTCTTTAACTAAAAATGAGGAATTAATCATTAGACAGTCAGACAAGGGCGGCAATGTGGTCGTGCTAAATAGAAAAGACTATTTAGCTGAAGCTACTAGACAATTAACTGACACAAATGTATACGTAAAACTAAAGGAGAATCCAACTAAAAAAATTTAAAGAACAACTGACTAATTTAGTATGTTATGCCAGAAACAATAATATAATAAATCAGTCAATACAAGAAGCACTTGTCCCTGAATTTCCAGTAATACCCATCTTTCATTATTTCCCAAAGATCCACAAAGACCCTGTATCACCTCCTGGAAGGCCCATCATAGCTGGCATCAACTCACTTAATGAATCACTCTCAGAATTAGTGGATTCTTTTTTGCAACCGCTAGTGTGCAATCTTCCATCCTACATTCAAGACACAACAGCACTATTAAGAAAATTAGAAAATATACAATGGAAACCAACTTACAGATTTATTACATCAGATGTCTCATCCTTATACACCTCAATAGTACATGAGAAGGGCTTAACAGCAATAGAATTCTTTCTAGACAATTACAGTAACTATGAAGCACCTTCTAAGGTCTTTCTGATTAATGCAATAGAGTATTTGCTAACACATAATTTTTTTAAATTTGGTAACAGTTTCTATCTCCAGAGACGTGGGACAGCTATGGGGGCCAAATTTGCCCCCTCCTATGCCAACCTCTTTATGGGTTGGTGGGAGCTGTCCCACGTCTTTGGAGATAGAAACCCTCATAAATCACGTATCGTATCATTTTTTCGGTACATAGATGACCTGCTGTTTATATATGATGGAAATGATTCTGAGATAGAGGAATTTTGTCAATACCTAAATTCTAACGAATGTGGCATTGAATTTACAAGCCAGTATAGTGCAACCAATGTCAATTTCCTTGATTTGACAATCTTTACTGATGACAAATCTAAAAATATAAACACTACATTATTTAGGAAACCAACAGCAGGAAACACCACTTTAAAATATGACTCATGTCACCCCAAACATGTTATTGACGCAATACCCAAAGGAGAACTAATTAGACTCAAAAGAAACTGTACAACAGAGGATGAATACCAAAAACATGCAAAGATTGCCTTAGAGAGACTTAAAGATAGAGGCTATAAAAATGAGGTATTAACAAAAGCTAAAAATACTGTGGATAAAATACAGAGGAGACATCTTTTGAATAGGAAGAAACAACATGTAAATACTGACAAATATCATAATAAACTTAAATTTATTACAAACTATAGTTTGGAATACAATAAAATTTGTAAAATTGTGCAAGGTTCTATACCTATACTATATTCAGATCCCATACTTAAAGAAATTATGCAGGAAGGGTGTAATTTTATATCAAAAAGAGGTAAAACTCTATCTAACTTTCTATCACCTTCTGAGCTAAAACCTATTTCAAACAAGAATTGGCTTCAAAGAAAGAGGGGCTTCCATAAGTGTAGGAGACCAATATGTAGGACCTGTAACTTTGTAAAAGAAGGAGATGGAATAACATCGTCAGTAACTCATAAACAACACAAAATTAACTATTCAATAAATTGTTCAACCACTCATGTGATATATCTGTTAACCTGTAAAATCTGTTTCATGCAGTACACAGGAAAGACCACTAGGCCGCTCAAGGAAAGGTTTTTAGAACACTTACGTAGCATAGAAGATGAGAGTTCAGATACTCCAGTAGCGAGACATTTTAAGGAAAAACATAATGCGGATGTCAATGCCCTAATGGTGCAGGGCATAGATT
The DNA here is from genome assembly GCF_027579735.1 of Bombina bombina. Taxonomy (NCBI): domain Eukaryota; kingdom Metazoa; phylum Chordata; class Amphibia; order Anura; family Bombinatoridae; genus Bombina; species Bombina bombina. The sequence goes on along the minus strand of NC_069504.1, from coordinate 125,781,620 downwards.
TTGTTACTATTTGGAGCAGAGGAGGAAATAGGGAAATGATGCTAGACAAAAGAGACGTTTTTTGGATACTGACCTTACAAACTAGTTATCCTTTAGGGATAAATAAAAGAAGAGATTTAGATTTATTTGTATAATAGACTATAGCTATAGGATAGTGTAGAATTTGATAGTCCAACAAGAGTCAGTTACCAATTGCACTTAATATCTCTACTCTAATGACTAGTATTAAACTGAGACACATAAATCTGTTCTTCAATCCTAAATCATTTTCCATGAGTTTTCTATGCATTTCATCATAATATCTATTCTTTGCAAAGTTTGCTATATTCCCATATATAACACATAGATTAACTATGCAGATTTACTCTTGATATTCATTCATTCAGGTTGTTTAAATGAAATGTGTAATGTACCACTTTAAATTTGTGCAATTAAAAGGCAGGCCTTTGCAGGTGCACAGGTAAGCAGTGATCAAGTGCTACCTGAGCACGAAACATGTCTGCTCTGTGTGCCTGCTACACTAACCTGGATTACCTTTTGTCCTTCGTGGACATTCTTTGTTTTTAGATGTCCTAATAAATACTCAGTTCTTTTATTCATCAACTTTGGCTTTGAAGCGCTTATTTTGGTTCTTTTTGTGGATAATGGATTTTGCTTTCTGGCGTGTGAAACAGACACGCTGAACCAACAGCTGCCATAGCCTGTGAGTAAGGGATTTAAATATCCCGCCCTCCCCTTTCTAAATAGAGCCGTTTTTACCTCCAGGGAACAGAGGATTATTTGTGCGCTCCGTTATATATATAGTACATACAGTATATACAGGGCTCAAAATTTCAAGTCCTAAGCTATAAGCCAGGAGAAATTGTTACTCGCCACTTCTAATCCCACCTACGCCACACCCAGTACTTCACCCCCTCTTTACATATGTGAAACATTATATAATATTGTTTTTATTTTATAACATAACAAATTAAATAATGCTACATACAGTAATAAATTAACAAAAACAAGTTCCTAGCAGTTAGAAAAATCAACTAGAGGTTCTGGGAAAGACAACAGCTGAATAGAAAAGGAAGTTGTTGAACATTACGAATGCAGAGCGTGCTGATAGTCATGAAAGGTCATAGCAGGATATATATTTTTTATTATTATTATTATCTCTCCCTTCTTGCTCTTTACTATCTTTCTCAACTCCCTCCTCTCTTCAGTCTCTCTTTTTACCCTCTCCCTTTTCTCTCAGGCCATATCTTCTCTTTACACTCTTTCTTTCCCCTCTCTCATATCTCTTCACTCTTTTTTTTCTCCATTCTCTCTTCTCCATTTTAACTTTCTCTCTTCAGTATCTCTCTCTCTTTCTGCCCCTGATTACCCTCTCAGAAGTAACAGTCTAAGCACTAATGGGAACCCTAGAGGAATAACATATCCCTGCACTTTCATGAATATATATTATCCATTTAGATAATGTTTTTAGCACATACCCCAAAATGTGTATTTGTCAGTGCTGCAATAGGAATGTACATTCTGCAAATACAATGGGCCAACTTTGCTACTTACAACTTGCCACCAGACTTCAGACTCAACATTCACTAACTAACTTTCACTCGCCACCATTACATTTCCACTTGCAAATGGCTAGTGGGCTAGTGGAAATTTTGAGCCCTGATATATATATATATATATTTATATATTTATTTATAATGTTTATATAAGTAATAGAAAATATTTATTTATGAATAAATAGAACATAGTCTGTTATGTGAAGAATATTAGAACGTGAAATATTCATATTTTCATGTTGGGTTAGCGCACATGAGAATATGTGATCAGGTTTGCACGAGAGTGGGGTCTCCTTTGACTTCTATGGGGTGATACGTGAACACGCACGTGATATTCTAAGTTCAGCTTTTTGCTTCCTTTGGGAAAGTGTGCGAACAAGCAGTTTACTTTCAACTCATGAAATGGGCACATTCGGACGTACACAAAAAGCTTACATCTACCGCAATTAATGCTCAAGTGGGAGCGTTAATTAGCACTCCACTTGTAATCTGGCCAAATGTATCCTATATTTCTCCTGGTGTCTAATTCAGGGTGTGTGCATTTTCATGTGTAATATATTAATGCATGTGTGCGTTTTTGTGTATATGAACACCAGGGGGACTGTGTTGTGTGTCATTGTGTGTATACCAACCAACCCCCCCCCCCCATTTTCACCCCCAAGAGAGAGAGAGAATATACGTAATACCCATAAGTCAAGTTATACTTTGTTTATATTTTATACCAATGTTTCTTTTTTGTTCTACTCACTGTCTTGTCTGAACTTTATGGATATATATTTTATGCCATCGATATAAATGATAGAACTATGGTAATATTACTCTGTTGGGCTAATTTATGAAGATTTATTTTCATGTTACTGGAAAATCAGGTTTAATGTACTAAAACAGGTTTATTATATAAAATGATTTGCGTCTTCATACTACTTAATAGCCAAATTTGCATGTGTACAGTACATTATAGTTTAGATGATTGATTTCATCATATTTATACAGAGTAGCTCCAGTCTATATACAATTTTTATTTGTCTCCCTGAGTATATTATTGATGAAGTTTGCAGAAGCGGTAAGGATAGCTCCATCTATTCTAATCACCAAAGAAATATGAATGTAATCTTCTGCATGTTATTATATATAAATATGATTTATTCACAAATAGTAGAACTCAAAATTATATTTTGTTTTCTAGGCAAACATAACACTGTTAATCATATGTGATGCATTGACTTAAATTAAGAAATCTCTTCCTCTGACAGTAATATCAGTACTAATATCATAATAAAACACACAGGAATGCAAAAACAAGAGTAAAAAAAACCAAAAAATCCAATGTATCTCTAAGATGTGTCTTTCGCTGAATTTAGTTCTGTGTATTTCCTGCATTTCCATTTTTGCATCTTTCTTGAAGTAATTATTAAAGGGACCAGCTAGTGTTAAACATAAAGGGCCAGATTACAAGTAGATCGGTATTTAAACCTCCCACTCGCGCGTTAACTCTGCTAGAAGTAAGGATTTTGTGCACATCAGTCAATGCTCGTATTACAAGTTGAAAGTAAACAGTTTTCGCTCATGCACTAACCTGATGCATGCAAAAAGCCAAAATTAGGATATCACGTGCGTTAGCGTATTCCCCCATAGAAGTCAATGGTGAAAAAAAAGTGGAAAAAAACACCTTACTCGCTCGCAAACCCGATCACACATTCTCAAGTGCAATAACCCGACATGAAAATATGATTATTTCACATTCAAATGTTTTTCACATAGCAGAATATGTTCTATTTATTCATAAATACATATTTCTATATGTATATTATGGTATTTTGCTAAAATGTACTGATATATATATATATACAGTGCTTTTTTGTAAAAGAAAAGGTGCCGGTACTCAAAAAAAAAAAAAATGTGCCGGTACTCAAAAAAAAAAAAAAGTGCCGGTAGTCAAAAAAAAAAAGGTGCCGGTACGCATTGATTTTTGATTGATATTTTCTGCTTAGTAACTTTGAGTAAAGCAATGGGACAAGCTTATTTACAATGTTTGAATCATTTTACAGCCCCCACTTGTGAAAACTAGAGTATTTACATGATAATTACTAATATTACTTCTTATGAGTTGGCAGAGGTGGAGGTACTCAGTACCGGTGAGTACCCCCACAAAAAAGCCATATATATCATAGTCTGTTATGTGCCGAACATTGAAATGTGCAATATTTGCAATAAATGCACAGTATAACATTTTATTAAATATGAATATTGCATGTTTTCATCTACTTGACTGAAAAGGGCTCCAATGTACTTATATACTGTATATATCTATATATGTATACATATGTATTTATGTGTTTATAAGTGTATATATGTCTGTAAATACATATATATATATATATATATATATATATATATGACCAACAGAAGAGGGAAGGGCGCACAAACACAAGGATCCTGGTGCAGTATGTTATGTTTCCACAGGTTTAAAACATGATCATAATGAGTACTCACTTGTACAAACCTCAGCACATGAGGTATGATGACAGCAAAGGGGGCTTTTCACAGCCTGTGTAATCCTCCTGGTTGTGCTGCTGCAGCTGGCTGATCCACTTGTGAAAGTCCTTAATATAGAAGTGGTGTGAAGCAGCAATGTGCACTGAGAGGTTAAAACCCTATACCACTTCTTGTATGTAAAATGATTAAACTTTATTCCAGGGTAATAAGGGATACAAATGATGGTAAAAAATAAGGAAATAAAAGCTGCATGCAAGCAGCTACCCAATTGGTAATATAAAATACAGAATGTTAAAACTTGTGCTTTTACACTTGCACACCTTGTATCGTGTGTGCTCCGTGTTACAGCACTGTAAAACAGTGAAAAACACTGGATACAAGTCGGGGGCATGGCCTGACGCATTTCACAACGCTATTGGTCGCTTCTTCAGAGGTAGGTGACGCCCCCTACTACTCTTAATTCAAGCATCTTGGCTCACAATCCTAGCCCTCTCTTTCTCCATCTTGTTTGAGGGTATAATAGCATTTGAACTGATGTTATTGAGCCGTTTTAAGGGCAAAACCTATAAGTAGATTTAGTAATAGATCTCTATTAAAATGATCTAGGTGTATAAAAACCAAACACTAATCATGTATAAAAAGGAATTTCTAGTAATCATATCCTAAGGGGAGATTATATTAAACCTGAATGTCCTAAAAAGAATGTAATGAGTGAAATGTGGTTTTTATAGACTCATTGTTGTTAACCCCATGAGTACTGAACCAAAGCACACCATCTTCTAGCATGTCAAATGTTATTATTGTAATTAAATCTGTTCTCAGCCTTACATTTGTATGCTTATAAATTTATTTATTTATTCATTCATATATTCATTCAGTCCCACAGGCTTGCTTATTAGAATTTTCTATATGTGTGCATCTATAAAGTTGTCATAACTGTAGCATCAATCTGTTTTGAATTAGATGCTGTGTGTTAGTAAATTCCTTATTGGAAATAGATTGAAATATCATAACTTTATATATACTCCTAAATATATACCATAAACCTGAATACTCAGTTATAGTGAGATTCTCTCATATAATTGGAACTGTGAATAGACCCTATGGATCACCCTACTTTATCTATGTGTTTATATACTTACTATTCATTATTTATAAAAAGGCTGCAAGATCAATGTCCCTATTTAGGCCAGATGGTTCCAAACTTGATAAAGTGTGGATCCCAAAGGTCTCCCTTTTTTCTAAGCTCTAACAGGTGACTGCCACCTCTAGGTCCCACTTGTACGTGTTCAATGGCCTTAATATAAAATTGTGTTGGGTCACTGTTGTGTACATCCTTGAAGTGTTTCACAAGTGGATTCTTGAGGGTACCAGCCTCAATGTTCTTAATATGTTCAAGACACCTTGTTTTTAGCAGACGTTTCGTTCTCCCAATATATTTTAGGGGGGTCACACATTTGCATTCCAGCATGTAAACCACAAAATCTGATTTGCAATTTAATCTCCCTTTAATATTACACTCTTTTCCTTTCAAGTCCCTACCAATAGTTTTGTTATATTTCTTAGCATTGTGTGTGTGTTCACAACACACACAACTTTTCCTATAACATTTAAAAAATCCGATAGACATCAGTTCAAATGTTATTATGCCCTCAAACAAGATGGAGAATAGGAGGGCTAGGATTGTGAGCCAAGATGCTTAAATTAAGAGTAGTAGGGGGCGTCACCTACCTCTGAAGAAGCGACCAATAGCGTTGTGAAACGCGTCAGCCCACACCCCCTGACTCGTATCCGGTGTCTTTCACTGTTTTACAGTGCTGTAACACGGAGCACACATAATACAAGGTGTGCAAGTGTAAAAGCACACGTTTTAACATTCTGTATTTTATATTACCAATTGGGTAGCTGCTTGCATGCAGCTTTGACTTCCTAATTTTTTACCATCATTTGTATCCCTTATTACCCTGGAATAAAGTTTAATCATTTTACATACAAGAAGTGGTATAGGGTTTTAACCTCTCAGTGCACATTGCTGCTTCACACCACTCCTATAGTTAGGACTTTTACAAGTGGATCAGCCATCTGCAGCAGCACAACCAGGAGGATTACACAGGCTGTGAAAAGCCCCCTTTGCTGTCATCATACCTCATGTGCTGAGGTTTGTACAAGTGAGTACTCATGTGGCTTATGATCATGTTTTAAACCTGTGGAAACATAACATACTGCACCATTATCCTTGTGTTTGTGCACCCTTCCCTCTTCTGTTGGTCTTAGATTCTGCTGGGATTCCCCTCGCAAGGGATTCTTTTGCTTTGGGGATTAGGCTGCAAGACACTCTGGATCTATACTTCCCACACATCAACTAAAGACTGACTGAGTGCCACGTAGGAGGACTGTATATCTACAGAGACTGGTGTTCTCTTATATTCCCTTAGGGATAACTTAATCACTAGCGCTAATACTAACTCTGTGTGTTAAATATATATATATATGTCTATATGTGTGTACATATGTATATATTTTTATATATATATATATATATAAATACGTACGTACATATACATATTTAGACATGTATTTGTACATATCTCTATGTTAAAGCCCTTTGCCTGTCTTTTTAATCTAACACCTGAGACCTCATATCTTTGAGCCCCTTTTTTGTGCAATTTTCTTTTTAAAGTAATTTTGATTAGATAGTGTTATTATGAGTGTAACTGTACTTTGTAATGTATTTTTTATGTGTTTTGTGACACTTTTTTCTTTTGTAAAACAGTTAATAAAGGCTCTGAGGACGCGGTATCCTGATGCATGTTAACTTCAATTGTGCTCAAGCGATCACATTTACTTTCAACTTGGGATATGAGCACTACACACAACGAGCGCAAATAGTCGCGATAAACCCTTTTTTCGATTGAGCATAACTTAGCGCACCACTTGTAATCTTGCCCAAAATCTTCAAAGGAATTTTATTTTAAAACACCTCACCCTCTTTTATACTCTCCCCCTTTTTAAGCCACTAGAATTTGCCATGAGAAATCTTTGGATGATTTTTGGCTTTGGGTTCTATGCTATTGCATTCTTTTAAAGGTGCTGCCAATTCAATAGAAATAAAACAGTATGAAATTAAAATGTATAATTATATGTTATGCCCAAATTAGGATTGCATATCTTTTTATCTAGTTGTGTTAATACAGTCATGGCCCAAAATATTGGCACCCCTGCATTTCTGTCAGATAATGCAATTTTGCAATTACAAATGTTTAGGCATTCTCATGTTTATTTCTTTTGTTTGCATTGGTATGACATAAAAAAGTGGAGCAATAAAAGCCAAATCTGAGATATTTCACGAAAACTCCAAAATTAGACTGGACAAAATTATTGGCACCCTCAATTTAATATTTGGTAGCACACCCCTTGAAAAAAATAACTGAAATCAATTGCTTCCTGTAACCATCAATGAGTTTCTTACACCTCTCTACAGAAATTTTGGACCATTTTGGACTGCTCCAGGTCTCTCAGATTGGAAGTGTTCCTTTCCCCAACTGCTGTTTTGAGATCTCTCCACAGGTGCTCTATGGCATTAAAAACTCATGGCTGGCCATTTCAGTACACTCCAGCGCTTTGTCTGAAGTAGCAAAGCAACCCAAAAAAATTGTGAACCTCCACCATGTTGGACTGTAGGGCCTGTGTTATTTTCTTTAAAAGTCTTTTTTCTTTTTTTGAAAACAATAGAATGATGGGCTTTACCAAAAAGCTGTAATTTAGTTTGGTCTGTCCACAACACATTCTCCCAAAAGGATTTTGGCTTCCTCAGGTAAGATTTGGCAAACTCCAATCTGGCTTTTTTATGTTTCTGTGTCAGCAGTGGGGTCCTCCTGGGTCTCTAACCATAGTGTCCCTTTTCATTCTAATGGTGATGTATAGTGCGAGCTGACGCATTTGTACCTTATGCCTGAAGGTCAGCTTGAATTTGTCTGGAAGTTGATCAAGGTTCTAAATCCACCATTCGAACAATCCTTCGTTGCAATCCTTGATCAATGTTTCTCTTTTGTCCAGGTCCAGGGAGATTACCTACAATGCCATGGGCTGTAAACTTCTTGACATTGTTGAGCACAGGGAACACAGGAACATTAAGATCTCTGGAGTTAGACTTGTAACCTTGAGATAGTCCATGCTTTTCCACTATTTTTGTTCTCAAATCCTCAGACAATTATTTGCTGCTCTTTCTCTTCTCCATGCTCAGTGTAGCACACAGAGACGGATAGGTTGAGTCAATTTTTCACAATTTTAACTGGTTGCCGGTGTGATTTCTATATTGTCAGCACTTGTTAATTGATACAGGTGAGTTTAATTACAAATTATAAAGACAAGAGGAGACAGATGCACCACATGGCCCAATATTGTTTGATCCAAAACAGAATGATTGGCATGTAAGGAATAAACTCACATTTATGAAAGCACCTCAATCAGTGCTGTAGAGACAGTCTGGGATCTATTACAGTCACCCAGAAGACAAACCTCCCGCATAAGGTCTGATATCTGTATTAGAACGATAAAAGAGACACAAGGTGCCTATATGGCCTAGTATTGTTAGGGCAATGGTGAATATAGACCAAAGATAAGAATGGTACTCACAATAGTAGTAGCATCTCCATCGATGCTATTGGAGCAGGATGGGGTCAATAAAGTCACCCAACAGACAGAGTATAAAGGCACTTAGGATAAAGCAATGGTCCAGAGATCAAACAGCAATCAGGAAAATCCAAAAGGACCCCCAGCACAAGGAACCAGGTCCCAAAAAGAAGGCAGCAAGTGTTCAAAGTAAAAAATGACTGGACCATTGTCTCTTTTATCGTTCTAATACAGATATCACACCTTATGCGGGAAGTTGGTCTTCTGGGTGACTGTAATAGATCCCAGACTGTCTCTACAGCACTGATTGAGGTGCTTTCATAAATGTGAGTTTATTCCTTACATGCCAATCATTCTGTTTTGGATCAAACAATATTGGGCCATGTGGCGCATCTGTCTCCTCTTGTCTTTATAGATTGCTGTTCCTGGATCCCGGCCTGGATCTCCACAGGTAGCTGCCTCTATCTCTCAATCAGAGACTATTCCTACAAATCTATATATTATATAATTTCACTCTGTTTTATTTTATTTTCTGTTTTTTTGTAATTTTTATTTTTATGCTAATTAGACTATTATCCCCATTCCCCATTATATAGGGGTATAATTCTATGATCTAACCTGCAGATCCTAAGTTTTTGGAAATATATATATATATATATATATATATATATATATATATATATATATATATATATATATATATATTATTTGTTTAGGGTGTATTATACATTTTTTTGCAGTAATTTATATTCGTTACTGCCTTAATAGTAATCATTATATATTCTATATTAATCACAATGCACCAACACCTTATCATATCTCAGTGGTGCTTTAAAGGATTTATAGGCCTATATTATTTCTCACCACTCTCCTTGTCCTTTGGACTCTAGTTATCACCATTTGTAATTTTTAGGGCGCCCCCTCATCAGTTTGTTTAATTACAAATTACAGGAGCATCACAAACTTGGAATGCAATTATGTCTTACAATTTTGAGAAGGTGCTAATAATTTTGTCCAGTCCATTTATGGAGTTTTGAGTGGAATGTGTCAGATTTGGCTTTTTTTTTTCTCCACTTTCTTTTGTCATAACAATACAAACAAAAGAAATAAAAATGAGAATGCATAAACATTTGTAATTGCAACAATTTTCTGGGTGAAGTGGTGCATTATCTGACAGAAATGCAGGGGTGCCAATATTTTAGGCCATGGCTGTATATGCATTATGTGAATTATTATAGGTTACAAAGCGTTTTGTAGACTTTCACATCTTTAAGGGCTTTTGTAAGACCTCCACTTAACAAATTTCTAAACAACCATTAGGAAATTGATTTAATAATTAATAAGTGTGGAGAAGTTGGAGGCATCAACAATCAGAATTGCTAGTGAGTAATAAACAAAAGGTTTACTATATTGCCCCTGTTTGTTCATTTCAGAGGCACAAGCTAGATATTAACCTTACCTTATTTGGTTTACTAGCTCATAAAATAAAAGTCTTTCAACTGTAGAGTCATCCCAACATAGGGCTGCAGGAGAATGTGAGGAAGATGAATGTACATTATTATAATTGAGGTATAAAGACACACAAAACCCAAATTATTTATTTCATGATTCAGATAAAACATGCAATTTTAAGCAACTTTCTAATTTACTCCTATTATCAATTATTCTTCGTTCTCTTGGTATCTTTATTTGAAAAAGCAGGCATATAAGCCGGACCATTTTGGTAGCCACCAATCAGCAAGCACTACCCAGGTGCTGAACCAAATGTGTAGGCTTCTAAGTTTATATTCCTGCTTTTTCAAATAAAGATACCAAGAGAACAAAGAAAAAATGATAATAGGAGTAAATTAGAAAGTTGCTTAAAATTACATGTTCCATATGAATCATGAAAGAAAGAATTTGGGTTTTGTGTCCCTTTAAAGCATAGTTATTCAAAACAATAAACTCTTCTACCTAGTTCTGAGTATAAACAGACAGTAGATCTCCCTCACAGTAATACGTATAGGAGAGACACTACCAAAGTCACAGGTACATGTATTTCATCTGTGTTCTCTTACATACAAAATGACCTTCCTTTTAAATAAATTGATTAAGAGCCTAACAGAGAAGTGAACATAGTTTTATGAATCTAAATAAATATATATAAACAAAAATGTGTAGTAGTGCAGTTCCTCCCATCTCCCTTCGAGTAACTTGGTGCTCAGAAACCAGTATTCAGGATTGTTATAGATAAGATCAAGGAAGCAAGATAACTTCAGAAGCTAGAAACACAGTAATACAAGTTGTTACTGCAGAGCTTATAGTTCAGGCTTTAAAACAGAGGAGGTCAGGGAGCTCGACACCATGCAACATAATTCTGGACTGTTGAATACTTGTACCATGATGGATACACAACCATTGAAAACAGTTTGTGTTTATTCAATGGCAAATCCACTAGAAAACTCGAAAATATGTTTTCAAACTAAAGGTATTTGGTTTGAAAACCTATGCAAAGCACGTAGCATTGATCAGAGGCGTAACTAGAAACCACAGGGCTCAGTTGCAAGAATCTAAAGTTTAATCCATCAGCTAGTGTAGAGAAAATATTGATCAAGCAATACCACACACACACTTTTTTTCAGCTGGACTTTTGTTAAAAAAATGATTATTTTCATCATGTTTTTAAAAGTTATATTGGTGGCAGACATTTTATTATTGTTTATATTATCATTATTATTATTTATGTTTTTAATAAGAATTAGAAAGCTTTTAACCAGTAATAAATTACTAAACTAATGTATAAAAAGGGGCATGAATGCAACTGAAGAAAGCACAGTTCTAGTCCTATATAAATCCCTGGAATTTAAAGGAACATAAAACGCAATTTTTTTCTTTCATGATTTAAAAAGAGCATGCCATTTTAAACAAATTTCTAACTCATTTCTTTTATCTAATTTGCTTCATTCTCTTGATATAATTTGCTGGAAAGCATATCTAGATGGGCTCAGTAGCTGCTGATTGGTTGCTGCACATAGATGCCACGTGTGATTGGCTCACCCATGTGCATTGCTATTTCTTCAACAAAGGATATCTAAAGAATTAAGCAAATTAGATAACAGAAGAAAATTGGAAGGTTGTTTAAAATTGTATTCTCTACTTGAATCATGAACATTTTTAAGTTTAGTGTCCCTTTAAAAACAAAACACAGTTTTGTGGACCAATTAAAAAAAAAGGAATCGAATTGCAGAACTAGAAAGAGTTCAGAGAAGGGCTACAAAAATAATAAAGGGACTTAAGGATTTGAGTTTTGAGGAGCTAGAGGAAAGTAGATTTAATTTTCAGCAACAAATTTAACTATAAGACCAATAAAACCAAAGAATATGGCTTGAGTAGGTGGTGAATGCCTAGGCAGTAAATACCTTTAAAATATATTTAGATATATTGTTGTCTACAAACAGAATACAAGTTTAGTATTGCATGTGTTAAATGGCCAAAATGTATTACTATCTAATTACTTGGCAGGTTTTGAAAATACAGATCTGTAAAGGTTGAACTTTCATCCAAAGTACTATATTTCTATGTAATCATTAGGCATGTGTCAGTGGTCCAGTTCTATGCAAAATAGTAAAATAAATGACAATTTTTATGATAAAAAAATAATTATAAATTGTATGTAGTATATTAAAAATCACAGAATGTCAAGTCGAAAAAAATGGTTCTCAAATAGCTCCAACCAATATAAGTTTACAAAACAAGTCTTCACAAAAATATGGCAATATTATAAGTGTTTTGTCATATGGTTAAAACCATTCACTAAAATAGTACAGGGTAACTGTGCATGTTTGCTTGACAAAGCCAATCCCACAAACACAAAATGGCTATAATCTGTGTTTAGTTTAAATGGAAATATGTAACGGAAGAACAGAAGTACAGATATTGGGATGCTATCAAATGCTTATCAGATACCAACAATCATGTTATAAACACCCTTTAAAGGGACAGTAAACACCAACATTTTTGTTGTTTTAAAAGGTAGATAATCCCTTTATTACCCATAACCCAATTTTACATCACCAACACAGTTATAATAATATACTTTTTACCTCTGTAATTGCCTTGTTTCTATGCCTCTGCAAACTGCCTCCTTATTTCAGTTCTTTTTTAGCCAATCAGTGCTTGCTCCTAAGAGCGCAATGTTATCTATATGAAACACATGAACTAACACCCTCTAGTTGTGAAAAACAACTAAAATGCTTTCAGATTAGAGGCGGCCTTCAAGGTCTAAGAAATTACCATATAAACCTCCTAGATTTAGCTTTCAACTAAGAATACCAAGAGAACAAAGCAAAATTGGTAATAAAAGTAAATCGGAAAGTTGTTTAAAATTACATGCCCTATTTAAATCATGGAAGTTTTTTTTTTTAAGAGCTTTATTGATACATACTCAAGTTTACAATATTCACAGTAAAATGAGTACAAAGTTGTGTAAACCTACATATATACATTTATATAGCTCTCTATTTTTATTCAATTTTCTGAATTTTGTCCAATAATATCTTTCAAAAGATAAATCTAACTTATACATTTCAAGATAGAACATGAGAAAATCGATTATTAAAGTTGCTTTATTCTATGGGAACATACATAGAAGAAACCTCTTAAAAGAGAGGAGAAAAAGATGAGAAAATGAAGAAGAAAAAAAAAAAGGAAGGAGTGGCGCCTTAGATGGTGCCGTTTCAAATTGCCAAGATCATTTTATGAGTGTCTAATTTGTCTATTTTAAGGTAATGATATCTTTCTAAGGTAATAAGCTCTGAAACTTGTTGTTTCCAGTCTGCCATAGAAGGTACACATTGTGTCTTCCATTTCTTAGGGATGAATTTTTTTGCTCCTGTAATCATTATAAGAAGGAGTGCTAACTTAGCTGGGTCTTTTATTTTGGGCAGTGAGCAAAACAATATACTCTCCAGAGTATTTGGTATGTGTGTGTTCAGCAAGTCTGAGATGAAAGAGAAGATACCCGCCCAGTAGGTTTGTAATCTAGGGCAGGACCACCATATGTGAACGAGAGAGCCCTCCCCACCGCAACCTCTCAAGCATGTGCTGCTCAGAGATGGAAATATTTTATGGAGCCTAGATGGGGTGAGGTACCAACGGCTTAGAAGTTTTAAATTAATCTCCTGTATCGTAGCAGATACTGAGGAGCATTTTGTGAGTTGAAAAGCTTTTGACCAAGAGTCAAAATCAATTTCTTGGGGTACAGGCTATAGTGGATGAAGGTAGTGTGGATTGATCTGCAGTGGAGGTTATTTTATATAAGAGGGATATAAGGTGTCTCGTAGTGTTAGGTAGGATACATAGTCGTTCTCATCCTAACTCACTCCTATATCTGTGGTGGGATATGTAATGGAGCAGTTGGTTAAAACTGAGCCAAGAAGAGAATATCTCTTTGTGAGCTTCAGCCATTTGGGCTTGTGTTTTGTTAATGTTATTTTCTATGAGGAACTGCATGGATCCTGTTTTTATGCTATAGGGTTTTTTGATACTAGAGCCCAATTTACAATACGGGAGATCTACATTTTCAATTATAGGTGTGAGGGGGGGAATTCTTGGTCGAGATGTGTGTACTAGTTGCCAGTATCTTATCCCATTCCGCCAGTGTTTCTGCTGTTATAATATATTTAAGTAGGCCTCTCGGTCTTTGAGATGGGAGAGTCGATGCCAGAGTACCTATATTATTCATTGAGAAAATGTGCCTGTCTCGTTGTAGCCAAGCCTTGGTAGTGTTATTGTGGGACCACTCAATTATACGCTGTAGAAAAATCGCTCTATTATAGACTAGCAAATTTGGCAAACCTAAACACCCCCTCTATCCCTTGGCATGTACATGGTCTTCCTCGGGACCCTGGGTCTTATGTTTGCCCAAATATATTGTTCAATTATGGTCTGTAACTGGTTAATATATCCTTCCTGCAGGGGAATTGGTAATGCTTGGAGGATGTAAAGAATCCTAGGAAGGATTTTCATTTTAATTACCCCTATCCTCCCCAACCAAGAGAGAGGTTTGTTCTTCCAACTTGATAAATCTCTAATAATATCATTTTTTAAAGGGATGTAATTAAGTTTAAACAGATCTTGTATGGAAGGTGTCAGGTATATCCCTAGGTATTTGAGTTTATGATGTTCTACAGTGATATGATATGCCTCTGTCAGAGTTTGTATGTGTTTGGTTTGAGTATTAATATTCATTAACTCTGATTTATTTAAATTAAGGAGAAAGTTGGACACCTCTCCGTAAGATTTTAATTGTTTCAAAAGTTCAGGTATAGAGGTTTCAGCCTCAGTCAGGGTAAAAAGGATGTCGTCCACATATAGCGACTGTTTACATTCCATATCCCCAACCACTATTCCTTTAATTTTGTCATTCAATCTAATCTATTGGACCAGAACCTCAATGGATATGGCGAATAGCAAGGGGGAGAGCGGGCAACCCTGTCTCGTCCCATTGCTAATGTTGAATGTGTTAGAAAGCATCCTGTTAACCCGTACTCTTGCATTTGGGGCTGAGTAAAGAGCCATTGACATATTTAAAAAGGCTTTTGGTATTCCCTTCTCGCTCATTGCCCATTGTAGGAAAGGCCATCCCACCCTATCAAAGGCCTTTTCAGCATCTGTCAAAAATAAGACCATTGGGGTTCCGGTTACTTTTGCGTGGTTCATTAATTGAACAACTTTTGTGATATTGTCCCTCGTCTCTCTTCCAGGAACAAACCCTACCTGCTCACAGGAGATCAGATCAGGTAACAGTTTATTTAACCTATTCGCTAAAATTTTGGCCAGTATCTTCATATCAGTATTAATCAGAGATATCGGTCTGAAATTACCTGGGCAAGTGGCTGGTTTCCCCGGTTTAGCTAAAACTGTGATATGCGCTTCCAGAAGAGTCCCAGTTATTACAGGGTCGTCCCTAAGTTTGTTGAACAAATGTAACATATGTGGAGCTAGAACTCCCTCATATGTTTTGTAATACTTTGGCGTAAAGCCATTTGGACCAGCACTTTTACCCGAAGGAGTATCCTTGATGGCCTGTTAGAGTTCTTCTATCGTTATAGGGGCAGACAAGGAGTCAGCTACTTTGGTATCTACAGTTGGGAGCCTTAAGTCTTTAAAATAGTGGTTCATTTTCTCTTCGAATAAGGGGTAGTCTTGGGATCTAATGTCATACAAGTTATACAATTTGCTATAATAGTTCCGAAAAGTAGCAGCAATTGTGGGACTATCTTTAACTGTTTTGCCTTCCGGTATAACAAGAGAGTGTACATATGTGTTTAGTTGTTTCCTTCTTAAATTTCTAGCTAGGATCTTACCTGGCTTATTACCCCCTTCAAAGTAGTATTGTTTGAGAAATAGTGCCTTGCGTTGATGAATTTCAGTCAAGTGTTGTTTAAGTGAGAGTCTAGCATCAGTAAGGTCGGAAGTAATTTTGTCATCTGAAGGGGTTTTTTTATGGACAATTTCTAAATAACTGATTTTGTGTAACAGCATAGAGTGTTTCTCCCTTGCTAATCTCATAAATCTCCTGGATTTATGTTTTATGAATATCCCTCTAATTACTGTTTTATGAGCCTCCCATTCTACTTGGTAGGATGAGGTAGTGTGTGAGTTGAGTGCAAAATATTCAGATATTTACCTCTTAACGGCGTCCAAAAGAAGTGGGTCGTTTAAGAGAGAGTCATCCAATCTCCAGATCTTATGAGAGATCGGGACATCGGGCCAAGTACTCTGCATGCGACCAGTGCATGGTCAGACCATGTAATTGGTCCAATGTCGCATTTGCATGTGATGGAAAGACCTTGTGAATCAGTAAATATGTGATCTATCCTTGTGTAGCAATTATAGGGTTTAGAATAAAAGGTGTAGTCCCTATCTAGGGGATGCAAAGTCCTCCAAGTATCATGGAGTGTAAGGTTCTGGAATATATTTTTGATGGCCTTCAGCTTGTTATTAGGAATGCTAGATATTCCCATAGAGGAGTCTAGGCGAGGTTCCAAAGAGACATTGAAATCTCCTGCAAGGAATACAACTCCCTGGGAGTGGTCTCGAATCAGATTAGCTATTTTTTTAAAGAACCCGACTTGAACCTGATTTGGTGCATATATATTGAGTGTGATTTGGTGACCAGATAATAGTCCCTTCAAAAGAATGTATCTGCCTTCCGGGTCCCTTTCTATGTGAAGTATTTTTACTGGTAAAGATTTGTGGAAGAGTATGCCAACTCCAGCCTTTTTACTAGGTCCGGAGGCGAAATAAGCTGTGGGGTATTGCGTATTGTGCCTCTTGGGTTCTTTTCCCTTCTGAAAGTGGGTCTCTTGAAACATTAATATATGACTGTCAAGTTTGTTCAAATCTCGGAATGCAATAGAGCGTTTACCAGGGCTATTTAAACCTTTTGCGTTTATTGTGGTTAGTTGTATTGTGTGATCTTGGAACTTACTGGCTTTTGATTGCATCTTGGTTTACGAGAATGAAAAAAAAAGTGAGGAAAAGTTAGAGAATAGTAGAGAAAAATTAGTGTAAAAGAAACACAGTTTCAAGCATGAGTTGAGTGAGTTTCAACTTGTTCTTAAATTAAAATGCAACAGTCAAACAGCGTAATGTAAACAGCACTCACTAAACAATGTAAATTTAACTAATTAACAATTAGAACTAGTAGGGGTAGATAACCTATGTATAGCAAATAATAAACATTAAAAGAATATATAATAATTACACAGCTTTTGAGTAAGGGGAGGAGGGAGATGGAGAGGGTTGGGGAAAGGAAAAAAGGGGGAGGGGAGGAGGGGAGGGAGGGTGAGGAATGGGGAAGGGGTATTAAAGATATCGGGATATATCAGGGTATGTGAGAGGTGAGGAACCATTAGTTTGAGTCAACTTAAAGACAAGAGAGGAAGCATCAACATATAAAGGGATTGTATCCATCTAGTTATCATCAACTTTTTTTTTTCTCTTTTTAAAAGATAAACTTCTGACTGCCGTGCATACATCTAACATCATATAACCCTCCTTCTGTAGCTTTTTTCGATAGTCCCCGTTTACTATCTAAATCTACTCTCTAGGGCTGAGAACCTCTGCAGTTTTAAAGAGACATTTGAGATGGAATAGAGTCTATTATATCACCAGGACTAACATTTCAGTATCCGGTATGAAAAACTTTCTTTTTTTCTGTTTTTTTGCATAGACTTTTAAAGTTGTATAAGGGAGGAACCTAGTCTTATATATATTGCCCTTTGTGTGCAAAATCATGACAGTCCCCCAATAGCTCCCCATATCTGCTCGTCAAAAAAGGTGCCTATCTATGCTTCTGAGACAAAGGTGTCTGCTGGTGCAGTAGAACTGGTCGACTCTCCTCTTGAAGTATGAGGCCACCTCAGCGCCTCCCGGCAAAGCAAGGTCTTTGTAGAACAGTTGGGGGTGAGTTCCTGGCCGATAGATGACTGATTTATTGTTGTGGTTTACAATTAAAGACACAGGGAATCCCCAGCGATATTGTATTTTATTGTTTCGGAGATGGGAAGTTATGTGTGAAAGTTTTCGGCGCTTCTGAAGTGTAGTCGGTGAAAGATCTGTGAATATTTGGATATCCTCTCCTGCATTAGAGACTGGGTGTTTAGCTCTGGCACAGCGGATGATCTCTTCTTTATCCTTAAAACACAGAAATTTTACTATAATGTATCTTGGCGGGGCCTTCGGGGGAGGTTTGCGGCTGAGGGCCCTGTGGGCTCTTTCAATAGGAATTTCTTTTGCTGCAGGGGTGCCTTTTATAACCCTGAAGAGGGCCTGAATATAGCCCTCAATCGCAGGGGGATGAACTGTTTCTGAAATGCCCCTGAACCTGAGGTTGTTGCTCCTGCAACGATTATCCAGATCCTCCATTTTCTCTGTTAAAAAATGGATATGATCTGATTGATTCTGTAGTTCATCTGAGGTGGTTTTTAAGGTTTCAGTGATAGAGCTGTGTTGATCTTCAATCGCCAGGACCCTGTGATCCAGGGCACTCAGATCTTTGCATAGGTCACCAAACAGATTTCTAATCTCCTGTAAAATGCCCTTTTTGTCTTCCTTTGATGATAAATGCTGAATGTCCTCCTTCGTGACAAATGGAGATTGTGATGTGTCAGCTTGTATAACCTGAGCTGTTGCAGAGTCTTGCTTACTAGCCATGGTGTCTTTTATAATGTCAGTCCTAGACTCAATTGGTTTGAGATAATGGCTGAGTGATTTAGTGGTATTGGATTTCCCAGATTTGTTCTGTCTCTTGCAAGGCATTACATTGAGGACAAACACCTGTGTATTTTTTTTAAAAAAAACATAGAATTGTTTTTTTTATCTCTGCTTAGTACAATAATAACCCTTTATAGCTGTTGTGGAGAAGTTGATTGGGTTAATATTTGATATCCCTCCTGCCCTGTCCCCAATAATATATGAGTATACTGGTAAGCCTTTTTGAGGGAGACTCTGAAGTTTATATGAGGATTCTTGCTGTGACGCAGATTGTCCTATTTCTTATTATGATTGAGGTGATCCCTGCTCAAAGTTTGGGGATTAGAGAGCTGTTAGATATATAGGAGCCAAAAACCTACCCCTTCTCAAGGATATAGGCGTATATTTATAAGTCTGTTTGATGGAGACCCTAAGGTTTATCTGGGGATTATGGCTGTGACGCAGTGTGTCTCAGTTACTCTGATGGTTAATCCGGCATCCACAGTAAAGCCCCAAGCCTCAAGGATCCCTTTTCAAACTTGGGGGATCTGAGGGGTGCAAGACAAGAAGAAGCCAAAAACTCGCCCTTATGCCCTATGCAGGGGCTGCTCGTTATATCGCTACTCTCCCGGTCTGTGGAGTAATGACCGGACGGTTTGTGGCACTGCGCCAACCCCTCCTCCCTCAGTACAGACAATTGTCCCGGTACTCACTTCACCTCCCTCTGATCTCAAAAACCAGCAGATCGGAGGTATTGTGTGGCGGAGCGGCGGTGCCTGTGGGGCCCTGTGCTCTATTAGCCTCCTAGGTCCTTGAGCGGTGACACCGCTGTGCAAGGCCTCTCAGTTGTAGGAGGTAGATCCGGGAACTTGAAGTGCGGTAGTCACTCTATAAAAGCTTCACAGATGCCGAATGTTGTAGCTCAGCCTCTTCTTTTATGTTCCCTGGGTTTGGTTAAGCAGTAAGGGGAATAAAGCTGGGATTATGCTGTTTTTACTAACATGGGTGTTTGGAGCCCTTCTATTTTGCGGCCATCTCCCTGCGTGGCCAGACTCCGCCCCGGAAGTTTTTTTTTACTTGACTGTCCCTTTAAATAGTGTCAAAAAATACTCTCACTTGCTGTAGGATGTCACTTTTTTTTTTCAAGTTGAAGATATTGATGTTCTTATAGAAATGAACAGTAGCATAAAGAGAATACTGAAATATTATGCAAAATAAATGTTAGACTTGTGCATGATCGAAAAATTAGTTTTGGTTCAGTTCAGATCGATTCAGATTTTTTCGAATTTCGGTTTGGATCGATTCGAATTCGGAAAAATTTGAATGAAATTGTTTCGGATTCGTTTCGGATTCATTCGGATTCGACTAAATTCATCTGTATTCGGTTCGGTTCGGAAATTCTGAATTTTGGTATGTGTTAGGTGGTATATGCTGTGTATTAGACTAGTATTATTACTGTATATTAGGTGTAAACCATAGCAGAGTGATATAACCTAATATACTGTACAATACTAGTGTAATCCATGGCCATCCGAATTTACCGAATAAATCCGAACTAATTCGGATTTATTCGGTAGATTCGGCACTATTTTAATTCGGAAATTCGAATCGATCCGAATCTCCGAATTTACCGAATTTTCCGAATTTCCTAATCGATCCGAAACGAATCGCACATGTCTAATAAATGCTAATTTTGTAAATTAGTCATGCAAACATATAAAATGAGTACTTTTATACTATTATTCCATATTATTATTTTACAGTGACAATTCAGTACAAACATAATTGTTTTGTAAGATACAGATCATATTATTTGTCTAAGATCAGACATGTTTTAAAATTAATTTGATGTTTATGGCTTTTATAATAAAATGTCTAAAATAATAATAAAATGGGCAGAGTTAGCAAGTTTGTTGTATCTTATTTTTAATGATGGTTATTTCACAGATATTGGGAATAGATTTCAGCTAGATTCTTGAATTCAAGCTTGAGAAGGTAAGTTTACAAAATACCCTTGAATTTTCCTCATTAAAGGGACATGAAAGGCAAAAATTTTCTACAAGCCGTTGCAAAGTTTACCTGCTGTCAAATAATTAATCAAGTAACTTCTTCTGTTAAATATTAGCCATTCTCTTGCATTAGTCATTTGAAATCTGAATAATTTCCTAACCCTTATTTCAACTAATTGTGCCGCCCTAAAATTGCTATCAGGGGCGCGATCCGATATACGGCGCAGGTTTCGGTGCAAGCGTGGAAACCTGCGCCACCCGTAGTTTCACCTTGCACAGCAAGCTATCTCATATACTGCGCCGGCAGTTGCTAAAGTGCCGTAAGTCGGACAAACTAGCGATGTCCAGAAATAAGCGTAAGTACAAATTTCTGGAGTCGCCAGTGACTTACGGCACTTTAGCAACTGCCGCCGCATAAAAAAACTAACTAAAGTATAAAATCTCCCGTTACTGTCTAACACGCCTCCCAAAAATAGCCCGACACGTATATCCCTCTATCCGCAATCCCCCCTCTCACTCCTAATAATAAATATATTAACCCCTAAACTGCCGCTCCTGGACCCTGCCGCCAGCTACATTAAATGTATTACCCCCTAATCTGATCCCCCTACACTGCCGCCAGCAACATTAAATGTCTTAACCCCTAATGTGATCCCCCTACACCGCCGCCAGCTACATTAAATGTCTTACCCCCTAATGTGATCCCCCTACACCGCCGCCAGCTACATTAAAATTATTACCCCCTAATGTGATCCCCCTACACCGCCGCCAGCTACATTAAATGTCTTACCCCCTAATGTGATCCCCCTACACCGCCGCCACCTATATTAAAATTATTACCCCCTAATGTGAGCCCCCTACACCACCACCACCTATAATAACTCTATTAACCCCTAATCTGAACCCCCTACACCGCCGCCACATATTTTAACTATATTAACCGCTAATGTGAGCCCCCTACCCCGCCACCACCTATATTATATGTACTACCCCCTAATCTGACCCCCTTACACCGTCGCCACCTATATTAAATTTATTAACCCCTAATGTGAGCCCCCTACACCGCCACCAGCTACATTAAATGTCTTACCCCCTAATGTGATCCCCCTACACCGCCGCCACCTATATTAAAATTATTACCCCTTAATGTGAGCCCCCTACACCGCCACCACCTATAATAACTCTATTAACCCCTAATCTGAGCCCCTTACACCGCCGCCACATATTTTAACTATATTAACCCCTAATGTGAGCCCCCTACCCCGCCGCCACCTATATTATATGTACTACCCCCTAATCTGACCCCCTTACACCGCAGCCACCTATATTAAATTTATTAACCCCTAATGTGAGCCCCCTACACCGCCGCCAGCTACATTAAATGTCTTACCCCCTAATGTGATCCCCCTACACCGCCGCCACCTATATTAAAATTATTACCCCTTAATGTGAGCCCCCTACACCGCCACCACCTATAATAACTCTATTAACCCCTAATCTGAGCCCCCTACACCGCCGCCACATATTTTAACTATATTAACCCCTAATGTGAGCCCCCTACCCTGCCGCCACCTATATTATATGTACTACCCCCTAATCTGACCCCCTTACACCGTCGCCACCTATATTAAATTTATTAACCCCTAATGTGAGCCCCCTACACCGCTACCACCTATATTAAATTTATTAACCCCTAATGTGAGCCCCCTACACTGCCGCCACCTATATTAAATTTATTAACCCCTAATCTAATCTCCCTACACCGCCGCCACCTATATTAAAATTATTAACCTCTAATCTAATCCCCCTACACCGCAGCCACCTATATTAAATATATTAACCACTAAACCTAAGTCTAACCCTAACACCCCCTAACTTAATTATTATTAAAATAAATCTAAATAATATTAATAATATTAACTAAATTATTCCTATTTAATTCTAAATACTTACCTATAAAATAAACCCTAAGATAGCTACAATATAATTAATAATTACATTGTAGCTATTTTAGGGTTTATATTTATTTTACAGGTAACTTTGTATTTATTTTAACTAGGTACAATAGCTATAAAATAGTTAATAACTATTTAATAGCTACCTAGTTAAAATAATTACCAAATTACCTGTAAAATAAATCCTAACCTAAGTTACCATTACACCTAACACTACCCTATCAATAAATTAATTAAATAAACTACAATTATCTCAACTAAAATACAGTTACATACACTAATCTATATTACAAAAACAAACAAACACTAAATTACAAAAAATAAAAAAAGATTACAAGAATTTTAAGCTAATTACTCCTAATCTAAGCCCCCTAATAAAATAACAAAGCCCCCCAAAATAATAAAATTTCCCTACCCTAAACTAAATTAAAAAAGTAATCAGATCTATTACCAGCCCTTAAAAGGGCCTTTTGCGGGGCATTGCCCCAAAGTAATCAGCACTTTTACCTGTAAAAAAGGAACAACCCCCCCTTTACAACCCACCACCTACACACCCCTACACTAAAACCCACCCGATCCCACCTTAAAAAAAACCTAAGTCTAACCCCCAAGTGGTCCTTACCTGTCCTGAAGACCGGCGGAGAAGGTCCTGTTCCAGGCGGAGAAGTCTTCTTCCAGGCGGTGACCTCTTTTTCCTCCAGGAACCAGCCGGCGCGGAGCGGAGGAGTTGAAGACCGATGACCGCGGAGGTGAAGACCGTCCTCTCTGGAACTGAAGACCGGTGATGCTGGAACTGAAGATCGGCGATGCTGGAACTGAAGACCGGAGCCATGGAGCGTGGAGGATCCTCTTCATACGATCTCCGCCGTCCACTGAATAGGAATTCAAGGTACGAGATTAAAAATGGCGTCCCTTGAATTCCTATTGGCTGATTTGAGCCTTCAAATTCAAATCAGCCAATCGGATGAGAGCTACTTTAATTCTATTGGCTGATTTGAATAGCCAATAGAATAAGAGCTACTGTAATTCTATTGGCTATTCTAATCAACTTCTAAGCCCCTAGCTCGTATATTTCACCCTTCGGCCGTAGTTTTTTGGCCCATAGAGTGATATACCAAACCCGCGCAGTTTGGTATCCAATATACAGTGTAAGGACTTACGTGGCGAAAATGGAGAAATCTTACTCCATTTTCACCTCGCCACAAATTGCAGGCGTAGTAAGCCTTATGCTGAGTATTGGAGCCCCGTAACTCCCTAAACTACCTGCAAAATAAAACCTAACACCTAACGCAACCTGTCAACCGTAATCCCCCGCCGCAATCCCTAATAAAGTGTTTAACCCCTAAACCACCGCTCCCAGACCCCACCGCCACCTACATTAAATGTCTTACCCCCTAATGTGATCCCCCTACACCACCGCCAACTACATAAAATGTCTTACCCCCTAATGTGATCCCCCTACACCGTCGCCAGCTACATTAAATGTCCTACCCCCTAATGTGATCCCCCTACACCGCCGCCAGCTACATTAAAATTATTACCCCCTAATGTGAGCCCCCTACCCCGCCGCCACCTACATTAACTATATTAACCCCTAATCTGAGCCCCCTACCCCGCCGCCACCTATTTTAACTATATTAACCCCTAATGTGAGCCTAGTACCTAGTTAAAATAAATACAAAGTTACCTGTAAAATAAATATAAACCCTAAAATAGCTACAATGTAATTAGTAATTATATTGTAGCTATTTTAGGGTTTATTTTATAGGTAAGTATTTAGATTTAAATAGGAATAATTTAGTTAATATTATTAATATTATTTAGATTTATTTTAATAATAATTAAGTTAGCGGGTGTTAGGGTTAGACTTAGGTTTAGTGGTTAATATATTTAATATAGGTGGCGGCGGTGTAGGGGGATTAGATTGGGGGTTAATAATTTTAATATAGGTGGTGGCGGTGTAGGGGAATTAGATTAGGGGTTAATAATTTTAATATAGGTGGCGGCGGTGTAGTGGGATTAGATTAGGGGTTAATAAATTTAATATAGGTGGCTGCGGTGTAAGGGGGTCAGATTAGGGGGTAGTACATATAAAATAGGTGGCGGTGGGGTAGGGGGCTCACATTAGGGGTTAATATAGTTAAAATAGGTGGCAGCGGGGTAGGGGGCTCAGATTAGGGGTTAATAGAGTTATTATAGGTGGCGGCGGTGTAGGTGGATCATATTAGGGGTTAATATAGTTAATGTAGGTGGCAGCGGGGTAGAGGGCTCACATTAGGGGGTAATAATTTTAATGTAGCTGGCGGCGGTGTAGGGGGATCACATTAGGGGGTAAGACATTTAATGTAGCTGGCGGCGGTGTAGGGAGATCACATTAGGGGGTAAGAAATTTAATGTAACTGGCGGCGGTGTAGGGGGATCACATTAGGGGGTAAGGTATTTAATGTAGGTGGCGGCGGGGTCCGGGTGCAGCGGTTTAGGGGTTAAACAGTTTATTAGGGATTGCGGCAGGGATTGCGTTTGACAGGTAGATAGACATTGCGCATGCGTTAGGTTTTATTTTGCAGGTAGTTTAGGGAGTTACGGGGCTCCAATATTCAGCGTAAGGCTTACTACGCCTGCAATTTGTGGCGAGGTGAAAATGGAGTAAGATTTCTCCATTTTTGCCACGCTGTATATTGGATACCAAACTGCGTGGGTTTGGTATACCACTCTATGGGCCAAAAAACTACGGCCGAAGGGTGAAATATACGAGCGTAACTTCTATGTTACGCCGTATATGTGATACCAAACCAGCGCAAAATTTGGCATCGCCAGCTTTTGCGGGCAACGCTGCATATCGGATCGGGCCCCTATTGGGTTAGGTAGGATAGTGTGCACATCTCCTGCTCATGCTCAGTGTAACTTTGCACACATTTCTGTAAACTAAATTGGTGACATCCCTGTATTTTTCTATTTGCTCGCCGCATGCAAAGGCTACATTTTGATAAGCAGCACTATCTATATCGCCTGTCATCGCTTATACTGTGAAGAAACAGTGCTCTGGTTCCCTGTGCTACTACTATAACCAACAATCCCGTTCTGATTGCGCAGGCCTTTAGTAAAGTATTTTTACTGCGCAGAGAGGAAGTGAAAAAAAAAACGTATGCACATGCGTATAATGATACACAATAAAGCACATGCGTTTGGGAACACAATATTGCTTCTTTCTTATGTAAACTTTATACTAATAGGGGCTTAGCAGTTGGCGGCATTTTAAATACGACGGCATGGACAAAAACTGGGGCTGATTTTGGCACAGAGAAAGAGGAATAAATGTCTTATAATTAAACTTTATTTACAAAATAAGGTATGTGATTTAATATTATTTAGACAATGGCCTCTAGTTATCAAGCCGTCAACCTCAAATACGCTGGAATTCTGCATCGTATTTGTGGCGAGGCTGATTCGCTGTAGTTATCAAGCCCTACAGCCCAGCAAAAGTAGAATATAGTGACGTAAGCTTCGATCCGCCGGACTCAGTCCGACACAGATCGATTCTTACGTCACTCTAGATGTTCCGAATGCAATCTGACTACTTTTGGTAGTTATCAAACTACTACCAGGTACGCTCGCCACTATTCCAGGCCAGCTTACCTGGTTTTCAATCCGCCGCCCTGGAGGTGGCGGATCCCATAGGAATCAATGGGAGTCTGACCATAGCGAAAGCTCATGTTCGCTGCTGCCCGATATCCCGTTGATTCCTATGGGAAGTGTGTACACCTAACACCCTAACATGTACCCCGAGTCTAAACACCCCTAATCTGCCCCCCCTACACTGCCGCAACTAAATAAATGTATTACCCCCTAATCCGATGCTCCCGGAGCCCACCACAACTACAATAAATATGTTAACCCCTAAACCGCCACTCCCGGACCCCACCGCAACTATAATAAATGTATTAACCCCTAAACTGCCGCTCCCGGACCCTGCCGCAACTATAATAAATGTATTAACCCCTAAACCACCGCTCCCGGACCCCGCCGCAACTATAATAAATATGTTAACCCCTAAACCACCGCTCCAGGACCCCGCCGCCACCTACATAATACCTTTAACCCCTATCCTGCCCCCCCCTACACCACCGCCACCTATAATAAATTTATTAACCCCTATCCTGCCCCCCCTACACCGCCGCCACTATAATAAAATTATTAACCCCTAAACCTAAGTCTAACCCTAACACCCCCCCTAACTTAAATATTAATTAAATACATCTAAATAAATATTATTCTTATTAACTAAATTAATCCTATTTAAAACTAAACACTTACCTTTAAAATAAACCCTAATATAGCTACAATCTAACTGATAATTATATTGTAGCTATTTTAGGATTTATTTTTATTTTACAGGCAAATTTCAATTTATTTTAACTAGGTACAAAAGCTATTAAATAGTTATTAACTATTTAATAGCTGCCTAGATAAAAATAAAGTCAAATTTATCTGTAAAATAAAAACTAACCTAAGTTACAATTACACCTAACTATCATTAAATAAATTATTCCTATTTAAAAATAAATACTTACCTATTTTAGGATTTATATTTATTTTACAGGTAACTTTGTATTTATTTTAACTAGGTAGAATAGTTATTAAATAGTTATTAACTATTTAATAACTACCTAGATAAAATTATATTAATTAACTACAAATACCTACAATTAAATACAATTAAATAAACTAAAGTACTAAAAAATAAAAAATAAAAAAATTACAAAAAATAAAAAAATATTACAAGATTTTTAATCTAATTACACCTAATCTAAGCCCCCTAATAAAATAACAAAGCCCCCCAAAATAAAAAAAATGCCCTACCCTATTCTAAATTACAAATGTTAACAGCTCTATTACCTTACCAGCCCTTAAAAGGGCCTTGTGCGGGGGCATGTCCCAAAGTAATCAGCTCTTTTGCATGTAAAAAAAATACAACCCCCCCAACATTAAAACCCACCACCCACATACCCCTACTGTAACCCACCCAAACCCCCTTAAAAAAACCTAACACTAACCCCCTGAAGATCTCCCTACCTTGAGTCGTCTTCAGCCAGCCGACCACTGATGGAACAGAAGAGGACATCCGCAGCGGCCAAGTCATCATCCAAGGGGCGCTGAAGAGGTCTTCCATCCGATAGAAGTCTTCATCCATGCGGCGTCTTCAATCTTCATCCATCTGGAGCGGAGCCTTCTTCAAACGAGCCAACGCGGAGCCATCCTCTTCCAACGACGCCTACCCGATGAATGGATATTCCTTTAAGTGACGTCATCCAAGATGGTGTCCCTCGAATTCCGATTGGCTGATAGGATTCTATCAGCCAATCGGAATTAAGGTAGGAAAAATCTGATTGGCTGGTGCAATCAGCCAATCAGATTGAGCTTGCATTCTATTGGCTGATTGGAACAGCCAATAGAATGCAAGCTCAATCTGATTGGCTGATTGGATCAGCCAATCAGATTGAACTTGAATCTGATTGGCTGATTGCATCATCCAATCAGATTTTTCCTACCTTAATTCCGATTGGCTGATAGAATCCTATCAGCTAATTGGAATTCGAGGGACGCCATCTTGGATGACGTCACTTAAAGGAATATCCATTCGTCGGGTAGGCATCATTGGAAGAGGATGGCTCTGCGTCGGCTCGTTTGAAGAAGGCTCTGCTCCGCTCCGGATGGATGAAGATTGAAGACGCCGCATGGATGAAGACTTCTATCGGATGGAAGACCTCTTCAGCGCCCCTTGGATGATGACTTCGGCCGCTGCAGATGTCCTCTTCTGTTCCATCGGTGGTCGGCTGGCTGAAGACGACTCAAGGTAGGGAGATCTTCAGGGGGTTTAGTGTTAGGTTTTTTTAAGGGGGGTTTGGGTGTGTTAGAGTAGGGGTATGTGGGTGGTGGGTTTTAATGTTGGGGGGGTTGTATTTTTTTTTACATGCAAAAGAGCTGATTACTTTGGGGCATGCCCCGCAAAAGGCCCTTTTAAGGGCTGGTAAGGTAATAGAGCTGTTAACTTTTGTAATTTAGAATAGGGTAGGGCATTTTTTTTATTTTGGGGGGCTTTGTTATTTTATTAGGGGGCTTAGATTAGGTGTAATTAGATTAAAAATCTTGTAATATTTATTTATTTTGTGTAACTTAGTTTTTTTAATTTTTTGTACTTTAGTTAGTTTATTTAATTGTATTTAATTGTAGGTATTTGTAGTTAATTAATTTAATTTATTTAATGATAGTGTAGTGTTAGGTTTAATTGTATCTTAGGTTAGGATTTATTTCACAGGTAATTTTGTATTTATTTTAGCTAGGTAGTTATTAAATAGTTAATAACTATTTAATAACTATTCTACCTAGTTAAAATAAATACAAAGTTACATGTAAAATAAATATAAATCCTAAAATAGCTATTAATTACATTGTAGCTATCTTAGGGTTTATTTTACAGGTAAGTATTTATTTTTAAATAGGAATAATTGATTTAATGATAGTTTAGTGTTAGGTGTAATTGTAACTTAGGTTAGTTTTTATTTTACAGGTAAATTTGAATTTATTTTATCTAGGTAGCTATTAAATAGTTAATAACTATTTAATAGCTTTTGTACCTAGTTAAAATAATTTGAAATTTGCCTTTAAAATAAAAATAAATCCTAAAATAGCTACAATGTAATTATTAATTACATTGTAGCTATATTAGGGTTTATTTTATAGGTATTTAGTTTTAACTAGGAATAATTTAGTTAATAATAGTAAATTTATTTAGATTTATTTAATTAATATTTAAGTTTGGGGGGTGTTAGGGTTAGGGTTAGACTTAGGTTTAGCGGTTAATAATTTTATTATAGGTTGCGGCGGTATAGGGGGGCAGGATAGGGGTTGATAAATTTATTATAGGTGGTGACGTTGAAGGGGGGCAGATTAGGGGTTAATACGTTTAATATAGGTGGCGGCGGGGTCCGGGAGCGACGGTTTAGGGGTTAAACAATTTATTTAGTTGCGGCGGAGTACGGGATCCGCAGGATAGGGGTTAATAAATTTATTATAGGTGGCGGCGGTATAGGGCGGGCAGGATAGGGGTTAATAGGTATAATGTAGGTGGCGGCGGGGTCCGGGAGTGGCGGTTTAGGGGTTAATACATTTATTATAGTTGCGGCGGGGTCTAGGAGCTGCGGTTTAGGGGTTAATACATTTATTATAGTTGCGGCGGGGTCTAGGAGTGGCGGTTTAGGGGTTAATACATTTATTATAGTTGCGGCGGGGTCTAGGAACGGTGGTTTAGGGATTAATAACTTTATTTAGTTGCAGGGGGCTCCGGGGGTGCCGGTATAGGGGGTAGAACAGTGTAGTTTAGTGTGGGTGCTTAGTGACAGCTTATCAATAAAGCTGGGAAAAAGCCGAAGAGCAGCGAGATCGGATGAGTGATAACTATCACAGTCCGCTGCTCATCGCCCCGTACTTGGTGCGCGGCTTTTTGACAGCTTTTTTGATAACTTTGACGAACGTATTCCGGTCCGCGGCAGCGATGTGAGGCGAGCTTAGGCGAGCGTATTGGGGCCGTCGAAGGCAGGTAAGTAGACATTTTGATAACTAGAGGCCAATAACTATATGGGAAAAACGTTAATTGTGTAACAGTTATACCTCCTTTCTAACTAGTAAATAAACAGATCTTTTTTATTGAAAGTAATAATGTATCTATTATATGTATTTAATAAAAATGCTAAAAATAAAATTTATAATAAACAAAAACATTTATAAAATGCTGCTCAGTTATTAAGTCTTATGTTGTTACTTTTTAGTATGATAATAAAAATGCTAAAAAATAAAATTTATAATAAAAAAATAATAAAATGCTGCTCAGTGATTAAAATGTATGTTATTTTTTAATATTATCTATGTCAGTCATCTTTCCTCCATTGCATTGTCTGTTGATACAATCTTCAACTTGAAATAAAGTCTGTTAAAAGGCACAATACTTATACTGTCTGTATTACAAGCAAAGAAATAATAGGAACTAAATAACATGAAGCAATATTAGACCCCGTACACATGACTTCAACTGTAGTTTCCGGGTTTGGCTCTAGTACATGGTTTTAGTATTTTAATAAAGAAATAATACAAATAATATATATTGTAACATGATCTATAGAAGTGTGTTATAATTTTAAAATATCCAAAAATGATCATCACTTTTTAAATTTAAGACACATAAAGAAAAATATATATTTTTTCTTTTTTGGTGGTACAAATTAAAAAAATACTTCTCCCATCAATTTGGCATCAACTGGACATTTCTTCAGATGTCCTTATCTAAATTGCCTTGCCTTAGAGGTACATATGTGAGCAAGCCAATAAAAGACATAAATCAAATGTGACAGTGAAAAGCTCTGCTGAAATACAAATAATTGTTTTACTGACATCTGCTTAATACTGCGTACGATATGAAGTATTGGCAAATGAAAAAAAATCAGGGAAAATGCTAAAGGTGGTTTTACTTCTTAACCTATCATAGTAAAAACAAAAAATAGCTACTGTATCTCAGAAGATTTGTCAACATTAATTTTCCGGTGAAAGCACTCAGATTACAAATCCATAAATTACACAGTACTAATTCACCATTTTCAACAAAAATATAATATTGAGATTTTTATGTTGACAAGACTTTTATACAGATAGATACCTTCTTCTGTAAAAGAAACACAATTACATATATTTATAAAAGTGGTTAGTTATCCTTAATTTTACCAATATATACATGTGCTAATTAAATCAATACACACCAATTGCTGTTTCATAATATTTCAATCATTTGCCTCTTGTGGAATTCATGTTTCTGTCTGTGACAATCGGAGTCTTTCCTAAAGTGAAATTTAAATTTCTGAGTAGCATTACTTTTTACAGATGATCTGAGGCTGACTATAGTATATACTCGAGGAGGCCTATTTAACAACGGTCTGTTGGACCTGATCCGACAGTGCGGATCAGGTCCGACAGACATCGCTGAATGCGGAGAGCAATACGCTCTCTGCATTCAGCATTGCACCAGCAGCTCTTGTGAGCTGCTGGTGCAACGCCGCCCCCTGCAGATTCGCAGTCAATCGGCCCCTAGCAGGGGGTGTCAATCAACCTGATCGTATTCGATCGGGTTGAATTGTGTCGATCTCTGTCCGCCTCCTCAGAGCAGGCGGACAGGTTATGGAGTTTGCTTGATAGATGGGCCCCAAGGTCTCCAGTGCCTCTGGGGAAAGAGAACAATCATAAATTTCAGAGAAAAGATTTTGGAATATCAGAAAACAAATAAATATTGAATGCACAGTTCAATACTTTTTTTTACAATGCCTAATTAAACATTATGGAATTGATCAAAATCTTGGGCTTATATTCAGTAGATAACAATTTCTAAACTTCGGCTGTTATTATCTGTGTCTTTTTCCAGTGATCACAATCAATCAGCCTTATAAAACTCCTAAATCTAAAAACCTGATGCACAGGATTAAAGACAAACAAAATGGCAGTTTTTTGGGTTTAGTGATTACATCACGGATTGAAAGGCTTGAATGTTGATTGATCCCTTTTAATAGCATGTAATAATGGTGACTTGTGTTACCATTATTACATTATTGTTAGGCTCCAAAATCATAGCAATACCTGTGTATCTTTTTTAAAGGGACACTGAACCCAAATGTTTTCTTTTGAGATTCAGATAGAGCATGAAATTTTAAGCAACTTTCTAATTTACTCCTATTATCAAATGTCCTTTATTCTCTTGTTATCTTTATTTGAAATGCAAGAATGTAAGTTTAGATGCCAGCCCATTTTTGGTGAACAACCTAGGTTGTCCTTGCTGATTGGTGGATAAATTCATTCACCAATCAAAAACTGCTGTCCAGAGTTCTGAACCAAGAAAAAAGCTTAGATGCCTTATTTTTCATATAAAGATAGCAAGAGAACGAAGAAACATTGATAATAGGAGTAAATTAGAAAATTGCTTAAATTGCATGCTCTATCTGAATCACAAAAGAAAAATTTTGGGTTCAGTGTCCCTTTAAGGTATTTGAGTAGGGGCATTTTTGTTTTAGTGGGCATATATGTTTGTTGGATTTTTAAGTTCCCTTATTTTTTAGTGTAAAGTGGTGATTATTGCATTTATTAACTAACAGCTAGATTACAAGTTTTGAGCGCTACAGGGAAATTAACGACCACAACATTTTCGGCATTATTTCACCTCCCTATAGCTCTGCTATTACAAGTTTACAAAAAGTAGGCTTGTGCGGGCGATATGGTTGCGTTGAGCTCCATACCGCACCAAAATCAAGCGCTGCTTTGACGTGCTCGTGCACAATTTCCCCATAGACATCAAAGGGGAGTGCCGGCAAAAAAAAGCCTAACACCTGCGATTGCGGAAACAAAAGCTCCGTAACGCAGTCTCATTGATGTCTATGAGGAAATAAAAAGTTATGTTTAAACCTTACACCCTAACATAAACCCGAGTCTAAACGAAGAAGAGTAGATCCGGACCGGCAACCATCATCTTCCAAGCGGCATCTTCTATCTTCATCCGATGAGGACCGGCTCCATCCTGAAGACCTCCATCGCGGACCCATCTTCATCCGGCGACGTCCAACTGAAGAATGACGGTTCCTTTAAGGGACGTCATCCAAGATGGCGTCCCTCGAATTCCGATTGGCTGATAGGATTCTATCAGCCAATCGGAATTAAGGTAGGAATATTCTGATTGGCTGATAGAATCAGCCAATCAGAATCAAGTTCAATCCGATTGGCTGATCCAATCAGCCAATCAGATTGAGCTCGCATTCTATTGGATCAGCCAATCGGATTGATCTTCATTCTGATTGGCTGATTCCATCAGCCAATCAGAATATTCCTACCTTAATTCCAATTGGCTGATAGAATCCTATCAGCCAATCGGAATTCGAGGGACGCCATCTTGGATGACGTCCCTTAAAGGAACCGTCATTCTTCAGTTGGACGTCGCCGGATGAAGATGGGTCTGCGGTGGAGGTCTTCAGGATGGAGCCGGTCCTCATCGGATGAAGATAGAAGATGCCGCTTGGAAGATGATGGTTGCTGGTCCGGATCTACTCTTCTTCCCGGATAGGATGAAGACTTTGGAGCCTCTTCTGGACCTCTTCAGCCACCGGATGATGGATTGCCAGCCCCCGCTTGGGTTGGATGAAGATTTTGGAGCCAGGACGGATCGGTGATACCTGGTGAGGTGAAGACAAGGTAGGATGATCTTCAGGGGCTTAGTGTTAGGTTTATTTAAGGGGGGTTTGGGTTAGATTAGGGGTATGTGGGTGGTGGGTTGTAATGTTTGGGGGGGTATTGTATGTTTTTTTTTACAGGCAAAAGAGCTGAACTTCTTGGGGCATGCCCCGCAAAGGGCCCTGTTCAGGGCTGGTAAGGTAAAAGAGCTTTGAACTTTAGTAATTTAGAATAGGGTAGGGCATTTTTTATTTTGTGGGTCTTTGTTATTTTATTAGGGGGCTTAGAGTAGGTGTAATTAGTTTAAAATTGTTGTAATATTTTTCTTATGTTTGTAAATATTTTTTTATTTTTTGTAACTTAGTTCTTTTTTATTTTTTGTACTTTAGTTAGTTTATTTCATTGTAGTTATTTGTACATATTGTATTTAATTTATTTATTGATAGTGTAGTGTTAGGTTAATTGTAGGTAATTGTAGGTATTTTATTTAATTAATTTAATGATAGTTTAGTGTTAGGTTTAATTGTAACTTAGGTTAGGATTTATTTTACAGGTAATTTTGTAATTATTTTAACTAGGTAACTATTAAATAGTTCTTAACTATTTAATAGCTATTGTACATGGTTAAAATAATTACAAAGTTGCCTGTAAAATAAATATTAATCCTAAAATAGCTACAATGTAATTATAATTTATATTGTAGCTATATTAGGATTTATTTTACAGGTAAGTATTTAGCTTTAAATAGGAATAATTTATTTAATAAGAGTTAATTAATTTCGTTAGATTAAAATTATATTTAATTTAGGGGGGTGTTAGTGTTAGGGTTAGACTTAGCTTTAGGGGTTAATACATTTATTAGAATAGCGGTGAGCTCCGGTCGGCAGATTAGGGGTTAATAATTGAAGTTAGGTGTCGGCGATGTTAGGGAGGGCAGATTAGGGGTTAATACTATTTATTATAGGGTTAGTGAGGCGTATTAGGGGTTAATAACTTTATAATAATAGCGGTGCGGTCCGCTCGGCAGATTAGGGGTTAATAAGTGTAGGCAGGTGGAGGCGACGTTGTGGGGGGCAGATTAGGGGTTAATAAATATAATATTGGGGTCGGCGGTGTTAGGGGCAGCAGATTAGGGGTACATAGGGATAATGTAAGTAGCGGCGGTTTACGGAGCGGCAGATTAGGGGTTAAAAATAATATACAGGGGTCAGCGATAGCGGGGGCGGCAGAATTGGGGTTAATAAGTGTAAGGCTAGGGGTGTTTAGACTCGGGGTACATGTTAGAGTGTTAGGTGCAGACGTAGGAAGTGTTTCCCCATAGCAAACAATGGGGCTGCGTTAGGAGCTGAACGCGGCTTTTTTGCAGGTGTTAGGTTTTTTTTCAGCTCAAACAGCCCCATTGTTTCCTATGGGGGAATCGTGCACAAGCACGTTTTTGAGGCTGGCCGCGTCCTTAAGCAACTCTGGTATCGAGAGTTGCAGTGGCGTTAAATATGCTCTACGCTCCTTTTTTGGAGCCTAACACAGTCATTCTGTGGACTCTCAATACGAGTTATTTTAAAGGTGCGGCCAGAAAAAAGCCAGCGTTAGCTTTTCGGGTCGTTACCGACAAAACTCCAAATCTAGCCGTAAGTTTTTAGTGTAAGGTAGCTTAGGTTTTATTTTACAGGTAACTTTGTATTTATTTTAACTAGGTAGCTAGTAAATAGTTAATAACTATTTACTAATTAGTCTAACTAGTTAAAATAAATACAAACTTACCTGTGAAATAAAAATAAAACCTAAGCTAGCTACAATATAACTATTAGTTATATTGTAGCTTGCTTAGTTTTTGTTTTTTTTTACAGGTAAGTATGTATTTAGTTTTAAATAGGAATTATTTAGTTAATAAGGTTTATTTAGATTTATTTTAATTATATTTAAGTTAGGGGTTGTTAGGCTTAGGGTTTACGTTAGGGTTAGACTTAGGGTTACGTTAGGGTTAGGATTAGGGGTTAATATATTT
Source organism: Bombina bombina (assembly GCF_027579735.1). Lineage (NCBI taxonomy): Eukaryota > Metazoa > Chordata > Amphibia > Anura > Bombinatoridae > Bombina > Bombina bombina. The sequence continues at coordinate 125,745,475 of NC_069504.1, read as the reverse complement.
ATGTAGAGTTAGTGATGTGGAAGGTCAGATGTTTAGGGGTTAAAAATTTATTTTAGTATATTTCGCTGTGGGGGGCTTGCGGTTTAGTGGTTAATAGGTTTATTATAGCGGCGATGTGGGCAGACAGCAGAATAAGGGTTAATAATCTTTAAATAGTGTTTGCGATGTGGAAGGAGGCGGTTTAGGGGTTAATAGGTAGTTTATGGGTGTTAGTGTAACACTTTAGTTATGAGTTTTATGTTACAGATTTGTAACATAAAACTCATAACTACTGACTTTAGATGGTGGTACAGATCTTGTGGTTATAGGGTGTACCACTCACTTTTTGGCCTCCCAGGCAAACTCATAATACCGGCACTATGGGAGTCCCATTCAAAAGGGACTTTTTAAAAAGTGCGGTACTGATGTTGTGTGACGGCCAAAAAGGTGTGTGGTACACCTATACCTACAAGGCTTGTAATAGCGGCGTTATGAAGCATAACAATGCTTTTGTACTCATAATGCAAAACTCGTAATCTAGCTGTAAATTAATTGAGCGAGTTTAATTTGTATCTGCTTGGTGCCGTTTCTTCAGAATGCTATCAAATATAGGACTAGTTTCCATTGAGGTGGTAAATTGTGGAAACTGGTGATAAAAAATCCCCATAGACGTTAATGGAGATAAATATTTTTAAGTTACCACAAGTTTCCACACTTTGCCACCTAAATGAAAACTCAGTGGGCAGAATTTCAGTGTCTTTTGGCCGTTTGCAAAACCAATATATTCAAAAGCCTTTTGGGGTACTAAGTGAAAAAAGTGTTGTCTGTGAAAAATACCCTATAAATGTATTGTTAAGTATTGAGAATTTGAATTGTGATCAGAAAAACAGGACTGAAACATTAGGTGATGGTTTTTTGAAACACTAGTCTGCATATTAGGAGTAAAATAAAGGTGCATTCATTCATTATTTTAAATTAAACTTAAAAATGCACATTTATTTTATGTCTATTTCTACATAACCCCCTTCAGCCACCCTACACAAAGCAAATGTTTTTCATGACGGGAAGTTTCAACCTCTTCTCCAATAGCTGTGCTAGCCATATGGGACTGAACCATATGGCTAGCACACCTATTGGAGAAGAGGTGGCTAAAACCTTATCTTATTTAAAACACCCCTGGGCAGATTTTATTGAATGAACTCATCCAATAGTGGCTCTGTAGTGTTTGATCTAGAAATGATGCCCAAAAGAAAATGCAGCACTGTTTTCAAAGGGAAGGAAGAAAAGATTGCTCAGACTGTTTTTAAAGGGGCATACAACCCACAATTTACTTTCATGATTCCGATAGAACATGCAATTTTAAACAACTTTCTGTTATCAAATTTGTTTGGTATCCTTTGTTGAAAAGCATACTTAGGTAGCCTCAGAAACTACTGATTGGTGGCTGCACATACAGTATAGGCTTCATGTTATTGGCTCAACCATGTGCATTGCTGTTTCTTAAACAAAGGATATCAAGAGAATGAAGGAAATTAGATATTAGAAGTAAACTGGAAATGTGTTTAAAATTGTATTCTCTATCTGAATAATGATAGAAAAAAATGAGTTTCATGTCCTTTTAAACAAGCTGATTAAAAGACCTGTAGAAAAAAACAAATTAGAACTGAATTTAGAGAGGATTGCTTCAGACCTCCTATTTATCAAAAACATTTTTTCACTTCTAAACTGGATGCCAAAATGTATAGATTTCTACAGATTGTCAACATAAATACTGCTTGATACCTCCAATCTCTTAGAACCGGTTGATGCACTATTTCCTGATTAATTAATTATACTTTTCAACTAAAACTGTCCACTTTACTCCATCATATCCTGTTGAATCAAAATTCTAAACATGAAGCTAAACTAAAACATTGTGGATTCGAAGATGTCTTTTCTTGAGTTTAGGATGCACATTTCCAATAAAGGTAAAAATACTACTATATTTGCTCCTACTAGGCTTGATCTGTTTTCTAATGACATCTTTCTTTTTCCAGAAAGGCTGGTGTTTTTGTCTTTCCCTTGTGGAGATTTGTAGAAGATATTGTAAATCTCTGCAGTAATGTGTAATGAAAACAATTGAGGTACTGCAGTATAGTTTCAGTCATCACAATTTAGGACAGGTGAACGCTTCCTATTAGAATTGATTACTTTGTTTAGTTATTTACAATCCTACTTGGGAGCTGATGACTTCGACAATGCTCTGTATTTGGAAATTGCACTTGCTAATAGTTTGCTTCGAGCATCCATTAATTCTTCATTTAAACATATGTATTACTTTAAGGGAGATTCAATTAAAAACATAAAGGGCTAGTAGCGTGCTAACTATTGCGTGTGAGCGGTAGCGGGAATCAGTCGCCTAGATTTGGAGTTTTGCGTTAGCCATCAAAACCAGCGTTAGGGGGTCCTAACGCTGGTTTTTACCGCCCGCTGGTATTTGGAGTCAGTCAGGAAAGGGTCTAACGCTCACTTTGCAGCCGTGACTTTTCCATACCGCAGATCCCCCTACGCCAATTGCGTATCCTATCTTTTCAATGGGATCTTTCTAACGCCGGTATTTAGAGTCGTGGCTGAAGTGAGCGTTAGAAATCTAACGACAAGACTCCAGCCGCAGAAAAAAAACAGGAGTTAAGAGCTTTCTGGGCTAACGCCGGTTCATAAAGCTCTTAACTGCTGTGCTCTAAAGTACACTAACACCCATAAACTACCTATGTACCCCTAAACCGAGGCCCCCCCACATCGCCGCCACTATAATAAATGTTTTTAACCCCTAATCTGCCGACCGCACACCGCCGCCACCTACGTTATACTTATGTACCCCTAATCTGCTGCCCCTAACACCGCCGACCCCTATATTATATTTATTAACCCCTAATCTGCCCCCCCTCAACGTCGCCGACACCTACCTACAATTATTAACCCCTAATCTGCCGACCGGACTTCACCGCTACTATAATAAAGTTATTAACCCCTAATCCGCCTCACTCCCGCCTCAATAACCCTATAATAAATAGTATTAACCCCTAATCTGCCCTCCCTAACATCACCGACACCTAACTTCAATTATTAACCCCTAATCTGCCGACCGGACCTCACCGCTACTCTAATAAATGTATTAACCCCTAAAGCTAAGTCTAAGCCTAACACTAACACCCCCCTAAATTAAATATAATTTAAATCTAACGAAATAAATTAACTCTTATTAAATAAAGTATTCCTATTTAAAGCTAAATACTTACCTGTAAAATAAACCCTAATATAGCTACAATATAACAAATAATTATATTGTAGCTATTTTAGCATTTATATTTATTTTACAGGCAACTTTGTATTTATTTTAACTAGGTACAATAGCTATTAAATAGTTAATAACTATTTAATAGCTACCTAGTTAAAATAATTACAAAATTACCTGTAAAATAAATCCTAATCTAAGTTACAATTAAACCTAACACTACACTATCAATAAATTACTTAAATAAAATGCCTACAATTATCTACAATTAAACCTAACACTACACTATCAATAAATTAATTAAATACAATACCTACAAATAAATACAATTAAATAAACTAACTAAAGTACAAAAAATAAAAAAGAACTAAGTTACAAAAAATAAAAAAATATTACACCTACTCTAAGCCCCCTAATAAAATAACAAAGCCCCCAAAAATAAAAAAATGCCCTACCCTATTCTAAAATTAAAATAGAAAAGCTCTTTTACCTTACCAGCCCTTAAAAGGGCCATTTGCGGAGCATGCCCCAAAGAATTCAGCTCTTTTGCCTGTAAAAAAACACACACAATACCCCCCCCAACATTACAACCCACCACCCACATACCCCTAATCTAACCCAAACCCCCCTTAAATAAACCTAACACTAAGCCCCTGAAGATCATCCTACCTTATCTTCACCACGCCGGGTATCACACCGATCCGTCCTGGCTCCGATGTCTTGAATCCTATCAGCCAATCGGAATTCGAGGGACGCCATCTTGGATGACGTCCCTTAAAGGAACCTTCATTCTTCAGTTGGACGTCGAACGAAGAGGATGGATCCGCGCTGGAGGTCTTGAAGATCAGCCCCTCGTCATCGGATGCAAGAACATAGAAGATGCCGCCTGGATGAAGATGTTTGCCGGTCCGGATGTCCTCTTCTGCCCGCTTGGATCAAGACTTCAGCCGGAGGATGGACGTCACTCTTCAGCCCCCGCTTGGGCTTGGATGAAGACATCGGAGGCTCTTCTGGATCGATCGGTGAACCCGGTGTGGTGAAAACAAGGTAGGGAGATCTTCAGGGGCTTAGTGTTAGGTTTATTTAAGGGGGGTTTGGGTTAGATTAGGGGTATGTGGGTGGTGGGTTGTAATGTTGGGAGGGGTATTGTATGTTTTTTTTTTACAGGCAAAAGAGCTGAATTCTTTGGGGCATGGGGGGGCTTTGTTATTTTATTAGGGGGCTTAGAGTAGGTGTAATTAGTTTAAAATTGTTGTAATATTTTTCTAATGTTTGTAAATATTTTTTTATTTTTTGTAACTTAGTTCTTTTTTATTTTTTGTACTTTAGTTAGTTTATTTAATTGTATTTATTTGTAGGTATTGTATTTAATTAATTTATTGATAGTGTAGTGTTAGGTTTAATTGTAGATAATTGTAGGTATTGTATTTAATTAATTTATTGATAGTGTAGTGTTAGGTTTAATTGTAGATAATTGTAGGTATTGTATTTAATTAATTTATTGATAGTGTAGTGTTAGGTTTAATTGTAACTTAGGTTAGGATTTATTTTACAGGTAATTTTGTAATTATTTTAACTAGGTAGCTATTAAATAGTTATTAACTATTTAATAGCTATTGTACCTGGTTAAAATAAATACAAAGTTGCCTGTAAAATAAATATTAATCCTAAAATAGCTACAATATAATTATAATTTATATTGTAGCTATATTAGGGTTTATTTTACAGGTAAGTATTTAGCTTTAAATAGGAATAATTCATTTAATAAGAGTTAATTTATTTCGTTAGATTTAAATTATATTTAATTTAGGGGGGGTGTTAGTGTTAGAGTTAGACTTAGCTTTAGGGGTTAATACATTTATTAGAGTAGCGGTGAGGTCCGGTCGGCAGATTAGGGGTTAATAATTGAAGTTAGGTGTCGGCGATGTTAGGGAGGGCAGATTAGGGGTTAATACTATTTCTTATAGGGTTATTGAGGCGGGAGTGAGGCGGATTAGGGGTTAATAACTTTATTATAGTAGCAGTGAGGTCCGGTCGGCAGATTAGGGGTTAATTATTGTAGGTAGCTGGAGGCGACGTTGTGTGGGGCAGATTAGGGGTTAATAAATATAATATAGGGGTCGGCGGTGTAAGGGGCAGCAGATTAGGGGTACATAGCTATAATGTAGGTTGCGGCGGTGTACGGAGGGGCAGATTAGGGGTTAATAATAATATGCAGGGGTCAGCGATAGCGGGGGCGGCAGATTAGGGGTTAATAAATATAATATAGGGGTCGGCGGTGTTAGGGGCAGCAGATTAGGGGTACATAGCTATAATGTAGGTTGCGGCGGTGTACGGAGCGGCAGATTAGGGGTTAATAATAATATGCAGGGGTCAGCGATAGCAGGGGGCGGCAGATTAGGGGTTAATAAGTGTAAGGTTAGGGGTGTTTAGACTCGGGGTACATGTTAGAGTGTTAGGTGCAGACATAGGAAGTGTTTTCCCATAGGAAACAATGGGGCCGCGTTAGGAGCTGAACGCTGCTTTTTTGCAGGTGTTAGTTTTTTTTTCAGCTCAAACTGTCCCATTGTTTCCTATGGGGGAATCGTGCACGAGCATGTTTTTGAAGCTGGCCGCGTCCGTAAGCACCGCAGGTATTGAGAGTTGCAATGGCGGTAAATTATGCTATACGCTCCTTTTTTGGAGCCTAATGCAGCCATTCTGTTAACTCTAAATACCAGCGGTATTTAAAAGGTGCGGCCAAAAAAAAGCACACGTAGCTAACGCACCCCTTCTAACGCAAAACTCCAAATCTAGGCCTTTGTCTTTTTGTGTGCAATGAAAAAAGCGCTCGTATTTCAAGTTGAATGTAAACGCGACCGTGAGAGTGAGATTTACTCTCGTCGTGTTAGCATGACTGAAAACCTCATGTAAGGGTAGTGATTTAAGAAAATGTTACACCAGACACAACATAAATACATTTAAAATTACAGTTAAACTCATAGAAACACTATATGATAAACATTATTCATATAAATATTTTTTTTTTAAAAAAAAGTTATAAGGACTCAAAGGTATATGGTATATGAAAAGGTGTTTGACTGCAAAGGGCTATATTGTATATATACATGCAAATATTATATTTTACCTACCCTGTTATTTTTATTGTATGTGTTTTTATATTTAGTGGTTATTATTTTCTTTTCTTATTTTAAATGTATATATTACCATGACTTTGTAACTACAGGCTGTGCTAGTCATAATTTGCAAACCTCTAGCACAATGCATATTTTATCAACTTTATGTCAGCCCATTATGTTAAAAGTTAGTTTAACCAGCTCAGGCCCATATATCTTTCTTGATATTTGTTTAATGGTTTTATTTCCTTACATGGCTACCTCTGTCTTATCTCTGTCATTTTTTGATATTTTCCTTTTCTTTTTGCTTGAATGACCCTTAGCTCAAATGTCCATAAATGCACCCTCCCTATTTGGCCCTAATATATCTCTCTCCCTCAGCCTGATTTAAAATATATCCTGCCCCAGACTTGCAAGCAATACACAGACCTCCCCTCAGCTGTTCAACTGCCCTCTGCTAACAAACAGGTAACTTTCTGGAAGACAGTTTCCCTCCCACCCTACCCATCACCCCACCCACCCCAAGCTCATTTCCTCATTTATAGATAGTCTCCAACAAAACTTTAATTCTCCTGAAATGACAGGTGCAAACACTGATCAGCACATCCTTCCATTCACTTAACCCTATAGAATACATACCCTCTCTCCCTACAAATAGCTATATATCACACATCAATATTATATACTTTTATTTATCTTTTAATTTTATTTTTTTACTATTTGTGTTTTATTTTCATCTACACACCTCATACCACTAACATGAATACAAATATGACCATATTGTTATTCGTGATAACCCTTTTCTCACTCCAATTTTGTTCACATCACTACCGCCATTCACACCTCAAACTGGAAAACAAATTATCATACACCATGGCCTGCAAGCTTGGTGTTCACATTACAAGTCCAAAATCATTGTGATCTCTGAATCGTGGCTAACCGCAAAAATACCTGACTCATACACGGGTATTCATGCCATAGAAATAACAGAGCAAAGAGAGGAGGCAGCATTGTAATTTATGTTGACAATTCCATAAAGTACACCCCCTTCCAAAAATGTAGCTCACCTGCCACCTTTGATTTCCTTTCTGGCACAATTGAGATCCTGTGCAGTAAATAATTGTTGCAGGAATCTACCGCTCACCTAGCTCCCCTGTGCATTCCCTTTCTGATATAGCCCATCTCCCTAGTGAAACCATAGCTCAAAACCCAAAAAGTGAAATTTTGGTCTTTGGAAATTTTAATATTGATTGACTGAATCCTAAAATTAATAGTTTTTGCTCGCTGTTTAAGACTTTTCAGCTAACGCAATTAATCTCCTCCCCATCTCGCATAAACATTAAAAGCCATAACCACACCCTGCTTGATTGGATTCTCTCCACTTCTCCTGACCGAATCCAGGAGGAAGGTGTTCTCCCTAACAGTTTCAGTGACCACTGCTTGGTGTACTGTCTGTGCAAAATAAAGGCTACTAAATCCTCTCCCAAGGTTAAAATCACCAGGTCCTTCAAAAAATGTAATCTTCAATCATTTCTAAATTATATCAAGAACCTCCCCTGGCACAGATGAAACCTAATCCCAGATATAGACTCTGCAGTTGAATTCTTTCAGTCCGAACTCCTACAAGTTTGGAATTTGCATGCCCCGCTGCGTAAGGTGAGAATAAAAGGAGCACATATGAATTGGATCATAGCTGACCTCATTCAAATGTACCAGTTTCAGGATTCATTGTGGTCAAAGTTCAAGCATACTGGCTCTATGAACGATCACTGTGTATATAGACAATGGCGAAATATATGCACTAAACAAACAAAATTGGCCAAGGCCCAATATTTCTGTGAAAATCTGAACAATATATCAAACCCTAGAAAGTTTTGGAAAGTCATAAATAACTTACACACTCCCTCAATCCACTCCCAAGTTCCAACCCTCCACTGTCAAAGTGGACAACCAAACCCTGCAACTTCCTTTAGAAGTAGCAAATGCCTTTAACAATTATTTTGTCCGATGCTCCACCACCCTGATTGACAAACTAATAAATGACACGCATCCTGAAACTACAAATGTGGATCAGGCCCCACTAAATCTGCAAAGACCCAATATAGAGAAGTTCAATTTTAGAACTGTACCTATCTATCAGCTAGATTACAAGTTTTGCGTTATGACTCAAATAGCATCGTTATGGGCCATACAGCCTCATTTTCCCTAACGCTGCTATTACAAGTTTCTGTAGCGCCACAAAAATCACCATCTACGCTCAAATCCAGAACGCTCTCCCAGACCAGTAGTTATTGATAGATTGTTACCAAAAACATTCACAAATCGTTTAAAAAATATTATACAAAATACACTTACACTCATACAAACACTCGACAATTTTTAATTTAGAATGTATTAAGAAAAAAATATATAACGGATAAAAGATACGAGATCTCGGGTGTTAGAAAAAAAAGGCACAAAAAACAATTTTACATTGACTTACATAGACATACATGAACATACACTCATCTAGCTACATCTACGTACAAATATCATCACATACATACAGAATTAGATACATACAAACAATATACAGCACATTACATGATGATTTAGCTACTTTTTCACAGAAGGACATGACGTCACTCACTTTACGCTCAACACAACTGTTGGAAGTTTTTTTTCTTGCAATTTCTCGCCTCCATTGACTTCTATGGGCAATACGTGCTCGTGTACGCAGATTTCCGTAACGCAAAAGCGATTTTTCTCCTTTAAAACTTGTAATAGCAGCGTTAGAATTGTGGCACTAATTCATTCATTCTTGCTTTGATCCCGCTATGACAAATAGATCAAGAAATAGACTATTTGACACTGGAGTTATGGCTTTTAACTTGTGTGAACATCACTACAACATCAAATTCTTTTACGAAATTACATTACATCAACTATAAATCACGATCAATTCTATCATCACCGATACGAAATCGGTTTAAAGAATTAACTCATATTTAAACAGACAGAAAAAAGACTTTTTAAGATTTCATTATTCACTACAAGTAGGCAATTTTAAACACTTGTCTCATTTACGTCTATTATAGCATTTCATTTATTCAAGTCATATGCTTGCATGAACAGCATATCTAGATAGGCTCACCCAGTGGCGGCTGGTGAATTTTTAAGATGGTGGTGCACAAGACCATGCCCCTTTGAGAAAGCCACACCCCTTTGAGAAAACCACACCCATTTGAAAAAGCCACGCCCATTTGAACCAGCAGTGTTTTTGGTCGTTGTCTTGTTGAAATATCCAGACCCAGCGTAACTTCAACTTTGTGACTGATTCCTCGACATTATTCTCAGTTTGTAGGACACAGTACGCCCCTGTATGAAAAGCAGCAGTGAATTGCACTTCCCCAGTTCCACCCAGGACATGCCTTACTCCACCCATAACACACCCAAGATGCACTACCATTACCCCACAACTTTACTAAGGACCCATCCATAAAACACTAGTGATCCAGCTCATAAGTCTAATGTTAATCTTAGTTACTGGATTTCAGAGTAAAATATTAATGTATTTAATTAGCACGCATTGCAAATTTTTTGATTGACATGCCTGGCTGACATATGTATTTAGTACTTATGTACTAAATACATATGTCAGCCAGGAGGCATGTCAATCAAAAAACAAGGAGTCTTTTAGAATCAATGTAGGGAGAGAAGAAAAGGTATTATTAAAAGGGTAGAAAAATGTACAAAGGTTACTGCTGGCTTTTAAAGGTTGAATAAAAAAAATCTAAATCTAACACAAAGTATATAATCTAATCTATTCTATTTAATAAATTAATCTCTAGTAAAACATAAAATGACTTTGCAAAATGGATAATTGAAATTAAAAACGTGGTTCCCCATAAAAAAACATTACCATCGCCCCCATTTAAGTGATTGTTGTTTTGTTTTTATTTATAAATGTATTTAAATTTTATTCAGAGTAGCAGTAGCAATTTTTTTGGAAATCATCCCTGTATGCTCTTTAGGACTACACCAGGTCATGGACAGAGGAATAGGTGAAAGGGACAGAGAAAAAGCTCCTCTAGGGCTAGACAACCAGGACAGAGAAGACATTTCTAAAGCTCTAAGTCAGTACTACTACATATATTCCCTGCAATAAAATGATGCGCCCATCCAGCCCCCCCTGCAATAAAATGATGCCCCCAGCCAGCCCCCCCTGCAATAAAATGATGCCCCAGCCAGCCCCCCCTGCAATAAAATGATGCCCCCAGCCAGCCCCCACTGCAATAAAATGATGCCCCCAGCCAGCCCCCTGCAATAAAATGATGCCCCCAACCAGCCCCCACTGCAATAAAATGATGCCCCCAGCCAGCCCCCACTGCAATAAAATGATGCCCCCAGCCAGCCCTCCCTGCAATAAAATGATGCCCCCAGCCAGACCCCACTGCAATAAAATGATGCCCCCAGCCCCAGCCAGCCCCCACTGCAATAAAATGATGCCCCCAGCCAGCCCCCCTGCAATAAAATGATGCCCCCAGCCAGCCCCCCCTGCAATAAAATGATGCCCTCAGCCAGCCCCCACTGCAATAAAATGATGCCCCCAACCAGCCCCCCCCTGCAATAAAATGATGGCCCCAGCCAGCCCCCCCTGCAATAAAATGATGCCCTCACCCAGCCCCCACTGCAATAAAATGATGTCCCCAGCCAGCCCCCACTGCAATAAAATGATGCCCCCAGCCAGCCCCCCCCTGCAATAAAGCTGTGTGCTGCGTTACAAACTCCCCTTTCCTCTCCAGAAATACTGTTCTAATATAATAGTGCACTGAGTGTGTTAATTACATCAAGGAGGCTCCTTGATGTAATTAACACACTCAGTGCTCCATGTCCGTGCTGTGCCTGTCACATACCTGTAATAAGTTAACCTGGCTGGCCCCTGCTCCGGTCCGGTCCAGACTCCAGAATATGACAGTGCTGTGACAGAGGCGCTCTGTAAAACAAGGCTCCTCTCCTAAACGGCTATCTCCTCGATTTTCGCGCCGTTGAGGGGGAGGAGCCTCGTGGGGGACGTCACGCAATGTGGACGCAACAGCGTATCACAGTAAGGCTGGCTAAGGCAGTGGGAGGAGGCAGAGGCAGAGCACAGGCTGAAGTACAACACTGCACACTTCAGCCTGTGCGATTAAGGCTCTATGAGCAGTGCCGGGCTGGGAGGAGCTACGCCTGCACAGTGAAGCATAGGATCACTGTGCAGGATAGGGGCTCTCTCTATTCGCACGTGCGAATCTTAGGTGTGTCTCTGTGCACAGCAGCCTGGTCGGGAGAGGAGGAGTGAAGAGGCTAGTGATGTGTCACGCATGACGCAGCTGTTGTCAGGCAGAGCCAAATACTGTCTCCCTCTGCTATGCTCGCAGCTCTGTTGTGTGTGTCCGCCCGGTCCTAGCTCCCTCTCTCCTGCCTCCCTGCTAGTATGTAGTGGCAGACTGGCAGAACTTAGTCAGTTGCTGGGGAATCTGGGGATATATATAATAATAAAATATTAATTTTTCAGATAGGATCATAAGATGTTATTTGAAAAATTATATTTTATTAAACAAATATTTTTTTTTTTTGCTTAATTTTTTTTTTCCTCCTTGCCCTGGCTGAGGGTTCACGTGCGAATGTGTACAAACGGAGGAGCCTCCACTGGGCTCACCAGATGATGATTGATGGCTGCACATACATGCCTTTTGTCATTGCCTCACACATGTGCATTGCTCTTTAGTCAACAAACGATATAGAAACAATGAACACATTTATATCATACAAGTACATTGGACGGTTGCTTAACATTGGATTCTCTCTCTCAATCAGGAAAGCTAAATTATGGCTTAAGTGTCCCTTTAACATCATGATTTAAACATAATATAACATTAGGAATTCTGTAGAATAATAAGAAATCATTAAAAAATATTAGAATTGTCGCTTTTTTGGAAGGAACAACAATGCTATACTGCTTTATATAAATGAAGAGATGCGGGAGAGAATCACAATACATACATATATGTGCATAACACGCATCAGACAACAGCAAAGCACACATTTATCTTTTTAATTATCACACAATAAGAATGTTGCAAAATACAACAACAGAACGAAGATTTGCAAACTAGACAGGCATGTTGCTAATATGATGAAATCATTCTAAGCTTAAACCATACAGATTACAGCATTAGGAACGTACCGCTCCTTTCATCAGTTTCTCACTCAATACTACAATATTACATATATGTAGATGAGAGGGTTGGAAGATCTTCATTATTACTGCGGTTTCAATGGGACACGTAAAATATTGAGATCTTGCCAATCACTTATATATAGAATATTATAGATGTCAGCCGTTATCGTTTTGCAACAATATTGCAGCAACATTGATCGATCAGATTCTATGCCATGTCTATTCACACATTATACACAAGTATGCACTTTCAATCATGTTAGCGTGGATGTGTGGTTTATATATTATATAACATCACGTTTACTAAGTATTTGTTATGCATATGAACAAAAATCACGAAGATGCACTGTATATGTTAGATTTTACACTTTCACATTATGATTTATTGGGGGAAAACAAAATTTCAGCAAACACCTAAAAAAACCGTTGACTTTGAAAGCATTCGCGCCGCTCACATACAATCAAGTGGAAACAATAAGCAATCATTATGAACATGCTACCATTGGACATTTTGCACTATAAATCCCCCAAACAACATGGCCAAAGCACCCCTTGTGATCGACATTGTATCAAAACGCTTTTGTGTTTTTGCATACCTTGTTACTCCTTGTGCGTTTGCTCTGCTGTTTGTCTTTGTTCTGCTTGGCTTGGCAAATACGGATGATCCGCAGTTAGCTTGTGTAGGTGCTGTTAGACAAGTTTTGCACAACAGAATCAGGCAGGCTCGGCATCTCCAAGAGAGGTGTGGGGAATGTCTGATCAGAGGTCCTCGTGTTGAAAGGGTGAGGCCCACCTTTGAGAACATGAGCGACTTTGAGGCTTATGATAAGTATAGGCTCAATCAGGAGCAACTCATGGGCCTTTACGAAGTACTTAAACCTCATCTGGAGCCATGTAAACATATGCAGACTACAATCCCTGGCATGACCAAGATGCTATGCTGCATACATGTCCTGGCCTCCGGACGTTTTCAATCCTCAGAGGGGTACATGCATGGGTTGTCCCAGGGTACCTTCTCTGTGGTTTTTGACAAGTTTCTGGACGCCATGGTACAAATTTGTAAGCTTTACATAGGATTCCCTCAAAATTAGGACGATTGGAGGAGACTTAAGAGTGAATTCTATGCAATAGCTCAAATGCCCAATGTCTTGGGAGCAATAGATGGCACCCACATTGTGCTGCGTGCTCCAGCAGAAGAGATCCCCTACCGAAATCGCAAACGCTTTCATAGTCTGAACGTGCAGTTTGTTTGCGATGCACGGATGAGGATTATGCAGGTGTGTGCGAATTTCGGGGGGGGGGGCTAGTCATGATGCCCGCATACTCAGGCAGTTGTCACTGTGGCGGCAGTTTGAGGACAGACAGTTTCCCCATGGGTGGCTCGTTGGTGAGTACTTGTGCACAGCATGGTTAAGTAGTTAGACAATTGCCACTGTAATGTTCAAAAACAGTTGTGTTTGTGTAATGTGCAAAATGTGCAGATATAGGATGCGCTTTAACCATTTTTTGTCTCTTTCAGCAAATGTCTAGTTTTAGCAAAAAACGCATATGTAGCAGGTCATAGCTTAAATGTGCAGATTTAGGATGCACTTTATCCATTTATTTGTCTTTCAGCAAATGTCTAGTTTTAGCGAAAAACGCATATGCAGCAGGTCATAGCTTAAATGTGCAGATATAGGATGCGCTTTAACCATTTATTTGTCTCTTTCAGCAAATGTCTAGTTTTAGCGAAAAACGCATATGTAGCAGGTTATAGCTTAAATGTGCAGATATAGGATGCGCTTTAACCATTTTTTTGTCTCTTTCAGCAAATGTCTAGTTTTAGAAACAAACAGATATGTAGCAGGTCCTAGCTTAAATGGGCAGCTATAGGATGCGATTTAACCATTTATTTCTATCTTTCTGCAAATATCTAGTTTAGGCGATTTTCAAATACACAAATGCATTGTATCATTTGATTTAAATGTATTTTCATATCATAATTTGTAAGATATTTGTAATATTGACATTTTGTAATGTTCATTATTTATAGGTGATTCGGGTTACATGAGCCGGCCTTGGCTCATTACTCGTTGCGTAACCAAACAGAAGACGCCCAGGTGCACTATAATCAGGCGCACAAGCGGACCAGGGCTGTAGTGGAGCAGATGTTTGGGCTCCTCAAAATGCAGTTACGATGCCTGGACAGGTCTGGAGGAGCCCTCCAATACAGCCCTGGTAAGGTGGCGAAGATCGTTATAGCCTGCAGCAGCCTTCATAACATTGCTCAGCGGGCTGGGATACTGCAGGCTGTCCAGGCACCCCGAGACCTCCTCTAAGATAAGGAGGACGAGCCAGTTCTAGAGGGGTCATTCCGGGATGAGGGGGTCAATGTCAGAGCCAACATTATCAACCGCCATTTCAGATGGTAAATACTATGTTATATAGGAGCATTGTGAATATGTGAGACTTTGAGTAAAATGAAAGTAGAATTGTGCAAACATGTTAGGATTGTTCAAGAAATGATTATAGAAAAATCTAAAATATATTTTATTATCATAGGTAATTTGTACATCATATGATTCTCGCATAGGCTCCTGTAATGACTGTGCCACCTGATTTTTAAATACAACATCAGATGGTAAGTAGACACAATGGCATCTACTTATCAAGCCGTCAGCCACAAATATGCTGGAATTCCTCAGTGTAATTGTGGCGAGCTTGATTCTCCTTAGTTATCAAAGCCTACAGATCGACAAAAGTAGAATTTTGTGATGTAACATACGATCCGCCGGTCTCAGTCCGACACAGATCGATGCTTACATCACTACAGATGTTCCGAATGCAAATTTAGCACTATCTGACTACTTTTGCTAGTTAACAAATGTCTACCAGGTACGCTCGGCACTATTCTGGCCCAGCGTACCTGGTTTTCAATCCGCCGCCCTGGAGGCGGTGGAT
Organism: Bombina bombina; assembly: GCF_027579735.1. Classification (NCBI taxonomy): domain Eukaryota; kingdom Metazoa; phylum Chordata; class Amphibia; order Anura; family Bombinatoridae; genus Bombina; species Bombina bombina. The sequence continues at coordinate 125,729,964 of NC_069504.1, read as the reverse complement.
GCCATAGGAATCAATGGGAGTCTGAAAGCAGCGAAAGCTCATGTTCGCTTCTGCCCAATATCCCATTGATTCCTATGGGAGAATAAAAGTTACGTTTACACCTATCACCCTAACATGTACCCCGAGTCTAAACACCCCTTACCTGCCGCCCCCTACACCGCCGCCACCTACATAATGTTATTAACCCCTAATCTGCCGCCCCAACATTATACTTATTAACCCCTAATCTGCCCCCCTACACCGCCACATTTAAATTAAACTATATTAAACTAATAATTAACCTATTCTATTATAATAAAATTACATTAAACTATATTAAACTACTAATTAACCTATTCTAACTATTATAATAAAATTACATTAAACTATATTAAATTAATAATTAATCTAACCTAACTTTTATACTAAAATTACTAAAAATGATAAATTAAAATAACTATATTATATATTTAAACACCTAACCCTACTCAAATAATTTAATTCTACATTAAAAAATTACAAAGTTACAAAAAACTAAGGCCTAGATTTGGAGTTTTGCGTTAGAAGGGGTGCGTTAGCTACGCATGCTTTTTTTTGGCCGCACCTTTTAAATACCGCTGGTATTTAGAGTTCACAGAATGGCTGCGCTAGGCTCCAAAAAAGGAGCGTATAGCATATTTACCGCCATTGCAACTCTCAATACCAGCGGTGCTTACGGACGCGGCCAGCTTCAAAAACGTGCTTGTGCACGATTCCCCCATAGGAAACAATGGGACAGTTTGAGCTGAAAATAAACCTAACACCTGCAAAAAAGCAGCGTTCAGCTCCTAACGCAGCCCCATTGTTTCCTATGGGGAAACACTTCCTAAGTCTGCACCTAACACCCTAACATGTACCCCGAGTCTAAACACCCCTAACCTTACACTTATTAACCCCTAATCTGCCGCCCCCGCTATCGCTGACCCCTGCATATTTTTTTTAACCCCTAATCTGCCGCTCCGTACACCGCCGCAACCTACATTATAGCTATGTACCCCTAATCTGCTGCCCCTAACACCGCCGACCCCTATATTATATTTATTAACCCCTAATCTGCCCCCCTCAACGTCGCCGACACCTACCTACAATAATTAACCCCTAATCTGCCGACCGGACCTCACCGCTACTATAATAAAGTTATTAACCCCTAATCCGCCTCACTCCCGCCTCAATAACCCTATAATAAATAGTATTAACCCCTAATCTGCCCTCCCTAACATCTCCGACAGCTAACTTCAAGTATTAACCCCTTATCTGCCGACTGGACCTCAACGCTACTCTAATAAATGTATTTACCCCTAAAGCTAAGTCTAACCCTAACACTAACACCCCCCTTAGTTAAATATAATTTAAATCTTACGAAATAAATTAACTCTTATTAAATAAATTATTCCTATTTAAAGCTAAATACTTACCTGTAAAATAAACCCTGATATAGCTACAATATAACGAATAATTATATTGTAGCTATTTTAGGATTAATATTTATTTTACAGGCAACTTTGTAATTATTTTAACCAGGTACAATAGCAATTAAATAGTTAATAACTATTTAATACCTACCTAGTTAAAATAATTACAAAATTACCTGGAAAATAAATCCTAACCTAAGTTACAATTAAACCTAACACTACACTATCAATAAATTACTTAAATAAAATACCTACAATTATCTACAATTAAACCTAACACTACACTATCAATAAATTAATTAAATACAATACCTACAAATAAATACAAATAAATACAATTAAATAAACTAACTAAAGTACAAATAAAAAAGAACTAAGTTACAAAAAATAAAAAAAATAAAAAAATATTTACAAACATTAGAAAAATATTACAACAATTTTAAACTAATTACACCTACTTTAAGCCCCCTAATAAAATAACAAAGCCCCCCAAAATAAAAAAAAATGCCCTACCCTATTCTAAAATTAAAATAGAAAAGCTCTTTTACCTTACCAGCCCTTAAAAGGGCCATTTGCAGGGCATGCCCCAAAGAATTCATCTCTTTTGCCTGGAAAAAAAAAACATACAATACCCCCCCCAACATTACAACCCATCACCCACATACCCCTAATCAAACCCAAACCCCCCTTAAATAAACCTAACACTAAGCCCCTGAAGATCTTCCTACCTTATCTTCACCACACCGGGTATCACACCGATCCGTCCTGGCTCCGATGACTTGATCCAAGCCCAAGCGGGGGGCTGAAGACATCCATCCTCCGGCTGAAGTCTTGATCCAAGCGGGCAGAAGAAGACATCCGGACCGGCAAACATCTTCATCCAGGCGGCATCTTCTATGTTCTTCCATCCGATGACGAGCGGCTGATCTTCAAGACCTCCAGTGCGGATCCATCCTCTTCTTCCGACGACTAGACGACGAATGAAGGTTCCTTTAAGGGACGTCATCCAAGATGGCGTCCCTCGAATTCCGATTGGCTGATAGGATTCTATCAGCCAATCGGAATTAAGGTAGGAAAATTCTGATTGGCTGATGGAATCAGCCAATCAGATTCAAGTTCAATCCGATTGGCTGATTGGATCAGGCAATCAGATTGAGCTCACATTCTATTGGCTGATCGGAACAGCCAATAGAATGCGAGTTCAATCTGATTGGCTGATTAGATCAGCCAATCGGATTGAACTTGAATCTGATTGGCTGATTCCATCAGCCAATCAGAATTTTCCTACCTTAATTCCGATTGGCTGATAGAATCCTATCAGCCAATCGGAATTCGAGGGACGCCATCTTGGATGACGTCCCTTAAAGGAGCCTTCATTCGTCGGTAGTCCGTCGGGCCAGCAGGATGTTCCGCGTCAGAGGTCTGCAAGATGGATCCTGAAGAAAGAAGATTGATATCCCCGCTTGGAAGATGACATCGCCCGGATGGAAGACTTCTTCAGCGCCGCTTGGAGGATCACTTCATCGGATGGAAGACTTCTTCAGTGCCGCTTGGAGGATCACTTCATAGGATGGAAGACTTCTTCAGCGCCCCTTGGAGGATCACTTCTGCCGCTCCGGATCTCCTCTTCAGTTTCATCGGTGGCTCGGCTGAGTGAAGACGACTCAAGGTAGGATGATCTTCAGGGGGTAGTGTTGGTTTTTTTAAGGGGGGTTTGTGTTAGATTAGGGGTATGTGGGTGGTGGGTTTTAATGTTGGGGGGGGTTGTATTTTTCTTTTACAGGCAAAAGAGCAGTTTTCTTTGGGGCATGCCCCGCAAAAAGCCCTTTTGAGGGCTGGTAAGGTAAAAGAGCTTTGAACTTTTTTTAATTTAGAATAGGGTAGGGCATTTTTTTATTTTGGGGGGCTTTGTTATTTTATTAGGGGGCTTAGAGTAGGTGTAATTAGTTTAAAATTGTTGTAATACTTTTCTAATGTTTTTAAATATTTTTTTATTTTTTGTAACTTAGTTCTTTTTTATTTTTTGTACTTTAGTTAGTTTATTTAATTGTATTTATTTGTAGGTATTGTATTTAATTAATTTATTGATAGTGTAGTGTTAGGTTTAATTGTAGATAATTGTAGGTATTTTATTTAATTAATTTATTGATAGTGTAGTGTTAGGTTTAATTGTAACTTAGGTTAGGATTTATTTTACAGGTAATTTTGTTATTATTTTAACTAGGTAGCTATTAAATAGTTATTAACTATTTAATAGCTATTGTACCTGGTTAAAATAAATACCAAGTTGCCTGTAAAATAAATATTAATCCTAAAATAGCTACAATATAATTATAATTTATATTGTAGCTATATTAGGGTTTATTTTACAGGTAAGTATTTAGCTTTAAATAGGAATAATTTATTTAATAAGAGTTAATTTATTTCGTTAGATTTAAATTATATTTAACTTAGGGGGGTGTTAGTGTTAGGGGCAGCAGATTAGGGGTACATAAGTATAACGTAGGTGGCGGCGGTGTGCGGTCGGCAGTTTAGGGGTTAAAAAAATGTAATTGAGTGGCGGCGATGTGGGGGGACCTCGGTTTAGGGGTGCATAGGTAGTTTATAGGTGTTAGTGTACTTTAGAGTACAGTAGTTAAGAGCTTTATGAACCGGCGTTAGCCCAAAAAGCTTTTAACTCCTGGCTTTTTTACTGCGGCTGGAGTTTTGTCGTTAGAGTTCTAACGCTCACTTCAGCCAAGACTCTAAATACCGGCGTTAGAAAGATCCCATTGAAAAGATAGGATACGCGAATGGCGTAGGGGGATCTGCGGTATGGAAAAGTCACGGCTGCAAAGTGAGCGTTAGACCCTTTAATGACAGACTCCAAATACCAGCGGGCGGTAAAAACCAGCGTTAGGACCCCCTAACGCTGGTTTTGACGGCTACCGCAGAACTCTAAATCTAGGCGTAAGTTACAAAAAATAACAAACACTAAGTTACACAAAAAAATAAACACTAAGTTACAAAAAAGAAAAAAGAAATTATCAAAGCTTTAAACTAATTACACCTAATCTAATAGCCCTATGAAAATAAAAAATCCTTAAAAGGGCATTTTGCGGGGCATTGCCCCAAAGTAATCAGCTCTTTTATCTGTAAAAAAAAATGCAAATACCCCCCCATCAGTAAAACCCACCCGCTTCACAGTGACAGACCAAACTCCCTGCTTAACACACCGCAAAAACCGCAAACAGTCCATTTGCACAACCGCAAACTCCCCATTTGCACAAGGTTGGATACCAAGCTAGCCATGTCCCGTTCCTTGTCCTCACTGATGTCATTGAAGGTCTCTTCCTCCACCCAGCCATGTAGAACACCAAGGGTCCCCGAAAGGTGACAACAAGCCCCCTGGGACGCCTGCTGTGTTTGGTCTTCCACCTCCTCAGAGCCACCTTCCTCCTCTGACTCCTCTTCTTCAGACTCCTCTCTCTGCATTGCCTCTCTCTGCGTTATTATAAGGTGTGTTAAGTTGTACTATTCCTATCAGTTTAATCCCTGTGGTGTCCCCTATCAGGGGACGTGTATATGGCATGGATTTTTGGAACCGGGAGATGGAAAAAGATGCTTGGTCGGTCCGGCCACGAGATAGATAGATTTGATAGATAGATACATAGATTAGATAGATAGATAGATCAATAGATACATTTGATAGATTCGATATATAGATAGATAGATTTGATAGATAAATAGATAGATTTGATAGATAGATAATTTCCCAGACATAGAATTACAAGACGTGCGGTCTGGGACCCATGGTAAGGTTCCCAGAGGCAGTTGCGGTGCCAGGGAACGTGTATATGGCATGGATTTTAGGAACCAGGTGGGAGATGGAAAAAGATACTTGGTCGGTCCTCCTACTTCAAATTTGGGGCACTGCACGTGCAATCTACTGTGCCACCAGATATGAGTGGTGTGTTAAGTAGTACTATTCCTGTCACTTTAATCCCTGTTACGTGCCTTTTTTTGTTTTGTTTTTTGAAGCCACAGTGCAGCACCAGAGGCCAGAAAAATTTGGCATGTACACATGCCTGAAAAATTAGGTATTGTTGCAGCCACTGCTGTAGCAGCGGACAGAAATATTGATGTTTGTTTCCCTGCCAGAAAGTGCCCTAAAACATTGCGGCTTGAACACGAGTTGGTGGCGGATAAGTCACGCAAGTCATCCGGCATTCGTAGATAACATACAGCAGCTTGTGGACCATTTATAGCCCAAGGCAGATCATCTCATTAGGCCTTTTTTACTCGAATGTATCGCCCAATGTCAGTCCCTTCGGGATCCATCCCTCATTCATCTTAATAAAGGTGAGGTAATCTAGACTTTTTTGACCTAGCCGACTTCTCTTCTCAGTGACAATACCTCCTGCTGCACTGAAGGTCCTTTCTGACAGGACACTTGAAGCGGGGCAGGCCAGAAGTTCTATAGCAAATTGTGATAGCTCAGGCCACAGGTCAAGCCTGCACACCCAGTAGTCAAGGGGTTCATCGCTCCTCAGAGTGTCGAGATCTGCAGTTAAGGCGAGATAGTCTGCTACCTGTCGGTCGAGTCGTTCTCTGAGGGTGGACCCCGAAGGGCTGTGGCGATGCATAGGAGTTAAAAAGCTCCGCATGTTCTCCATCAACAACACGTCTGTTAAGCATCCTGTCCTTGCCGGCGTAGTCGTGGGAGTCGGAGGATTACTTTCACCTCTTCCTCTGTTATATGATTCCCGTTGTGCTGTGACATCACCGTTACACGCTGTGTAAAGCATACTTTTTAATTTATTTTGGAACTGCTGCATCCTTTCCGACTTGCGGGAATTTGGTAACATTTCAGGCACTTTATGCTTATACCGGGGTTCTAGTAGCGTGGACACCCAGTACAGGTCGTTTTCCTTCAGTTTTTTTATACGAGGGTCACTCAACAGGCACGACAGCATGAAAGACCCCATTTGCACAAGTTTGGATGCCGAGCTACTCATGTCCCATTCCTCGTCCTCAGTGATCTCACTGAAGGTATGTTCTTCCCCCCAGCCACGTACAACACCACGGGTACCAGATAGGTGAAACAAGCCCCCTGGGATGCCTGTTGTGTTTGGTCTTCCTCCTCCTCCTCCTCCTCAAAGCCACATTCCTCCTCTGACTCCTCTTCCTCACAATCCTCTTCCAGCGTTGCCGCTGGTCCAGCAAGCGATGCTGATAAGGCTGTTTCTGGTGGTGATGGTGACCACAACTCTTCCTCTTCCTCTTCACGCTCATCTACGGCCTGATCCAGCACTCTTCGCAGGGCACGCTCCAGGAAGAAAACAAATGGTATGATGTCGCTGATGGTGCCTTCGGTGCGACTGACTAGGTTTGTCACCTCCTCAAAAGGACGCATGAGCCTACAGGCATTGCGCATGAGCGTCCAGTAACTTGGCAAAAAAATCCCCAGCTCTGCAGAGGCTGTCCTAGCACCCCGGTCATACAAATACTCGTTAACGGCTTTTTCTTGCTTGAGCAGGCGGTCGAACATTAGGAGTGTTGAATTCCAACGTGTCGGGCTGTCGCAAATCAAGCGCCTCACTGGGATGTTGTTTCGCCGCTGGATATCTGCAAAATTTGCCATGGCCGTGTAGGAACGCCTGAAATGGCCACACACCTTCCTGGCCTGCTTCAGGACGTCCTGTAAGCCTGGGTACTTATGCAAAAAGCGTTGTACGATCAGATTACACATATGTGCCATGCACGGCACATGTGTCAACTTGCCCAATTTCAATGCCGCCACCAAATTACTTCCGTTGTCAGAAACCACTTTGCCGATCTCCAGTTGGTGCGGAGTCAGCCACTGATCCACCTGTGCGTTCAGGGTGGACAGGAGTGCTGTTCCGGTGTGACTCTCTACTTTAAGGCAAGTCAACCCCAAGACGGCATGACACTGCCGTATCCGGGATGTGGAATAGTACCTGCAGAGCTGGGGGAGTGCCGTTGATGTGGAGCAAGACGCAGCAGCAGAAGAGGACTCAGCCTAGGAAGAGGTTATGGAAGAGGATGGAGTAGGAGGAGTAGAGGAGGTAGCAGCAGGCCTGTCTGCAAGTCGTGGCGGTGTCACCAACTCCTCTGCAGAGTCACGCATTCCATGCTTGGCAGCCGTCAGCAGGTTTACCCAATGCACAGTGTAGGTGATATATCTGCCCTGACCATTCTTTGCAGACCAGCTATCAGTGGTCAGATGGACCCTTGCCCCAACACTGTGTGCCAGACATGCCATTACTTCCTTTCGCACAATCGAGTACAGGTTGGGGATTGCCTTTTGTGCAATGAAATTTCAGCCAGGTACCTTCCACTGCGGTGTCCCAATAGATACAATTTTTTTGAACGCCTCAGACTCCACCAGCTTGTATGGTAAAAGCTGGCAGGCTAAGAGTTCAGACAAGCCAGCTGTCAGACGCCGGGCAAGGGGGTGACTTTGGGACATTGGCTTCTTACGCTCAAACATGTCCTTGACAGACACCTGACTGTGGGCAGATGAGCAGGAACTGCTACGGAAGAGAGACGGAGTGGCGGATGGTTGAGAGGGGGCAAGGAGGACAGCAGTGGTTGACGTGGCTGAAGATGCTGGACCAGGAGGAGGATGGCGGCTTTGAGTTTGTGTGCTGCTTGTACTCATGTGTTCATCCCATCGGCGATTGTGATGTGAGATCATATGCCTTCGCAAAGCAGTTGTACCTAGGTGGGTGTTGCACTTCCCACGACTCAGTTTCTTTTGGCACAGGTTGCAAATGGCAATGCTGTTGTCAGAGGCAGACACACAAAAAAATGCCACACTGCTGAGCTCTGCGATGACGGCATTCTGGTGGTGGCAACAGCATGCGTTGATTGGCGTGCTGTCTGGCTGACCCCGTGTGCCGATGCATGCTGTCTGACTGTGCCACTAGCTCCTTGCGACGACCTCCCCCTGCTTCCAACTCGTCTCCTCCTCCTCTCTGTCTCCCCATCTGAACTTTCCCCCTTTTCTTCTTCTTTCTAGCGGGCACCCAGGTGACATCCATGGACGCATCATCATCAACCACTTCACTTGTATCTGACGAATAGACAAAGGAAGCAGCAGAGGGTACAACATCATCATCATCACACCGTACATCCATGTCTGTAATGCTGCCTGACTGAGAAATATCACTGTTATCTACATCCTCTGTCAATGATGGTTGCGCATCACTCATTTCTTCCAACTGATGTGTCAATAACTCCTCTGACAGATCAAGTGAAGCAGCTGTGGTGCTAGTGCTGGTGGTGGCAGCAGGCGGGCAAGTGGCACTGGTCACTTGAGAGGTGCCCGAAGCTAAGCTGGAGGTGGATGGTGCGTCAAGGTTCCGAGCGGAAGCTGTAGAAGATTGGGTGTCCTGTGTTATCCAGTCAACTAGGTCCTCCTCAGAACTTTTCGTGTTCATGGTATGTGGCCTCTGAACACTGGGCATTATTGTAGGGTCAAAGGGAATCACAGCACCACGACCACAACGGCACCTGCGGGGTGGCCTGCCTCTGCCTGTCATTTTTTTTTTTAAATGTACACTTACACTACTATTAAACAAAATATGAGTGGTGCCACTGGGCAAGTGGGCACAGTATACGCTGTGAGCCTGACACAAAAAAGCAGACTGATGTTTCACAATCCAAAAAGTTTATTTTTTTTAAATGTACACTTACACTACTATTAAACAAGATATGAGTGGTGCCACTGGGCAAGTGGGCACAGTATACGCTGTGAGCCTGACTCAAAAAAGCAGACCGATGTTTCACAATCCAAAAACTTTATTTTTTTTTAAATGTACACTTACACTATTATTAAACAAGATATGAGTGGTGGCACTGGGCAAGTGGGCACAGTATACGCTGTGAGCTTGACACAAAAAAGCAGACTGATGTTTCACAGTCAAAAGTTTTTTTTTTAAATATTTACACTACTGTTACAACAAATATGAGTGGTGGCACTAGTTGGCAAGTGGGCCTGGCACAAACGCTGGCAGGCAGGCAACTGCAATTAGATTACACTAGCAGACTGATGTTTCACAGTCAAAAAAGTTTTTTTTTTAAATATTTACACTACTGTTACAACAAATATGAGTGGTGGCACTAACTTGGCAAGTGGGCCTGGCACACACGCTGGCAGGCAGGCAACTGCAATTAGTTTACAATAGCAGACTGATGTTTCACAGTCAAAAAAGTTTTTTTTTTAAATATTTACACTACTGTTACAACAAATATGAGTGGTGGCACTAACTTGGCAAGTGGGCCTGGCACACACGCTGGCAGGCAGGCAACTGCAATTAGATTACACTAGCAGACTGATGTTTCACAGTCAAAAAAGTTTTTTTTTAAATATTTACACTACTGTTACAACAAATATGAGTGGTGGCACTAACTTGGCAAGTGGGCCTGGCACACACACTGGCAGGCAGGCAATTGCAATTAGATTACACTAGCAGACTGATGTTTCACAGTTAAAAAAGTTTTTTTTTAAAATATTTACACTACTGTTACAACAAATATGAGTGGTGGCACTAACTTGGCAAGTGGGCCTGGCACACACGCTGGCAGGCAGGCAACTGCAATTAGATTACACTAGCAGACTGATGTTTCACAGTCAAAAAAGTTTGTTTTGAAATATTTACACTACTGTTACAACAAATATGAGTTGTGGCACTAACTTGGCAAGTGGGCCTGGCACACACGCTGGCAGGCAGGCAGGCAACTGCAATTAGATTACCCTAGCAGACTGATGTTTCACAGTCAAAAAAGTTTTTTTTTTAAATATTTACACTACTGTTACAACAAATATGAGTGGTGACACTAACTTGGCAAGTGGGCCTGGCACATACGCTGGCAGGCAGGCAACTGCAATTAGATTACACTAGCAGACTGATGTTTCACAGTCAAAAAAGTTTTTTTTTAAAATATTTACACTACTGTTACAACAAATATGAGTGGTGGCACTAACTTGGCAAGTGGGCCTGGCACACACGCTGGCAGGCAGGCAACTGCAATTAGATTACACTAGCAGACTGATGTTTCACAGTCAAAAAAGTTTTTTTTTTAAATATTTACACTACTGTTACAACAAATATGAGTGGTGGCACTAACTTGGCAAGTGGGCCTGGCACACACGCTGGCAGCCAGGCAACTGCAATTAGATTACCCTAGCAGACTGATGTTTCACAGTCAAAAAAGTTTTTTTTTTAAATATTTACACTACTGTTACAACAAATATGAGTGGTGGCACTAACTTGGCAAGTGGGCCTGGCACACACGCTGGCAGGCAGGCAACTGCAATTAGATTACACTAGCAGACTGATGTTTCACAGTCAAAAAAGTTTTTTGTAAAATATTTACACTACTGTTACAACAAATATGAGTGGTGGCACTAACTTGGCAAGTGGGCCTGGCACACACGCTGGCAGGCAACTGCAATTAGAGTACACTAGCAGACTGATGTTTCACAGTCAAAAAAAGTTTTTTTTAAAATATTTACACTACTGTTATAACAAATATGATTGGTGGCACTAGTTGGCAAGTGGGCCTGGCACACACGCTGGCAGGCAGGCAACTGCAATTAGATTACACTAGCAGACTGATGTTTCACAGTCAAAAAAGTTTTTTTTTTTAATATTTACGCTACTGTTACAACAAATATGAGTGGTGACACTAACTTGGCAAGTGGGCCTGGCACACACGCTGGCAGGCAGGCAACTGCAATTAGATTACCCTAGCAGACTGATGTTTCACAGTCAAAAAAGTTTTTTTTTTTAAATATTTACAATACTGTTACAACAAATATGAGTGGTGACACTAACTTGGCAAGTGGGCCTGGCACACACGCTGGCAGGCAGGCAGGCAACTGCAATTAGATTACACTAGCAGACTGATGTTTCACAGTCAAAAATTTTTTTTTTTTAAATATTTACACTACTGTTACAACAAATATGAGTGGTGGCACTAAATTGGCAAGTGGGCCTGGCACACACGCTGGCAAGACGGCAACTGCAATTAGATTATACTAGGAGACTGATGTTTCACAGTCAAAAGTTTTTTTTTAAATATTTACACTACTGTTACAACAAATATGAGTGGTGGCACTAACTTGGCAAGTGGGCCTGGCACACACGCTGGCAGGCAGGCAACTGCAATTAGATTACCCTAGCAGACTGATGTTTCACAGTCAAAAAAGTTTTTTTAAAATATTTACACTACTGTTACAACAAATATGAGTGGTGGCACTAACTTGGCAAGTGGGCCTGGCACACACGCTGGCAGGCAGGCAACTGCAATTAGATTACACTAGCAGACTGATGTTTCACAGTCAAAAAAGTTTTTTTTTAAATATTTACACTACTGTTAGAACAAATATGAGTGGTGGCACTAACTTGGAAAGTGGGTCTGGCACACACGCTGGCAGGCAGGCAGGCAACTGCAATTAGATTACACTAGCAGACTGATGTTTCACAGTCAAAAAAGTTTTTTTTTAAATATTTACACTACTGTTATAACAAATATGATTGGTGGCACTAGTTGGCAAGTGGGCCTGGCACATACGCTGGCAGGCAGGCAACTGCAATTAGATTACACTAGCAGACTGATGTTTCACAGTCAAAAAATTTTTTTTTTTAAATATTTACACTACTGTTACAACAAATATGAGTGGTGGCACTAACTTGGCAAGTGGGCCTGGCACACACGCTGGCAGGCAGGCAACTGCAATTACAGGGAGTGCAGAATTATTAGGCAAGTTGTATTTTTGAGGATTAATTTTATTATTGAACAACAACCATGTTCTCAATGAACCCAAAAAAACTCATTAATATAAAAGCTGAATAGTTTTGGAAGTAGTTTTTAGTTTGTTTTTTGTTATAGCTATTTTAGGGGGATATCTGTGTGTGCAGGTGACTATTACTGTGCATAATTATTAGGCAACTTAACAAAAAACAAATATATACCCATTTCAATTATTTATTTTTACCAGTGAAACCAATATAACATCTCAACATTCACAAATATACATTTCTGACATTCAAAAACAAAACAAAAACAAATCAGTGACCAATATAGCCACCTTTCTTTGCAAGGACACTCAAAAGCCTGCCATCCATGGATTCTGTCAGTGTTTTGATCTGTTCACCATCAACTTTGCGTGCAGCAGCAACCACAGCCTCCCAGACACTGTTCAGAGAGGTGTACTGTTTTCCCTCCTTGTAAATCTCACATTTGATGATGGACCACAGGTTCTCAATGGGGTTCAGATCAGGTGAACAAGGAGGCCATGTCATTAGATTTTCTTCTTTTATACCCTTTCTTGCCAGCCACGCTGTGGAGTACTTGGACGCGTGTGATGGAGCATTGTCCTGCATGAAAATCATGTTTTTCTTGAAGGATGCAGACTTCTTCCTGTACCACTGCTTGAAGAAGGTGTCTTCCAGAAACTGGCAGTAGGACTGGGAGTTGAGCTTGACTCCATCCTCAACCCGAAAAGGCCCCACAAGCTCATCTTTGATGATACCAGCCCAAACCAGTACTCCACCTCCACCTTGCTGGCGTCTGAGTCGGACTGGAGCTCTCTGCCCTTTACCAATCCAGCCACGGGCCCATCCATCTGGCCCATCAAGACTCACTCTCATTTCATCAGTCCATAAAACCTTAGAAAAATCAGTCTTGAGATATTTCTTGGCCCAGTCTTGACGTTTCAGCTTGTGTGTCTTGTTCAGTGGTGGTCGTCTTCCAGCCTTTCTTACCTTGGCCATGTCTCTGAGTATTGCACACCTTGTGCTTTTCGGCACTCCAGTGATGTTGCAGCTCTGAAATATGGCCAAACTGGTGGCAAGTGGCATCTTGGCAGCTGCACGCTTGACTTTTCTCAGTTCATGGGCAGTTATTTTGCGCCTTGGTTTTTCCACACGCTTCTTGCGACCCTGTTGACTATTTTGAATGAAACGCTTGATTGTTCGATGATCACGCTTCAGAAGCTTTGCAATTTTAAGAGTGCTGCATCCCTCTGCAAGATATCTCACTATTTTTTACTTTTCTGAGCCTGTCAAGTCCTTCTTTTGACCCATTTTGCCAAAGGAAAGGAAGTTGCCTAATAATTATGCACACCTGATATAGGGTGTTGATGTCATTAGACCACACCCCTTCTCATTACAGAGATGCACATCACCTAATATGCTTAATTGGTAGTAGGCTTTCAAGCCTATACAGCTTGGAGTAAGACAACATGCATAAAGAGGATGATGTGGTCAAAATACTAATTTGCCTAATAATTCTGCACTCTCTGTAGATTACACTAGCAGACTGATGTTTCACAGTCAAAAAAGTTTTTTTTTAAAATATTTACACTACTGTTACAACAAATATGAGTGGTGGCACTAACTTGGCAAGTGGGCCTGGCACACGCTGGCAGGCAGGCAACTGCAATTAGATTACACTAGCAGACTGATGTTTCACAGTCAAAAAAAAGTTTTTTTTGAATATTTACACTACTGTTACAACAAATATGAGTGGTGGCACTAACTTGGCAAGTGAGCCTGGCACACACGCTGGCAGGCAGGCAACTGCAATTAGATTATACTAGCAGACTGACGTTTCACAGTCAAAAAAGTTTTTTTAAAAAATATTTACACTACTGTTACAACAAATATGAGTGGTGGCACTAACTTGGCAAGTGGGCCTGGCACACACGCTGAAAGGCAGGCAACTGCAATTAGATTACACTAGCAGACTGTTGTTTCACAGTCAAAAAAAAATTTTAAAAAATATTTACACTACTGTTACAACAAATATGAGTGGTGGCACTAACTTGGCAAGTGGGCCTGGCACACACGCTGGCAGGCAGGCAGGCAACTGCAATTAGATTACACTAGCAGACTGATGTTTCACAGTCAAAAAAGTTTTTTTAAAAAATATTTACACTACTGTTACAACAAAAGATTACCCTAGCAGACTGATGTTTCACAGTCAAAAAAGTTTTTTTTTTTTAAATATTTACACTACTGTTACAAAAAATATGAGTGGTGGCACTAACTTGGCAAGTGGGCCTGGCACACACGCTGGCAGGCAGGCAGGCAACTGCAATTAGATTACCCTAGCAGATTGATGTTTCACAGTCAAAAAAGTTTTTTTTTTAAATATTTACACTACTGTTACAACAAATATAAGTGGTGACACTAACTTGGCAAGTGGGCCTGGCACACACGCTGGCAGGCAGGCAACTGCAATTATATTACACTAGCAGACTGATGTTTCACAGTCAAAATAGTTTTTTTTTAAAATATTTACACTACTGTTACAACAAATATGAGTGGTGGCACTAACTTGGCAAGTGGGCCTGGCACACACGCTGGCAAGACGGCAACTGCAATTAGATTACACTAGCAGACTGATGTTTCACAGTCAAAAAAGTTTTTTTTTAAATATTTACACTACTGTTAGAACAAATATGAGTGGTGGCACTAACTTGGCAAGTGGGCCTGGCACACATGCTGGCAGGCAGGCAACTGCAATTAGATTATCCTAGCAGACTGATGTTTCACAGTCAAAAAAGTTTTTTTTAAAATATTTACACTACTGTTACAACAAATATGAGTGGTGGCACTAACTTGGCAAGTGGGCCTGGCACACACGCTGGCAGGCAGGCAACTGCAATTAGATTACACTAGCAGACTGATGTTTCACAGTCAAAAAAGTTTTTTTTTAAATATTTACACTACTGTTACAACAAATATGAGTGGTGGCACTAACTTGGCAAGTGGGTCTGGCACACACACTAGCAGGCAGGCAGGCAACTGCAATTAGATTACACTAGCAGACTGATGTTTCACAGTCAAAAAAGTTTTTTTTAAAATATTTACACTACTGTTATAACAAATATGATTGGTGGCACTAGTTGGCAAGTGAGCCTGGCACACACGCTGGCAGGCAGGCAACTGCAATTAGATTACACTAGCAGACTGATGTTTCACAGTCAAAAAAGTTTTTTTTTAAAATATTTACACTACTGTTAAAACAAACATGAGTGGTGGCACTAACTTGGCAAGTGGGCCTGGCACACACGCTGGCAGGCAGGCAACTGAAATTAGATTACACTAGCAGACTGATGTTTCACAGTCAAAAAAGTTTTTTTTTAATATATTTACACTACTGTTACAACAAATATGAGTGGTGGCACTAACTTGGCAAGTGGGCCTGGCACACACGCTGGCAGGCAGGCAACTGCAATTAGATTACACTAGCAGACTGTTTTTTCAAAGTCAAAAAAGTTTTTTTTAAAATATTTACACTACTGTTACAACAAATATGAGTGGTGGCACTAACTTTGCAAGTGGGCCTGGCACACACGCTGGCAGGCAGGCAACTGCAATTAGATTACACTAGCAGACTGATGTTTCACAGTCAAAAAAGTTTTTTAAAAAAATATTTACACTACTGTTACAACAAATATGAGTGGTGGCACTAACTTGGCAAGTGGGCCTAGCACACACGCTGGCAGGCAGGCAACTGCAATTAGATTACACTAGCAGACTGATGTTTCACAGTCAAAAAAGTTTTTTTTTAAATATTTACACTACTGTTACAACAAATATGAGTGGTGGCACTAACTTGGCAAGTGGGCCTGGCACACACGCTGGCAGGCAGGCAGGCAACTGCAATTAGATTACACTAGCAGACTGATGTTTCACAGTCAAAAAAGTTTTTTTTTTTAATATTTACGCTACTGTTACAACAAATATGAGTGGTGACACTAACTTGGCAAGTGGGCCTGGCACACACGCTGGCAGACAGGCAACTGCAATTAGATTACCCTAGCAGACTGATGTTTCACAGTCAAAAAAGTTTTTTTTTTAAAATATTTACAATACTATTACAACAAATATGAGTGGTGACACTAACTTGGCAAGTGGGCCTGGCACACACGCTGGCAGGCAGGCAGGCAGGCAACTGCAATTAGATTACACTAGCAGACTGATGTTTCACAGTCAAAAAAGTTTTTTTTTAAATATTTACACTACTGTTACAACAAATATGAGTGGTGGCACTAAATTGGCAAGTGGGCCTGGCACACACGCTGGCAAGACGGCAACTGCAATTAGATTATACTAGCAGACTGATGTTTCACAGTCAAAAAAGTTTTTTTTTAAATATTTACACTACTGTTACAACAAATATGAGTGGTGGCACTAAATTGGCAAGTGGGCCTGGCACACACGCTGGCAAGACGGCAACTGCAATTAGATTATACTAGCAGACTGATGTTTCACAGTCAAAAAAGTTTTTTTAAAATATTTACACTACTGTTACAACAAATATGAGTGGTGGCACTAACTTGGCAAGTGGGCCTGGCACACACGCTGGCAGGCAGGCAACTGCAATTAGATTACACTAGCAGACTGATGTTTCACAGTCAAAAAAGTTTTTTTTTAAATATTTACACTACTGTTACAACAAATATGAGTGGTGGCACTAACTTGGAAAGTGGGTCTGGCACACACGCTGGCAGGCAGGCAGGCAACTGCAATTAGATTACACTAGCAGACTGATGTTTCACAGTCAAAAAAGTTTTTTTTTAAATATTTACACTACTGTTATAACAAATATGATTGGTGGCACTAGTTGGCAAGTGGGCCTGGCACACACGCTGGCAGGCAGGCAACTGCAATTAGATTACACCAGCAGACTGATGTTTCACAGTCAAAAAAGTTTTTTTTTTAAATATTTACACTACTGTTACAACAAATATGAGTGGTGGCACTAACTTGGCAAGTGGGCCTGGCACACACGCTGGCAGGCAGGCAACTGCAATTACAGGGAGTGCAGAATTATTAGGCAAGTTGTATTTTTGAGGATTAATTTTATTATTGAACAACAACCATGTTCTCAATGAACCCAAAAAAACTCATTAATATAAAAGCTGAATAGTTTTGGAAGTAGTTTTTAGTTTTTTTTTTTGTTATAGCTATTTTAGGGGGATATCTGTGTGTGCAGGTGACTATTACTGTGCATAATTATTAGGCAACTTAACAAAAAACAAATATATACCCATTTCAATTATTTATTTTTACCAGTGAAACCAATATAACATCTCAACATTCACAAATATACATTTCTGACATTCAAAAACAAAACAAAAACAAATCAGTGACCAATATAGCCACCTTTCTTTGCAAGGACACTCAAAAGCCTGCCATCCATGGATTCTGTCAGTGTTTTGATCTGTTCACCATCAACTTTGCGTGCAGCAGCAACCACAGCCTCCCAGACACTGTTCAGAGAGGTGTACTGTTTTCCCTCCTTGTAAATCTCACATTTGATGATGGACCACAGGTTCTCAATGGGGTTCAGATCAGGTGAACAAGGAGGCCATGTCATTAGATTTTCTTCTTTTATACCCTTTCTTGCCAGCCACGCTGTGGAGTACTTGGACGCGTGTGATGGAGCATTGTCCTGCATGAAAATCATGTTTTTCTTGAAGGATGCAGACTTCTTCCTGTACCACTGCTTGAAGAAGGTGTCTTCCAGAAACTGGCAGTAGGACTGGGAGTTGAGCTTGACTCCATCCTCAACCCGAAAAGGCCCCACAAGCTCATCTTTGATGATACCAGCCCAAACCAGTACTCCACCTCCACCTTGCTGGCGTCTGAGTCGGACTGGAGCTCTCTGCCCTTTACCAATCCAGCCACGGGCCCATCCATCTGGCCCATCAAGACTCACTCTCATTTCATCAGTCCATAAAACCTTAGAAAAATCAGTCTTGAGATATTTCTTGGCCCAGTCTTGACGTTTCAGCTTGTGTGTCTTGTTCAGTGGTGGTCGTCTTCCAGCCTTTCTTACCTTGGCCATGTCTCTGAGTATTGCACACCTTGTGCTTTTCGGCACTCCAGTGATGTTGCAGCTCTGAAATATGGCCAAACTGGTGGCAAGTGGCATCTTGGCAGCTGCACGCTTGACTTTTCTCAGTTCATGGGCAGTTATTTTGCGCCTTGGTTTTTCCACACGCTTCTTGCGACCCTGTTGACTATTTTGAATGAAACGCTTGATTGTTCGATGATCACGCTTCAGAAGCTTTGCAATTTTAAGAGTGCTGCATCCCTCTGCAAGATATCTCACTATTTTTTACTTTTCTGAGCCTGTCAAGTCCTTCTTTTGACCCATTTTGCCAAAGGAAAGGAAGTTGCCTAATAATTATGCACACCTGATATAGGGTGTTGATGTCATTAGACCACACCCCTTCTCATTACAGAGATGCACATCACCTAATATGCTTAATTGGTAGTAGGCTTTCGAGCCTATACAGCTTGGAGTAAGACAACATGCATAAAGAGGATGATGTGGTCAAAATACTATTTTGCCTAATAATTCTGCACTCCCTGTAGATTACACTAGCAGACTGATGTTTCACAGTCAAAAAAGTTTTTTTAAAAAATATTTACACTACTGTTACAACAAATATGAGTGGTGGCACTAACTTGGCAAGTGGGCCTGGCACACGCTGGCAGGCAGGCAACTGCAATTAGATTACACTAGCAGACTGATGTTTCACAGTAAAAAAAAAGTTTTTTTTTAATATTTACACTACTGTTACAACAAATATGAGTGGTGGCACTAACTTGGCAAGTGAGCCTGGCACACACGCTGGCAGGCAGGCAACTGCAATTAGATTACACTAGCAGACTGATGTTTCACAGTCAAAAAAGTTTTTTTTTTTTTAAATATTTACACTACTGTTACAACAAATATGAGTGGTGCCACTAACTTGGCAAGTGGGCCTGGCACACACGCTGGCAGGCAGGCAACTGCAATTAGATTACACTAGCAGACTGATGTTTCACAGTCAAATTTTTTTTTTTTTTTTAAATATTTACACTACTGTTACAACAAATATGAGTGGTGGCACTAACTTGGCAAGTGGGCCTGGCACACACGCTGGCAGGCAGGCAACTACAATTAGATTACACTAGCAGACTGATGTTTCACAGTCAAAAAAGTTTTTTTTAAAAATATTTACACTACTGTTACAACAAATATGAGTGGTGGCACTAACTTGGCAAGTGGGCCTGGCACACACGCTGAAAGGCAGGCAACTGCAATTAGATTACACTAGCAGACTGTTGTTTCACAGTCAAAAAAAATTTTTAAAAAATATTTACACTACTGTTACAACAAATATGAGTGGTGGCACTAACTTGGCAAGTGGGCCTGGCACACACGCTGGCAGGCAGGCAGGCAACTTCAATTAGATTACACTAGCAGACTGATGTTTCACAGTCAAAAAAGTTTTTTAAAAAAATATTTACACTACTGTTACAACAAAAGATTACCCTAGCAGACTGATGTTTCACAGTCAAAAAAGTTTTTTTTTTTAATATTTACGCTACTGTTACAACAAATATGAGTGGTGACACTAACTTGGCAAGTGGGCCTGGCACACACGCTGGCAGACAGGCAACTGCAATTAGATTACCCTAGCAGACTGATGTTTCACAGTCAAAAAAGTTTTTTTTTAAAAATATTTACAATACTATTACAACAAATATGAGTGGTGACACTAACTTGGCAAGTGGGCCTGGCACACACGCTGGCAGGCAGGCAGGCAGGCAACTGCAATTAGATTACACTAGCAGACTGATGTTTCAAAGTCAAAAAAGTTTTTTTTTAAATATTTACACTACTGTTACAACAAATATGAGTGGTGGCACTAAATTGGCAAGTGGGCCTGGCACACACGCTGGCAAGACGGCAACTGCAATTAGATTATACTAGCAGACTGATGTTTCACAGTCAAAAAAGTTTTTTTTTAAATATTTACACTACTGTTACAACAAATATGAGTGGTGGCACTAAATTGGCAAGTGGGCCTGGCACACACGCTGGCAAGACGGCAACTGCAATTAGATTATACTAGCAGACTGATGTTTCACAGTCAAAAAAGTTTTTTTAAAATATTTACACTACTGTTACAACAAATATGAGTGGTGGCACTAACTTGGCAAGTGGGCCTGGCACACACGCTGGCAGGCAGGCAACTGCAATTAGATTACACTAGCAGACTGATGTTTCACAGTCAAAAAAGTTTTTTTTTAAATATTTACACTACTGTTATAACAAATATGATTGGTGGCACTAGTTGGCAAGTGGGCCTGGCACACACGCTGGCAGGCAGGCAACTGCAATTAGATTACACTAGCAGACTGATGTTTCACAGTCAAAAAAGTTTTTTTTTTAAATATTTACACTACTGTTACAACAAATATGAGTAGTGGCACTAACTTGGCAAGTGGGCCTGGCACACACGCTGGCAGGCAGGCAACTGCAATTACAGGGAGTGCAGAATTATTAGGCAAGTTGTATTTTTGAGGATTAATTTTATTATTGAACAACAACCATGTTCTCAATGAACCCAAAAAAACTCATTAATATAAAAGCTGAATAGTTTTGGAAGTAGTTTTTAGTTTTTTTTTTGTTATAGCTATTTTAGGGGGATATCTGTGTGTGCAGGTGACTATTACTGTGCATAATTATTAGGCAACTTAACAAAAAACAAATATATACCCATTTCAATTATTTATTTTTACCAGTGAAACCAATATAACATCTCAACATTCACAAATATACATTTCTGACATTCAAAAACAAAACAAAAACAAATCAGTGACCAATATAGCCACCTTTCTTTGCAAGGACACTCAAAAGCCTGCCATCCATGGATTCTGTCAGTGTTTTGATCTGTTCACCATCAACTTTGCGTGCAGCAGCAACCACAGCCTCCCAGACACTGTTCAGAGAGGTGTACTGTTTTCCCTCCTTGTAAATCTCACATTTGATGATGGACCACAGGTTCTCAATGGGGTTCAGATCAGGTGAACAAGGAGGCCATGTCATTAGATTTTCTTCTTTTATACCCTTTCTTGCCAGCCACGCTGTGGAGTACTTGGACGCGTGTGATGGAGCATTGTCCTGCATGAAAATCATGTTTTTCTTGAAGGATGCAGACTTCTTCCTGTACCACTGCTTGAAGAAGGTGTCTTCCAGAAACTGGCAGTAGGACTGGGAGTTGAGCTTGACTCCATCCTCAACCCGAAAAGGCCCCACAAGCTCATCTTTGATGATACCAGCCCAAACCAGTACTCCACCTCCACCTTGCTGGCGTCTGAGTCGGACTGGAGCTCTCTGCCCTTTACCAATCCAGCCACGGGCCCATCCATCTGGCCCATCAAGACTCACTCTCATTTCATCAGTCCATAAAACCTTAGAAAAATCAGTCTTGAGATATTTCTTGGCCCAGTCTTGACGTTTCAGCTTGTGTGTCTTGTTCAGTGGTGGTCGTCTTCCAGCCTTTCTTACCTTGGCCATGTCTCTGAGTATTGCACACCTTGTGCTTTTCGGCACTCCAGTGATGTTGCAGCTCTGAAATATGGCCAAACTGGTGGCAAGTGGCATCTTGGCAGCTGCACGCTTGACTTTTCTCAGTTCATGGGCAGTTATTTTGCGCCTTGGTTTTTCCACACGCTTCTTGCGACCCTGTTGACTATTTTGAATGAAACGCTTGATTGTTCGATGATCACGCTTCAGAAGCTTTGCAATTTTAAGAGTGCTGCATCCCTCTGCAAGATATCTCACTATTTTTTACTTTTCTGAGCCTGTCAAGTCCTTCTTTTGACCCATTTTGCCAAAGGAAAGGAAGTTGCCTAATAATTATGCACACCTGATATAGGGTGTTGATGTCATTAGACCACACCCCTTCTCATTACAGAGATGCACATCACCTAATATGCTTAATTGGTAGTAGGCTTTCGAGCCTATACAGCTTGGAGTAAGACAACATGCATAAAGAGGATGATGTGGTCAAAATACTATTTTGCCTAATAATTCTGCACTCCCTGTAGATTACACTAGCAGACTGATGTTTCACAGTCAAAAAAGTTTTTTTAAAAAATATTTACACTACTGTTACAACAAATATGAGTGGTGGCACTAACTTGGCAAGTGGGCCTGGCACACGCTGGCAGGCAGGCAACTGCAATTAGATTACACTAGCAGACTGATGTTTCACAGTAAAAAAAAAGTTTTTTTTTAATATTTACACTACTGTTACAACAAATATGAGTGGTGGCACTAACTTGGCAAGTGAGCCTGGCACACACGCTGGCAGGCAGGCAACTGCAATTAGATTACACTAGCAGACTGATGTTTCACAGTCAAAAAAGTTTTTTTTTTTTTAAATATTTACACTACTGTTACAACAAATATGAGTGGTGGCACTAACTTGGCAAGTGGGCCTGGCACACACGCTGGCAGGCAGGAAACTGCAATTAGATTATACTAGCAGACTTATATTTCACAGTCAAATTTTTTTTTTTTTTATAAATATTTACACTACTGTTACAACAAATATGAGTGGTGGCACTAACTTGGCAAGTGGGCCTGGCACACACGCTGGCAGGCAGGCAACTGCAATTAGATTACACTAGCAGACTGATGTTTCACAGTCAAAAAAGTTTTTTTTAAAAATATTTACACTACTGTTACAACAAATATGAGTGGTGGCACTAACTTGGCAAGTGGGCCTGGCACACACGCTGAAAGGCAGGCAACTGCAATTAGATTACACTAGCAGACTGTTGTTTCACAGTCAAAAAAAATTTTTAAAAAATATTTACACTACTGTTACAACAAATATGAGTGGTGGCACTAACTTGGCAAGTGGGCCTGGCACACACGCTGGCAGGCAGGCAGGCAACTTCAATTAGATTACACTAGCAGACTGATGTTTCACAGTCAAAAAAGTTTTTTAAAAAAATATTTACACTACTGTTACAACAAAAGATTACCCTAGCAGACTGATGTTTCACAGTCAAAAAAGTTTTTTTTTTTTAAATATTTACACTACTGTTACAAAAAATATGAGTGGTGGCACTAACTTGGCAAGTGGGCCTGGCACACACGCTGGCAGGCAGGCAGGCAACTGCAATTAGATTACCCTAGCAGATTGATGTTTCACAGTCAAAAAAGTTTTTTTTTTTAAATATTTACACTACTGTTACAACAAATATAAGTGGTGACACTAACTTGGCAAGTGGGCCTGGCACACACGCTGGCAGGCAGGCAACTGCAATTATATTACACTAGCAGACTGATGTTTCACAGTCAAAAAAGTTTTTTTTTTAAATATTTACACTACTGTTACAACAAATATGAGTGGTGGCACTAACTTGGCAAGTGGGCCTGGCACACACGCTGGCAAGACGGCAACTGCAATTAGATTACACTAGCAGACTGATGTTTCACAGTCAAAAAAGTTTTTTTTTAAATATTTACACTACTGTTAGAACAAATATGAGTGGTGGCACTAACTTGGCAAATGGGCCTGGCACACACGCTGGCAGGCAGGCAACTGCAATTAGATTATCCTAGCAGACTGATGTTTCACAGTCAAAAAAGTTTTTTTTAAAATATTTACACTACTGTTACAACAAATATGAGTGGTGGCACTAACTTGGCAAGTGGGCGTGGCACACACGCTGGCAGGCAGGCAGGCAACTGCAATTAGATTACACTAGCAGACTGATGTTTCACAGTCAAAAAAGTTTTTTTTTAAAATATTTACACTACTGTTACAACAAATATGAGTGGTGGCACTAACTTGGCAAGTGGGTCTGGCACACACACTAGCAGGCAGGCAGGCAACTGCAATTAGATTACACTAGCAGACTGATGTTTCACAGTCAAAAAAGTTTTTTTTTAAATATTTACACTACTGTTATAACAAATATGATTGGTGGCACTAGTTGGCAAGTGGGCCTGGCACACACGCTGGCAGGCAGGCAACTGCAATTAGATTACACTAGCAGACTGATGTTTCACAGTCAAAAAAGTTTTTTTTTTAAATATTTACACTACTGTTACAACAAATATGAGTGGTGGCACTAACTTGGCAAGTGGGCCTGGCACACACGCTGGCAGGCAGGCAACTGCAATTACAGGGAGTGCAGAATTATTAGGCAAGTTGTATTTTTGAGGATTAATTTTATTATTGAACAACAACCATGTTCTCAATGAACCCAAAAAAACTCATTAATATAAAAGCTGAATAGTTTTGGAAGTAGTTTTTAGTTTTTTTTTTGTTATAGCTATTTTAGGGGGATATCTGTGTGTGCAGGTGACTATTACTGTGCATAATTATTAGGCAACTTAACAAAAAACAAATATATACCCATTTCAATTATTTATTTTTACCAGTGAAACCAATATAACATCTCAACATTCACAAATATACATTTCTGACATTCAAAAACAAAACAAAAACAAATCAGTGACCAATATAGCCACCTTTCTTTGCAAGGACACTCAAAAGCCTGCCATCCATGGATTCTGTCAGTGTTTTGATCTGTTCACCATCAACTTTGCGTGCAGCAGCAACCACAGCCTCCCAGACACTGTTCAGAGAGGTGTACTGTTTTCCCTCCTTGTAAATCTCACATTTGATGATGGACCACAGGTTCTCAATGGGGTTCAGATCAGGTGAACAAGGAGGCCATGTCATTAGATTTTCTTCTTTTATACCCTTTCTTGCCAGCCACGCTGTGGAGTACTTGGACGCGTGTGATGGAGCATTGTCCTGCATGAAAATCATGTTTTTCTTGAAGGATGCAGACTTCTTCCTGTACCACTGCTTGAAGAAGGTGTCTTCCAGAAACTGGCAGTAGGACTGGGAGTTGAGCTTGACTCCATCCTCAACCCGAAAAGGCCCCACAAGCTCATCTTTGATGATACCAGCCCAAACCAGTACTCCACCTCCACCTTGCTGGCGTCTGAGTCGGACTGGAGCTCTCTGCCCTTTACCAATCCAGCCACGGGCCCATCCATCTGGCCCATCAAGACTCACTCTCATTTCATCAGTCCATAAAACCTTAGAAAAATCAGTCTTGAGATATTTCTTGGCCCAGTCTTGACGTTTCAGCTTGTGTGTCTTGTTCAGTGGTGGTCGTCTTCCAGCCTTTCTTACCTTGGCCTTGTCTCTGAGTATTGCACACCTTGTGCTTTTCGGCACTCCAGTGATGTTCCAGCTCTGAAATATGGCCAAACTGGTGGCAAGTGGCATCTTGGCAGCTGCACGCTTGACTTTTCTCAGTTCATGGGCAGTTATTTTGCGCCTTGGTTTTTCCACACGCTTCTTGCGACCCTGTTGACTATTTTGAATGAAACGCTTGATTGTTCGATGATCACGCTTCAGAAGCTTTGCAATTTTAAGAGTGCTGCATCCCTCTGCAAGATATCTCACTATTTTTTACTTTTCTGAGCCTGTCAAGTCCTTCTTTTGACCCATTTTGCCAAAGGAAAGGAAGTTGCCTAATAATAATGCACACCTGATATAGGGTGTTGATGTCATTAGACCACACCCCTTCTCATTACAGAGATGCACATCACCTAATATGCTTAATTGGTAGTAGGCTTTCGAGCCTATACAGCTTGGAGTAAGACAACATGCATAAAGAGGATGATGTGGTCAAAATACTATTTTGCCTAATAATTCTGCACTCCCTGTAGATTACACTAGCAGACTGATGTTTCACAGTCAAAAAAGTTTTTTTAAAAAATATTTACACTACTGTTACAACAAATATGAGTGGTGGCACTAACTTGGCAAGTGGGCCTGGCACACGCTGGCAGGCAGGCAACTGCAATTAGATTACACTAGCAGACTGATGTTTCACAGTAAAAAAAAAGTTTTTTTTGAATATTTACACTACTGTTACAACAAATATGAGTGGTGGCACTAACTTGGCAAGTGAGCCTGGCACACACGCTGGCAGGCAGGCAACTGCAATTAGATTACACTAGCAGACTGATGTTTCACAGTCAAAAAAGTTTTTTTTTTTTTAAATATTTACACTACTGTTACAACAAATATGAGTGGTGGCACTAACTTGGCAAGTGGGCCTGGCACACACGCTGGCAGGCAGGCAACTGCAATTAGATTACACTAGCAGACTGATGTTTCACAGTCAATTTTTTTTTTTTTTTTTAAATATTTACACTACTGTTACAACAAATATGAGTGGTGGCACTAACTTGGCAAGTGGGCCTGGCACACACGCTGGCAGGCAGGCAACTGCAATTAGATTACACTAGCAGACTGATGTTTCACAGTCAAAAAAGTTTTTTTAAAAAATATTTACACTACTGTTACAACAAATATGAGTGGTGGCACTAACTTGGCAAGTGGGCCTGGCACACACGCTGAAAGGCAGGCAACTGCAATTAGATTACACTAGCAGACTGTTGTTTCACAGTCAAAAAATTTTTTTAAAAAATATTTACACTACTGTTACAACAAATATGAGTGGTGGCACTAACTTGGCAAGTGGGCCTGGCACACACGCTGGCAGGCAGGCAGGCAACTTCAATTAGATTACACTAGCAGACTGATGTTTCACAGTCAAAAAAGTTTTTTAAAAAAATATTTACACTACTGTTACAACAAAAGATTACCCTAGCAGACTGATGTTTCACAGTCAAAAAAGTTTTTTTTTTTAAATATTTACACTACTGTTACAAAAAATATGAGTGGTGGCACTAACTTGGCAAGTGGGCCTGGCACACACGCTGGCAGGCAGGCAGGCAACTGCAATTAGATTACCCTAGCAGATTGATGTTTCACAGTCAAAAAAGTTTTTTTTTTTAAATATTTACACTACTGTTACAACAAATATAAGTGGTGACACTAACTTGGCAAGTGGGCCTGGCACACACGCTGGCAGGCAGGCAACTGCAATTATATTACACTAGCAGACTGATGTTTCACAGTCAAAAAAGTTTTTTTTTTAAATATTTACACTACTGTTACAACAAATATGAGTGGTGGCACTAACTTGGCAAGTGGGCCTGGCACACACGCTGGCAAGACGGCAACTGCAATTAGATTACACTAGCAGACTGATGTTTCACAGTCAAAAAAGTTTTTTTTAAAATATTTACACTACTGTTAGAACAAATATGAGTGGTGGCACTAACTTGGCAAATGGGCCTGGCACACACGCTGGCAGGCAGGCAACTGCAATTAGATTATCCTAGCAGACTGATGTTTCACAGTCAAAAAAGTTTTTTTTAAAATATTTACACTACTGTTACAACAAATATGAGTGGTGGCACTAACTTGGCAAGTGGGCGTGGCACACACGCTGGCAGGCAGGCAGGCAACTGCAATTAGATTACACTAGCAGACTGATGTTTCACAGTCAAAAAAGTTTTTTTTTAAAATATTTACACTACTGTTACAACAAATATGAGTGGTGGCACTAACTTGGCAAGTGGGTCTGGCACACACACTAGCAGGCAGGCAGGCAACTGCAATTAGATTACACTAGCAGACTGATGTTTCACAGTCAAAAAAGTTTTTTTTTAAATATTTACACTACTGTTATAACAAATATGATTGGTGGCACTAGTTGGCAAGTGAGCCTGGCACACACGCTGGCAGGCAGGCAACTGCAATTAGATTACACTAGCAGACTGATGTTTCACAGTCAAAAAAGTTTTTTTTTTTAAATATTTACACTACTGTTACAACAAATATGAGTGGTGGCACTAACTTGGCAAGTGGGCCTGGCACACACGCTGGCAGGCAGGCAACTGCAATTAGATTACACTAGCAGACTGATGTTTCACAGTCAAAAAAGTTTTTTTTTAAATATTTACACTACTGTTACAACAAATATGAGTGGTGGCACTAACTTGGCAAGTGGGCCTGGCACACACGCTGGCAGGCAGGCAACTGCAATTAGATTACACTAGCAGACTGATGTTTCACAGTCAAAAAAGTTTTTTTAAAAAATATTTACACTACTGTTACAACAAATATGAGTGGTGGCACTAACTTGGCAAGTGGGCCTAGCACACACGCTGGCAGGCAGGCAACTGCAATTAGATTACACTAGCAGACTGATGTTTCACAGTCAAAAAAGTTTTTTTTTTAAATATTTACACTACTGTTACAACAAATATGAGTGGTGGCACTAACTTGGCAAGTGGGCCTGGCACACACGCTGGCAGGCAGGCAGGCAACTGCAATTAGATTACACTAGCAGACTGATGTTTCACAGTCAAAAAAGTTTTTTTTAAAAATATTTACACTACTGTTACAACAAATATGAGTGGTGGCACTAACTTGGCAAGTGGGCCTAGCACACACGCTGGCAGGCAGGCAACTGCAATTAGATTACACTAGCAGACTGATGTTTCACAGTCAAAAAAGTTTTTTTTTTAAATATTTACACTACTGTTACAACAAATATGAGTGGTGGCACTAACTTGGCAAGTGGGCCTGGCAAACACGCTGGCAGGCAGGCAACTGCAATTAGATTACCCTAGCAGACTGATGTTTCACAGTCAAAAAAGTTTTTTTTTAAAATATTTACACTACTGTTACAACAAATATGAGTGGTGGCACTAACTTGGCAAGTGGGCCTGGCACACACGCTGGCAGGCAGTCAACTGCAATTAGATTACACTAGCAGACTGATTTTTCACAGCCAAAAAAGTTTTTTTTTTAATATTTACACTACTGTTACAACAAATATGAGTGGTGGCACTAACTTGGCAAGTGGGCCTGGCACACGCTGGCAGGCAGGCAGGCAACTGCAATTTGATTACACTAGTAGACTGATGTTTCACAGTCAAAAAAGTTTTTTTAAAAAATATTTACACTACTGTTATAACAAATATGAGTGGTGGCACTAACTTGGCAAGTGGGCCTGGCACACACGCTGGCAGGCAGGCAACTGCAATTAGATTACCCTAGCAGACTGATGTTTCACAGTCAAAAAAGTTTTTCTTTTAAATATATACACTACTGTTACAACAAATATGAGTGGTGGCCCTAACTTGGCAAGTGGGCCTGGCACACACGCTGGCAGGCAGGCAACTGCAATTAGATTACACTAGCAGACTGATGTTTCACAGTCAAAAAAGTTTTTTTTTTAAATATTTACACTACTGTTACAACAAATATGAGTGGTGGCACTAACTTGGCAAGTGGGCCTGGCACACACGCTGGCAAGAAGGCAACTGCAATTAGATTATACTAGCAGACTGATGTTTCACAGTCAAAAAAGTTTTTTTAAAAAATATTTACACTACTGTTACAACAAATATGAGTGGTGGCACTAACTTGGCAAGTGGGCCTGGCACACACGCTGGCAGGCAGGCAACTGCAATTAGATTACACTAGCAGACTGATGTTTCACAGTCAAAAAAGTTTTTTTAAAATATTTACACTACTGTTACAACAAATATGAGTGGTGGCACTAACTTGGCAAGTGGGCCTGGCACACACGCTGGCAGGCAGGCAACTGCAATTAGATTACACTAGCAGACTGATGTTTCACAGTCAAAAAAGTTTTTTTTAAATATTTACACTACTGTTACAACAAATATGAGTGGTGGCACTAACTTGGCAAGTGGGCCTGGCACACACGCTGGCAGGCAGGCAACTGCAATTAGATTACACTAGCAGACTGATGTTTCACAGTCAAAAAAGTTTTTTTAAAAAATATTTACACTACTGTTACAACAAATATGAGTGGTGGCACTAACTTGGCAAGTGGGCCTAGCACACACGCTGGCAGGCAGGCAACTGCAATTAGATTACACTAGCAGACTGATGTTTCACAGTCAAAAAAGTTTTTTTTTAAATATTTACACTACTGTTACAACAAATATGAGTGGTGGCACTAACTCGGCAAGTGGGCCTGGCACACACGCTGGCAGGCAGGCAGGCAACTGCAATTAGATTACACTAGCAGACTGATGTTTCACAGTCAAAAAAGTTTTTTTAAAAAATATTTACACTACTGTTACAACAAATATGAGTGGTGGCACTAACTTGGCAAGTGGGCCTGGCAAACACGCTGGCAGGCAGGCAACTGCAATTAGATTACCCTAGCAGACTGATGTTTCACAGTCAACAAAGTTTTTTTTAAAAATATTTACACTACTGTTACAACAAATATGAGTGGTGGCACTAACTTGGCAAGTGGGCCTGGCACACACGCTGGCAGGCAGTCAACTGCAATTAGATTACACTAGCAGACTGATTTTTCACAGCCAAAAAAGTTTTTTTTTTAATATTTACACTACTGTTACAACAAATATGAGTGGTGGCACTAACTTGGCAAGTGGGCCTGGCACACACGCTGGCAGGCAGTCAACTGCAATTAGATTACACTAGCAGACTGATTTTTCACAGCCAAAAAAGTTTTTTTTTTAATATTTACACTACTGTTACAACAAATATGAGTGGTGGCACTAACTTGGCAAGTGGGCCTGGCACACACGCTGGCAGGCAGGCAACTGCAATTAGATTACACTAGCAGACTGATGTTTCACAGTCAAAAAAGTTTTTTTTAAATATTTACACTACTGTTACAACAAATATGAGTGGTGGCACTAACTTGGCAAGTGGGCCTGGCACACACGCTGGCAGGCAGGCAACTGCAATTAGATTACACTAGCAGACTGATGTTTCACAGTCAAAAAAGTTTTTTTAAAAAATATTTACACTACTGTTACAACAAATATGAGTGGTGGCACTAACTTGGCAAGTGGGCCTAGCACACACGCTGGCAGGCAGGCAACTGCAATTAGATTACACTAGCAGACTGATGTTTCACAGTCAAAAAAGTTTTTTTTTAAATATTTACACTACTGTTACAACAAATATGAGTGGTGGCACTAACTCGGCAAGTGGGCCTGGCACACACGCTGGCAGGCAGGCAGGCAACTGCAATTAGATTACACTAGCAGACTGATGTTTCACAGTCAAAAAAGTTTTTTTAAAAAATATTTACACTACTGTTACAACAAATATGAGTGGTGGCACTAACTTGGCAAGTGGGCCTGGCAAACACGCTGGCAGGCAGGCAACTGCAATTAGATTACCCTAGCAGACTGATGTTTCACAGTCAACAAAGTTTTTTTTTTAAATATTTACACTACTGTTACAACAAATATGAGTGGTGGCACTAACTTGGCAAGTGGGCCTGGCACACACGCTGGCAGGCAGTCAACTGCAATTAGATTACACTAGCAGACTGATTTTTCACAGCCAAAAAAGTTTTTTTTTTTAATATTTACACTACTGTTACAACAAATATGAGTGGTGGCACTAACTTGGCAAGTGGGCCTGGCACACGCTGGCAGGCAGGCAGGCAACTGCAATTTGATTACACTAGTAGACTGATGTTTCACAGTCAAAAAAGTTTTTTAAAAAAATATTTACACTACTGTTATAACAAATATGAGTGGTGGCACTAACTTGGCAAGTGGGCCTGGCACACACGCTGGCAGGCAGGCAACTGCAATTAGATTACCCTAGCAGACTGATGTTTCACAGTCAAAAAAGTTTTTCTTTTAAATATATACACTACTGTTACAACAAATATGAGTGGTGGCCCTAACTTGGCAAGTGGGCCTGGCACACACGCTGGCAGGCAGGCAACTGCAATTAGATTACACTAGCAGACTGATGTTTCACAGTCAAAAAAGTTTTTTTTTTAAATATTTACACTACTGTTACAACAAATATGAGTGGTGGCACTAACTTGGCAAGTGGGCCTGGCACACACGCTGGCAAGAAGGCAACTGCAATTAGATTATACTAGCAGACTGATGTTTCACAGTCAAAAAAGTTTTTTTAAAAAATATTTACACTACTGTTACAACAAATATGAGTGGTGGCACTAACTTGGCAAGTGGGCCTGGCACACACGCTGGCAGGCAGGCAACTGCAATTAGATTACACTAGCAGACTGATGTTTCACAGTCAAAAAAGTTTTTTTTAAATATTTACACTACTGTTACAACAAATATGAGTGGTGGCACTAACTTGGCAAGTGGGCCTGGCACACACGCTGGCAGGCAGGCAACTGCAATTAGATTACACTAGCAGACTGATGTTTCACAGTCAAAAAAGTTTTTTTTAAATATTTACACTACTGTTACAACAAATATGAGTGGTGGCACTAACTTGGTAAGTGGGCCTGGCACACACGCTGGCAGGCAGGCAACTGCAATTAGATTACACTAGCAGACTGATGTTTCACAGTCAAAAAAGTTTTTTTTTTAATATTTACACTACTGTTACAACAAATATAAGTGGTGGCACTAACTTGGCAAGTGGGCCTGGCACACACGCTGACAGGCAGGCAACTGCAATTAGATTACACTAGCAGACTGATGTTTCACAGTCAAAAAAGTTTTTTTTTATATATTTACACTACTGTTACAACAAATATGAGTGGTGGCACTAACTTGGCAAGTGGGCCTGGCACACACGCTGGCAGGCAGGCAACTGCAATTAGATTACACTAGCAGACTGATGTTTCACAGTCAAAATTACACAGGCAAAAAAAAAAAAGATGTTCTAGCCCTAAAAAGGGCATTTTGGGGTGCTGTCTTTACAGCAGAGATCAGATGAGTCCTTCAGGACTGTAGTGGACACTGTATACACTAGCCTAGCTATGAATTTCCCTATAAAATCAGCAGCAACTACACTATCCCTCCTCTCACTAAGAATGCAGGATCAGAATGAATCTAAAATGGCTGCTGTCCAGGAGCTGGGAGGGTCTAGGAGGGAGTGTCCGCTGCTGATTGGCTGAAATGTGTCTGCAGACTGTGAGATACAGGGTCACAGTTTACTCAATGATGACGAATAGGAGGCGGATCGAACATCGCATATGTTTACCAGCGGCGGCGAACGCGAACAAGCTATGTTCGCCGGGAACTATTCACGGCGAACTATTCGCGACATCACTACTGACCAGGCATTAGGTAGGATTTCCGTTTTAGAAACCATCGGGAGGCTATTTTGGTCTACTAATAGATCATCTATCCTAGAGTATACTTGCCTCGGGTGTGAAAAAAAAGGTGTATTGTCTGCACCTGGGGTTAAAAATGCGCCATGTATCTAAAAGAGTGAGATCCCATAGATATTTTTCTAATTTTAGTGAGTCTCTTTTTGACCATGTACCTCTGTGGTGAGAACAGTCTAGTTGTGGGTCCAGTAATGTATTAAAGTCCCCGCCTAATATAACTGATCCTTTTTTAATGTCTATAATTTTATTTATTACTTTTCTCAGAAAGGGAATCTGATTCAGATTTGGGCAATAAACATTGGCTAATGTCACTGGTCTGTTATACAACATCCCCACTATTATGATATATTTACCTTCCACATCAGTCTCTTTCTGTAGAAGCTGAAAAGGAATCTTTCTATGGAATAAGATTCCTACACCTCTATGTTTCGTGTTCTCAGAGCTAAAATACTCCCCTATTATGTTTAAACCAGTTAAGTGCTATTGACCTTTTATTAGGGGAGTTTAGACCCTTAACGTTCTGTGATAGAATCCTAATGTGACGTGACTCCATTAATAAATTCTAAATAAAAACAAGCTTTTTTGACAATGTGATACAACCGTTCCTTACTACTTACCCATGGCATACCCTCCGTCCAGGGGAAAAGGAAGAGTGGGTTGTTAGGAGAAAAACAGACAGGGAGAGCCATAACTATTCTGAGAGGAAAATTACGCATTGACCTGGTTAAAAAAAAAAACAACAAGTAAATAATAACACACACATAATAACAAA
The DNA here is from genome assembly GCF_027579735.1 of Bombina bombina. Lineage (NCBI taxonomy): Eukaryota > Metazoa > Chordata > Amphibia > Anura > Bombinatoridae > Bombina > Bombina bombina. The sequence goes on along the minus strand of NC_069504.1, from coordinate 125,695,858 downwards.
TACATTTAACTGTGTGATCCGATCTAGTGATTCTCCGCTCAAAAGCAAGGTGAGAGCAAAGAACCACCAGTAGCTCACTGAAAACAGTGGCACGGGATCTGCAATCTACCACTTGTAGTAGAGGGTTCATGTTCACGACATGAATAACAACTTACAATAATATTTACTAACATGTTAATGTCAATGCCAGCCACCTGAATAGAATTATTTTTGTGCATGTTAAACTATCTAATGAAACATATGAAGAAAGCAGTGCAGATTTCTTGGGTTCCGACCACAGCCGGCTTCATAGTCTGTTCAATAAGACTTGACCTGTGTCTCATCTAAAGTGTTCTTAAACCTGGAATGTATGACAGTTTCATGTGTCGAGTCTACTGGAGATAGTGGAGTAGGCCTTGTCCTCTGGGCCTCTTTGCCTTTTCCTATTAACCTTGGTCCAAGGTGGTTTTCTTTCTCTGGGGCCCATGGGGTTATACGGATTGTCCTTCTCCTCTCTTGTCAGCGAGGGTTAAGATGGTTGTGCTATACCCAGTTTAGTACAGAAGTCTTTAATGTCTTCGGGTCCCTTATAGATGAAAAGTTGATTTTCTTTTTCCACTCGGAGACTGAAGGGGAATCCCCAGCTGTATTTAATACCCAAGTCCTGGAGATGTAAAGTAAGATATCTTGCTTCTCTTCTTTTTATTAATGTTTGTGGGCACAGGTCCGGGTATACTTGTAGATTATTCTCTTCAATCTGTGTTTGTTTTAATTTTCTGGCTGCAGATAACACTTTTTCTTATCCTCAAATTGGTGAAATCTGAGGATCACATCCCTTGGGGTAGCTCCATCTCTCGGCAGTTGTCGGAGAGCTCTATGAGCCCTGTCTAGTTGCATATCTTGGTCTGTAGGAGAATTTAGGAGGTGCCTAAAAAATCTTTGCAGGTATGGCGCATGTTGTGCCTGAAGTATCTTCTCTGGGATTCCCCTCATTCTCAGATTCTGTCTGCGCCCCCGGTTATCAAGGTCCTCAATATGATCCTGCAGATAGGTAATAGTAGACCCCTGGGCTTTGATTTGCTCAATAAGGTGTTCTGAATCCGTGGTTAAGGATTCTGTAGTGTCTTCCAACTGTTCTACCCTTTGTCCCAACTGTGAGATATCAGATTTCACTTCTGCTTATCAATCTTTTATAAGCTGGCTCACTTGTAATACCAACTGTGAAAAGTCTTCTTTTGAAGGTAGTAGTTTGAGATCAGCTCTGGTTATTGATAGTGTAGTGTCATCTGCATTATCACCATTTTTTGTGAGTGTAATTTGCGTAGACAAAGGGTTCTCTGATGTTTTATTATCCAGGACCTTAAAATAAGCATTCATTTTGGTTGATTTGACTGGTCTCCTGGGTTTTTTTGGCAGCCATGCTGAGGTATACCACTCAGAGCACACTAAACTGTATACTACAGACTAAAAAGATTTCAAATTAAATGTCCCAGATTGAGAAAATTGTGTCCGGTATTGCAATTCACCTCCTTTGGCTATATTGTCTACAGCTTTAAAATTGGGGTCAATCAACTTCTGATTTCTGTCCTGTGATCCAAGCCAGATATTATTTATTGATATTGGGAGTTTGTGAGGAATAAGTGCTGATCCTTATAACTTCTCGTTTATTAGATCTATATATGTCCAGCCAGGACCTAGTTTATATGGCAGAGGTAACCAGTTCTTTCAACTAAAACTTTTTCACCCAGAGTCACAGGCCGTTTTATATCTTAGGCCTTTTGTTTACTGTGAAGCTTCATGTATAATGCGTGCCGTTTATGTGAGGTGCACCCGCTATGTGTTTAGGGGTATAATATTCTCGGTGGGTCTTAATTGCTCATTTTATTTTGGCCCCACATTTCGTTACTTATTATGTTTAGGTATGGGCTTACCCTTCAATTACAATGTGTCCTCCGTGCAGGCCCAAATTTTCTCTCTGTGGCGCACTTACAACTTGCGCTTTGTTCCTCTCCTTCACCGCCTATAAAGTGCACCCGGCAGCATTAAAAGTCATCCGCTCGATCCCCGGTCGCCGAGTAATGATCTCCGCTCACAGTAGTCAGTGTAGTGGTCACCTAACTGGCGTCTGACATAGATAATGACCAGTTGCTTAGCGGAGCTCCGTTCTTATGCGGCCATCTCTTAGGCTCGCTCTCCGGATGATGTTTTTATGCGATCTCGGATGCGCCATGTTGCGTAAGACGTCACATGCAAAGGTTTAAAATCCATCATTGGTTCGGATTATGTTTTTACGCAATCTCGGATGCATCATTTTGTGTAAGACGTCACATGCAAAGGTGTTAAATCCGTCCTTTGATTGGATCACGTTGTCCTGCATTATTGGATTTGCCACGTTTGCGAATGAGAACACAAGTTTAAAACCATGATTTTCTTGGATTTTGGATTGTGTCAATAATGTACATTGTTGAAACATAGATGATAAAGAGCGAATAAATATCTATTGATGGCTGTCTCGTTGAAGAAACAAATGAAGGCAGATCTCAATTCTATTTTGAGGCAAGTGTTAATCAATGAATGTTCAGTATGAATGGATATACTCCATCTTATTTCATATGTTTGTCAACAATATTTTCCCATTAAAAAATAATTAATGTGTTATGTTTAATTTTCTTTATTGAAAATTCCTAAACATGCACATTTGTATTTGAATTAATTTCTCAATATGCATTCAACTTTATCATGTTATGTCCTGATATTTCTTCTTAATGTAAATGCTCAATATCGTGTCATGTATGGATTCAACATTGTTATTCTCTAAATATAGTACTGTGAGCATGTATTTCAAATGTAAGTGTTAAAGGGACATGAAACCCTAAATGTATCTGTCCTTAGTTATGTTGAACATACAATTTTAACCCTGTTTGCAATTCTCTTCTATTCTCAAATGTGCTTCAACCTCTTGGTATAATGTGTTGAAGGAGCATCAATACACTACTAGTTTTTAAGTGAACACATGTGTGAGGCAATGACAATCGGTAGATATATGCATCCACCAATCAGCAGATCCAAGCTATGTTCTTTACTGCTCAAGAGCTTTCCTAGATAAACCTTTCTGCAAAGTATAACAATTTAAAGAATATGAGTAAACGTGAATGTTGTTTAAAATGTTATGCTCTGTCAAAATCATTTAAGCAAATGTTTTGTTTTGATGCCCCTTTTAAATTAAATAGATTTCCCAAATAAAAATCTTTAATCTAGCTTGAAAAATATACACTTTATTTAAAACATTGAGAGAAATATGGCATACAGGCTTATTATAAAATTAAAATATTTGCTTGTTTTAACAAGCACATATATACTGTATATACCAACAAGTCCTAAGGATTAGTATATTTTAGCATATGTTCTTGTTTAAAGGAACATTAATGTCAAATAAAAGATTCATGATTTTAATTTGAAATGCAATTTTAACCAACTTTCCAATGTACTTTTATCACCAATTTTGCTTTGTTCTCTTGGTGTTCTTAGTTGAAAGCTAAACCTAGGAGGTTCATATGCTCATTTGTTAGACCTTGAAGAGTGCCTCTAATCTGAATGCATTTAGGCCACTAGAGGGCATTAGTTAATGTGTTTCATATAGAAAACATTGTACGTATGGTTACCCTGGAGTGAGCACTGATTGGCTAAAATGCAGGTCTGTCAAAATAACTGTAATAAGGGGTCAGTTTGCAAAGGCATAGATAAAAGATAATGACAGAGGTAAAAACTTGTATTTCTAATACAGTGTTGGTAATGGGTAATAAAGGAATTATATTTATTGTTAACCAACAATAATTCAAGTGTTGACTGTCCCTTTAAGCTGTGTTGTTGGAATCAACACAGTGATATGCCATCATGTATAATTGTAATAGTAATTGTTTTGTATTAGGAGAACAGTTTGGACATCACATCACAAAAAACAATTAATCTAATCAACAAGGACAGCATGTGATGATGTTGTCTCAAAACACTTATAAAACACACTCTGCAAAACAATCTGCCTCCATGGACCCGGTCCCATAGAAGCCTTTTTCAATACAAGTGTAAGAAGACAACATCATCACATACCTATCCTTTACACATTAAATAACTTAATTAATATATATATATATATATATATATATATATATATATAATTACTTCTTCATCCTTCCCTTCTTCCCACGAGACGGAGGCTCTGGGGAGGGCAAATGCCCACTCCGATGTATCCTCCTTGGAGATGGTTGGGGAAGAAGGGGAGGAGGAGTATTAAGAGTGGTTGGGGATTCACCAAGCAGAGGAGAAGATGGAGGAGGCCCAGGACCTGATGGTCCAGGAGCCGAGCGTCCAGGAGCTGAGGGTCTTCCCCTTCCTTGTCTGCCTGCCTCCTCCCGGAGGACCTGCAAAATATTATTTTGTCCTTCGAGCAGGTGGTTCATTGCGTTTCTCATGAACTCTCTGTGTTCCTGTTGTTCCCTCCCGAGCTCTGCATTTCTATCAAGAAGGTCCTCATCAGCTCCATCTCTGGTATCTCTGGGGGGATGTTCTCCTTAGGAGGAGCTGGTGCACGGCGGGCTGCTGGTGCACGGTGGACTAATGCACGAGGGACTGGTGCTGCATTGGGGGCTGCTGCAGGGATCTCTTCTGCATGGGGGCTTCTTCAGGGGGGGAAGGTGCAGGGATATCTTCCATTTCTCCCCGAGGTGGCGTGTCACCTTCTGCACCACTCTCATGCCTGGGTGAAGGAGGAGCCTGTTCATGCTGTGTTTCCTCCTCCCCAGCCTCAGACTCTGTATATTTGAAAATGAAAGAAATCGAGATATTAGCACAGTTCCAAATAAAGATATAAATGTTTTATATTTGAAAGTGTATTAATGAGGCTGCCTTCATAATTCAATTGCAACCAAAAGCAAACAATACTATTTACGTATTTGCAAACCCGTCTTTCAGATATCTAGATGGTCAATATGAATGTATTTTGGCGTGCATCTTAAATCTGTTTAAAAGCACACCTAATCTGTAGACTAAATACTAAATGTGATGGCTTTTCTTCCAATCCAACTTTCTCAAGGTAATTCTGAATGCATTTCCATAATAATGTTGAAAAAAAGCGTAATTGCGTTAGTCATATCCCTAAATTCTTTTGTGTGTGAATGGGCTATGAGGTGGATGTAAAGAGATTATTAAATGAGCTTACCAGCAGATGAGAGGGGCAGGTTCCTGGTATCAATTCCTCCTTCTATACCAACTACGGCCACCTCAGAGATGTTGGGACACAGCATTTCCTCCCAGCGGCTATACACAAATATCTGTTCGGGGGCCGCCCCCGGTCCCTGCATGGTATGCATTCTCCCTTAACACCTTCTTCTTGAGTTCACTTCTGCAGTCCTGGTAGCGGTGCTGTATTGATTTGACATCCCTCCTGCACTCCCCCACTGCATTGACAGCATTCGTTATCTCCAGCCACAACTTTTTCTTATATGAAGGGGTGGCCTTCGGTGCCTGCAGCCTTCTAGCCCTTTCCAAATAGGCTGCTATAAGGACCTCCTTCTCCTCCGTGGTATACCTCTCCTCCCTCTGTTGTCCAGTGTGTATTGTGCCCTATCTGCGCTCCTGCCCTACACCACTGGGCCCAGCCACTTGTTCATCTTCAACAAAGTGGCTGGGTCCACCCGCCCTCTCCCCCTTCCTTTCTAGTTCCTCTCCCCCTCCCTGTCCCTCTCTCCTGCATAACCTGCTCCATAACCTCCTCCATAACCTGCTGTGTAATAAGCTGTAAGAGCTCCTCGCTGATCTCCTGCCTCGGCTCTCCCCTAGCCCTCCTTCCCACCATACTCGTTCCAAATGTGACAGTGCCCAAATGAAAGGGGGTCAAAATAATAAACTAAAAGTAAAAAGTGCTCAAACTGTGAATGGTCTTCAAAATATAGGGTAAGGGGTATTAATTAAGAAACAAACGTATAAAAAAAAGGAGTAAATGAGGGTATGTAAAAAATAAGTTGGTGTAAATCATCCAAATTCTAACTATGGGATGGGTATTGGATTAAAGGGAATGGGGTATGGAGTGTATGTGTGTGTATGTAGTGCTACTGATATGCGTATGTATGTATTGAATGTGTTTGCCTGTAAATGTGTTTATGTAATGTACCAAAAAACAGCACTCACACACTCACCCAGACAAACTCTCACTCTCTCTCACTAAATAACTCTCACTCACTAACTAACTCTCACTGTCTGTCACTAACTAACTCTCACTGTCTGTCACTAACTAACTCTCACTCACTCTCTCTCACTAACTCTCACTCACTAACTAACTCTCACTGTCTGTCACTAACTAACACTCACTCTCTCTCACTAACTCTCACTCTCTCAAACACTAACTAACTCTCACTCACTAACTCTCTCTCTTTTACTAATTAACTCGCTAACTCTTTGAAACCTCCAACGCCTAGACCTGCACCTATCTTGAAAAAGCAATACAGTCAAATAAGCCATGTTTCTAGCGTGCTTATATACCCTAAGTAAATGATTAATGATGAAGTAAAGGAGGTCCAGGTGTGATGATTTGCATGTGTGCAATGTGTATTAGTTGTTTTAATTTGTGCATGCTCATATGGAGTTTGTAAATGCACATATGTATTTGTGGAATGTATATAATGTGATGATGTCATAGTGATCATTTTGCATAACATTCTCCTAATTTAGTATCCCAAAATCTAAATACTGATTTCTGTTCGTATCGTATTAGTTAAGTGTTGTAAACGTTTATTTTGTAATGTTTTCTAATCGTCAATGTGAATGTTTTGTTTGTGTATCAGTGTGCAATTCATTTTTAATGTTGTTTTGTTCCGTGATGCAGATTGCAACGTATTTTCCTAATCCTCGTTTAGTGTAAATGTTGTGTAGTATTAGTTGTAAGGTATTGTGAATATTGAATGCGTATGTGCTATGTTGTGTGAGCGATTGTTGTTTGTACATTTGATCTGATTTTAGTTTGTGTCCATGAAGTTGTATGGGTGATATGACAGAGCAGTGTGTAGTTCTATATTGAGTGTTAGAAGACAAATCCGTGTATTCTTCATTTTGCATTGATCTTTATGGGAGAATCCATTACGCGTTCATGATTCCGCTAGGGAAATAAACGCGGTACTCGTATTACCGCGATGCATAACGAAGTTCTTTTCAGACTTGTAATCCTGACGTTATGAAAAGTGTGCAATGAAAATAACGCACATGCTCATTGCAAACAGCCATTACGCCATAACTTGTAATCTAGCTGAAAGTCATTAAGAAACACCTTAATAATCTAAAATGAAAAACTGTCTGGACCTGATCAAATCCCAGCAATGTTGTTGAAGCTCAGTTTGCTGGCAATTGCTAAACCTGTCACAACTCTAATTAATGAATCCTTGGTGTCTGGATACATACCCAAACTTTGGAAGACTGCAAGAGTAGTGCCTATCCATAAAAGTGGTGAGATAACCTTGGTTTCTAACTATCGCCCAATATCATTGCTCCCAGTATTGTCAAAAATCTCAGAAAAATGTGTCCATACGCAACTATGTGAGTATTATCAACAATCTAACTATTACCCCTGATCAATCAGGTTCTCGCCCGAATCACTCCACTACAACTGCCATCCTAAAAGTTTGCAACGACATTCAAACGGGCATGGAGACCTAACTGGAGCAATTTTCCTTGATTTTGCAAAGACCTTTGACACAGTAGACCATGACATACTACTGCTCAAACTAAAAAACTCAGGTATTGGTGATGGTCCGCTAACCTGGTTTTGATCATATGTATCGGATCAATCACAATATGTCTCAATTTCTGACAGCGACTCCCTCCCTCTCCCAGTCACATGTGGTGTTCCCCAAGGTTCCATTCTCGGCTGCCTACTATTCACATTATTTATAAATGATCTGCCAAATGTCTGCAAATCCTCAACTGTACACATGTACGCAGACAACATGGTAATCTATGCAAGCAAATCTGTTCTACTGCAGCTTGAGGCAGTGCTCCAAGACCAGTTCACAGAGGTAGAAAAGTGGATCTCAAAAAACAAACTCTTCCTAAACACTGACAAAACTGTCACAATGATCTTTGGAATGGTACCTAAATTACACAAACTACAAAATTCCCATCTACGCATCAAAACAAAATCAAATTGCACACTGACCGTAGTCCACTCTTTCAAATACTTGGGTATGTTGTTATACCGCAATCTATTTTTTGGCCTCCACACAGAAAAACTTGCATCTAAACTCTATCCAAAACTAGGTGCACTGTACAGAAACAAATCCTGCCTAAGCCCTACAGTAAAGGAAACGATTGTACAGCAAATGCTGAAGCCAATCATTGATTATGGGGATGTAGTATATGCACCTGTACCGCAAAGACACCCCAGCCAAAGGCTTTAATACCTCCCCCACTCCCCTCATCCCCCAGTTATTCTTTGCCTTTCATCACAGGAGGTTGGCAGAGAAGTGTCAGGAGATTTGAGTAGTCTCTTATGGAGGTTAGTACTCTTCAAATTGGGACTGGAGTTTTAAGTAGCCCTGTCAGCCTCTCAGTGAGAGCATGGGTGAAAGTTAGTGTCCGGAGATGCAGGGGGAATTCTTCTGTGAAACCATCCCGAGCTCCTTAAGCAATCAGCATTGACGAGTTTCGTTGCCTGCTTTATTCTCTCAAGTCCATGTCATTTTATACACATATGATAACACAAAAAGACAGGGTCACAGTGTGTCTCCTTTAATCTGTATAGAATCATGGGTTAATATTCCTGGAAAGGGGATTATTGAACAGGCGGGGTTTATACATAATATTTTATTGTGTTTGATGCTATGTCATGTGTGAGATGAGGCTCTAGCAATATGTGAACAGTCAGGATCGGTGCAGCCTTCTTTTGTCGCGTTTTTTCTATAGTGCAGGGGCAGTGCGGCATGGCACTCCATGTGACCGGGTGTGGCTTCTTCCACTTTCTCTTTCCTGATCGGCAATTGCGGGAGACATAATGGTTTCTCTGTGGTCCGGGTCATAGGAGGTGGTAAGTTCCCTGTCCATTGGTGTATAAAGGTGCCATTTAATCTATCTAGTCCGAATTAAAGGTGTAAGCTATGGAGGACTCTGATGTTAGAGGATACTCCCTCTTTAATTAAATCTAATACCTGTGTTTATTGTGAAGAGGTACAGGTTGATCCGCCTGCTCAACTGTGTTCCACATGCTTTGATAAGATTGCAATATCTAAAAAGAATAAGATATTTAGTACTACTGAGCCATCCACCGCTAAAGGTTCTTCGTCCCGCGAGGAGCGTTCCCAACATTCATCTCCGATTACACATGTAGCTCCCCAAGGTCCTACTGAACCTCCCACGGGAGGGGCCTCGTGTCCACCAGATTTCACTGCTCAGTTGCAAGAAGCGGTTTCTGTGGTTTTCCATGCCCTACCAGGCCCTGCAAACCACAAGCGAAGGGAAAGATATAGCCTTCCGCCCCATGGGTGATCTACTCCATTGAATGTCTCTCAGCCTGAGAGATTATCCGATGATGAGGTGCCCTCTCTGGGATGGAATCGGCATCTTCGGAGGAGCCAGATTTTTACGTTTAAAATGAAGCATTTGCGCTTTTTACTGAAAGAAGTGTTTGCTATGTTGGAGGTCCCAGAACCAAAACTTTTGGAAGAACCTTTGATACCTAAACTAGATAGGGTTTAAGAGGACAGGGTGGTGTCTCAGACCTTCCCAGTGCCCATGAAGATGGCTACTAATATTATGAAGGAGTGGGAGGAACTGGGCTCATCCTTCTCTCCTTCTACCTCTTTAATGAAGTTGTTCCCCATTCCGGACTCTCAGCTCAAGCTATGGGTGGATGGAGCTATCTCCATGCTCGCCAAGCATACAACTATTCCCCTTGAGGATAGTTCGTCATTCAAGGAGCCCATGGATAAAAAGTTAGAGTCCATGTTGAGAAAGATGTTTCAACTTACGGGGTGGGTTTTCCAACCTGCAGCGGCAATCACTGCGGTGGTGGGAGTGGCTACTTACTGGTGTGATGCACTGTCTGCTATGGTTGAGGTGGAGACTCCCCTCGAGGAGATACGGTAGCTAATTCTTTTATCTGGGATGCAAACATGCAGGTCCTTTGCCTGAATGCCAAGACATCAGCTTTCTCTGTTCTAGCTCGTAGGGCACTGTGGTTAAAGTCATGGTCAGCTGACATGATTTCCAAGTCGGGATTACTATCCCTCCCGTTACAAGGGAAAGTTCTCTTTGGTCCAGGCCTGGACTATAATATCCACGGTCATGGGAGGCAAGGGTGCTTTCCTTCCGAAGGACAGGAAGAATAAGCCTAAGGGCTCTACTCTCGTCCCTTTTGTTCGGTCAAGTCTCAGCACCAGCAGCCTGCTGTGAAGGCCGAACAGTCCAAGGGATCTTGAAAGCCAGCTCAATGTTGGAACAAGTCCAAGCAGAGCAAGAAGCCTGCCGAGGCAAAGTCGGCATGAAGGGGCGGCCCACGATCCATCACTGGATCACGTAGGGGGCAGACTATCTCTGTTCGCAGAGGTTTGGATAAGAGACGTACAGAATCCTTGGGTTCTGGAGGTTATCCCCCAGGGTTACAGGATAGGGTTCAAGACTCATCTGCCCAGGGGCAGATTCCTCCTGTCAAACCTATCCTCAAGACCATAGAAGAGAGACGCCTTTCTAGAGTGCGTGAGGGATCTCTCATCCCTCTGAGTAATCATTCCAGTACCTCTAGCAAAAAGGGGTCTAGGGTACTATTCAAACCTTTTCGTGGTCCCAAAGAAGGGGGGCATGTTCCACCCAATTCTGGACCTAAAGTGCCTAAACAAGTTTCTGTCAGTCCAATTGTTCAAAATGGAGATGGTCAGATCGATTCTGCCCCTAGTTCAAGAGGGGCAATTTATGACAACAATAGACTTGAAGGATGCCTACCTTCACATGCCAATCCACAAGGACCATGTCAGGTTCCTAAGATTCGTGTTTCTGGACCAACACTACCAGTTTGTGGCCCTACCGTTTGGTCTGGCAACTGCCCCAAAAGTCTTTACGAAGGTTCCGTAGGTTCGGTAGTGAGAGTTAGAGGGATTTGCGGTGGCTCCTTATCTGGATGATATTCTGGTTCAGGCTCCGTCCTGCAGTCTCGTGGAGGACCACTCAAGGGCTCTTCTTCTTCTCCTTCAATCCCATGGATGGAAGAAAAATGAAGGAAAGAGTTCTCTGGTTCCCAGCAACAGGGTGGAGTTTCTGGGTACGTTAATAGATTCAATATCGATGAACGTATTCTTGACAGATCAGAGACATTCCAAGATTGCATCCAGCTGTCTTGCCCTTCAGACCTCCTCAAGGCCATCTGTGACCAGGTGTATGGAGGTGATTGGGCTCATGGTAACCATCATAGATGTCATTCCATTCGCCAGGTTCCATCTCAGACCTCTTTAGTTATGCATGTTGAGACAATGGAATGGTGATCACTCAGATCTATCCCAACAGAATGGTCTTCAAAATATAGGGTAAGGGGTATTAATTAAGAAACAAACGTATAAAAAAAAGGAGTAAATGAGGGTATGTAAAAAATAAGTTGGTGTAAATCATCCAAATTCTAACTATGGGATGGGTATTGGATTAAAGGGAATGGGGTATGGAGTGTATGTGTGTGTATGTAGTGCTACTGATATGCGTATGTATGTATTGAATGTGTTTGCCTGTAAATGTGTTTATGTAATGTACCAAAAAACAGCACTCACACACTCACCCAGACAAACTCTCACTCTCTCTCACTAAATAACTCTCACTCACTAACTAACTCTCACTGTCTGTCACTAACTAACTCTCACTGTCTGTCACTAACTAACTCTCACTCACTCTCTCTCACTAACTCTCACTCACTAACTAACTCTCACTGTCTGTCACTAACTAACACTCACTCTCTCTCACTAACTCTCACTCTCTCAAACACTAACTAACTCTCACTCACTAACTCTCTCTCTTTTACTAATTAACTCGCTAACTCTTTGAAACCTCCAACGCCTAGACCTGCACCTATCTTGAAAAAGCAATACAGTCAAATAAGCCATGTTTCTAGCGTGCTTATATACCCTAAGTAAATGATTAATGATGAAGTAAAGGAGGTCCAGGTGTGATGATTTGCATGTGTGCAATGTGTATTAGTTGTTTTAATTTGTGCATGCTCATATGGAGTTTGTAAATGCACATATGTATTTGTGGAATGTATATAATGTGATGATGTCATAGTGATCATTTTGCATAACATTCTCCTAATTTAGTATCCCAAAATCTAAATACTGATTTCTGTTCGTATCGTATTAGTTAAGTGTTGTAAACGTTTATTTTGTAATGTTTTCTAATCGTCAATGTGAATGTTTTGTTTGTGTATCAGTGTGCAATTCATTTTTAATGTTGTTTTGTTCCGTGATGCAGATTGCAACGTATTTTCCTAATCCTCGTTTAGTGTAAATGTTGTGTAGTATTAGTTGTAAGGTATTGTGAATATTGAATGCGTATGTGCTATGTTGTGTGAGCGATTGTTGTTTGTACATTTGATCTGATTTTAGTTTGTGTCCATGAAGTTGTATGGGTGATATGACAGAGCAGTGTGTAGTTCTATATTGAGTGTTAGAAGACAAATCCGTGTATTCTTCATTTTGCATTGATCTTTATGGGAGAATCCATTACGCGTTCATGATTCCGCTAGGGAAATAAACGCGGTACTCGTATTACCGCGATGCATAACGAAGTTCTTTTCAGACTTGTAATCCTGACGTTATGAAAAGTGTGCAATGAAAATAACGCACATGCTCATTGCAAACAGCCATTACGCCATAACTTGTAATCTAGCTGAAAGTCATTAAGAAACACCTTAATAATCTAAAATGAAAAACTGTCTGGACCTGATCAAATCCCAGCAATGTTGTTGAAGCTCAGTTTGCTGGCAATTGCTAAACCTGTCACAACTCTAATTAATGAATCCTTGGTGTCTGGATACATACCCAAACTTTGGAAGACTGCAAGAGTAGTGCCTATCCATAAAAGTGGTGAGATAACCTTGGTTTCTAACTATCGCCCAATATCATTGCTCCCAGTATTGTCAAAAATCTCAGAAAAATGTGTCCATACGCAACTATGTGAGTATTATCAACAATCTAACTATTACCCCTGATCAATCAGGTTCTCGCCCGAATCACTCCACTACAACTGCCATCCTAAAAGTTTGCAACGACATTCAAACGGGCATGGAGACCTAACTGGAGCAATTTTCCTTGATTTTGCAAAGACCTTTGACACAGTAGACCATGACATACTACTGCTCAAACTAAAAAACTCAGGTATTGGTGATGGTCCGCTAACCTGGTTTTGATCATATGTATCGGATCAATCACAATATGTCTCAATTTCTGACAGCGACTCCCTCCCTCTCCCAGTCACATGTGGTGTTCCCCAAGGTTCCATTCTCGGCTGCCTACTATTCACATTATTTATAAATGATCTGCCAAATGTCTGCAAATCCTCAACTGTACACATGTACGCAGACAACATGGTAATCTATGCAAGCAAATCTGTTCTACTGCAGCTTGAGGCAGTGCTCCAAGACCAGTTCACAGAGGTAGAAAAGTGGATCTCAAAAAACAAACTCTTCCTAAACACTGACAAAACTGTCACAATGATCTTTGGAATGGTACCTAAATTACACAAACTACAAAATTCCCATCTACGCATCAAAACAAAATCAAATTGCACACTGACCGTAGTCCACTCTTTCAAATACTTGGGTATGTTGTTATACCGCAATCTATTTTTTGGCCTCCACACAGAAAAACTTGCATCTAAACTCTATCCAAAACTAGGTGCACTGTACAGAAACAAATCCTGCCTAAGCCCTACAGTAAAGGAAACAATTGTACAGCAAATGCTGAAGCCAATCATTGATTATGGGGATGTAGTATATGCACCTGTACCGCAAAGACACCCCAGCCAAAGGCTTTAATACCTCCCCCACTCCCCTCATCCCCCAGTTATTCTTTGCCTTTCATCACAGGAGGTTGGCAGAGAAGTGTCAGGAGATTTGAGTAGTCTCTTATGGAGGTTAGTACTCTTCAAATTGGGACTGGAGTTTTAAGTAGCCCTGTCAGCCTCTCAGTGAGAGCATGGGTGAAAGTTAGTGTCCGGAGATGCAGGGGGAATTCTTCTGTGAAACCATCCCGAGCTCCTTAAGCAATCAGCATTGACGAGTTTCGTTGCCTGCTTTATTCTCTCAAGTCCATGTCATTTTATACACATATGATAACACAAAAAGACAGGGTCACAGTGTGTCTCCTTTAATCTGTATAGAATCATGGGTTAATATTCCTGGAAAGGGGATTATTGAACAGGCGGGGTTTATACATAATATTTTATTGTGTTTGATGCTATGTCATGTGTGAGATGAGGCTCTAGCAATATGTGAACAGTCAGGATCGGTGCAGCCTTCTTTTGTCGCGTTTTTTCTATAGTGCAGGGGCAGTGCGGCATGGCACTCCATGTGACCGGGTGTGGCTTCTTCCACTTTCTCTTTCCTGATCGGCAATTGCGGGAGACATAATGGTTTCTCTGTGGTCCGGGTCATAGGAGGTGGTAAGTTCCCTGTCCATTGGTGTATAAAGGTGCCATTTAATCTATCTAGTCCGAATTAAAGGTGTAAGCTATGGAGGACTCTGATGTTAGAGGATACTCCCTCTTTAATTAAATCTAATACCTGTGTTTATTGTGAAGAGGTACAGGTTGATCCGCCTGCTCAACTGTGTTCCACATGCTTTGATAAGATTGCAATATCTAAAAAGAATAAGATATTTAGTACTACTGAGCCATCCACCGCTAAAGGTTCTTCGTCCCGCGAGGAGCGTTCCCAACATTCATCTCCGATTACACATGTAGCTCCCCAAGGTCCTACTGAACCTCCCACGGGAGGGGCCTCGTGTCCACCAGATTTCACTGCTCAGTTGCAAGAAGCGGTTTCTGTGGTTTTCCATGCCCTACCAGGCCCTGCAAACCACAAGCGAAGGGAAAGATATAGCCTTCCGCCCCATGGGTGATCTACTCCATTGAATGTCTCTCAGCCTGAGAGATTATCCGATGATGAGGTGCCCTCTCTGGGATGGAATCGGCATCTTCGGAGGAGCCAGATTTTTACGTTTAAAATGAAGCATTTGCGCTTTTTACTGAAAGAAGTGTTTGCTATGTTGGAGGTCCCAGAACCAAAACTTTTGGAAGAACCTTTGATACCTAAACTAGATAGGGTTTAAGAGGACAGGGTGGTGTCTCAGACCTTCCCAGTGCCCATGAAGATGGCTACTAATATTATGAAGGAGTGGGAGGAACTGGGCTCATCCTTCTCTCCTTCTACCTCTTTAATGAAGTTGTTCCCCATTCCGGACTCTCAGCTCAAGCTATGGGTGGATGGAGCTATCTCCATGCTCGCCAAGCATACAACTATTCCCCTTGAGGATAGTTCGTCATTCAAGGAGCCCATGGATAAAAAGTTAGAGTCCATGTTGAGAAAGATGTTTCAACTTACGGGGTGGGTTTTCCAACCTGCAGCGGCAATCACTGCGGTGGTGGGAGTGGCTACTTACTGGTGTGATGCACTGTCTGCTATGGTTGAGGTGGAGACTCCCCTCGAGGAGATACGGTAGCTAATTCTTTTATCTGGGATGCAAACATGCAGGTCCTTTGCCTGAATGCCAAGACATCAGCTTTCTCTGTTCTAGCTCGTAGGGCACTGTGGTTAAAGTCATGGTCAGCTGACATGATTTCCAAGTCGGGATTACTATCCCTCCCGTTACAAGGGAAAGTTCTCTTTGGTCCAGGCCTGGACTATAATATCCACGGTCATGGGAGGCAAGGGTGCTTTCCTTCCGAAGGACAGGAAGAATAAGCCTAAGGGCTCTACTCTCGTCCCTTTTGTTCGGTCAAGTCTCAGCACCAGCAGCCTGCTGTGAAGGCCGAACAGTCCAAGGGATCTTGAAAGCCAGCTCAATGTTGGAACAAGTCCAAGCAGAGCAAGAAGCCTGCCGAGGCAAAGTCGGCATGAAGGGGCGGCCCACGATCCATCACTGGATCACGTAGGGGGCAGACTATCTCTGTTCGCAGAGGTTTGGATAAGAGACGTACAGAATCCTTGGGTTCTGGAGGTTATCCCCCAGGGTTACAGGATAGGGTTCAAGACTCATCTGCCCAGGGGCAGATTCCTCCTGTCAAACCTATCCTCAAGACCATAGAAGAGAGACGCCTTTCTAGAGTGCGTGAGGGATCTCTCATCCCTCTGAGTAATCATTCCAGTACCTCTAGCAAAAAGGGGTCTAGGGTACTATTCAAACCTTTTCGTGGTCCCAAAGAAGGGGGGCATGTTCCACCCAATTCTGGACCTAAAGTGCCTAAACAAGTTTCTGTCAGTCCAATTGTTCAAAATGGAGATGGTCAGATCGATTCTGCCCCTAGTTCAAGAGGGGCAATTTATGACAACAATAGACTTGAAGGATGCCTACCTTCACATGCCAATCCACAAGGACCATGTCAGGTTCCTAAGATTCGTGTTTCTGGACCAACACTACCAGTTTGTGGCCCTACCGTTTGGTCTGGCAACTGCCCCAAAAGTCTTTACGAAGGTTCCGTAGGTTCGGTAGTGAGAGTTAGAGGGATTTGCGGTGGCTCCTTATCTGGATGATATTCTGGTTCAGGCTCCGTCCTGCAGTCTCGTGGAGGACCACTCAAGGGCTCTTCTTCTTCTCCTTCAATCCCATGGATGGAAGAAAAATGAAGGAAAGAGTTCTCTGGTTCCCAGCAACAGGGTGGAGTTTCTGGGTACGTTAATAGATTCAATATCGATGAACGTATTCTTGACAGATCAGAGACATTCCAAGATTGCATCCAGCTGTCTTGCCCTTCAGACCTCCTCAAGGCCATCTGTGACCAGGTGTATGGAGGTGATTGGGCTCATGGTAACCATCATAGATGTCATTCCATTCGCCAGGTTCCATCTCAGACCTCTTTAGTTATGCATGTTGAGACAATGGAATGGTGATCACTCAGATCTATCCCAACAGATTTCCCTGGACAACCGAGTGAGGGAATTCCTCTCTTCGTGGATCCGTCTGGGACAGCTGGCCCAGGGGACATCCTTCTTGAGGCCATCCTGGGAGATTGTGACCACGGATGCAAGTCTATCAGGATGGGGAGCTGTTTGGGGTGCCAGAAGGGCACAGGGCAGGTGGACTCAAGAGGAGTCGACTCTACCAATAAATATTCTGGAACTTCAAGCGATATTCAATGCTCTGAGGGCTTGGCCCCACATGGGGCCATCCCGATTCATCAGATTCCAGTCGGACAACATTACCTCGGTGGCTTACATAAACCATCAGGGGGCAACGAGAAGCTCCCTTGCCATGAAGGAAGTATCTTGGATTCTGGAAGGGGCAGAGACTCACAATTGTTCGCTCTCAGTGATCCACATTCCGGGTGTGGACAACTGGGAAGTGGATTTTCTCAGCAGACAATTGTTTCATCCAGGGGAATGGTCTCTCCATCCCGAGGTGTTTGCAGGGATTTGCATCAGATGGGGGATGCCAGAGATAGACCTCATGGCATCCAGACTCAGATTTAAGCTACCCAGATACGGGTTGCGGTTGAGGGACCCACAGGCCGAGCTGACAGATGTCTTAGTGGTGCCTTGGGAGTTCAACCTAATTTAAATTTTTCCACCATTGCCACTTCTTTCTCGAGTGGCCCGCATCAAACAGGAGCAAGCTTCGACTATTCTAGTTGCTTCGTTGTAGCCGCAGAGGATATGGTTTGTGGATCTGGTGGGGATGTCATCGTCTCCTCCTTGGAGGTTGCCCTGTCATAGAAATCTGCTGGTTCAGGGTCCCTTTCTACAAAAAAAATCTAGCGGAGCTTCCTGATATTCAGTCCTTTGTTCAGGTTTGTCTAGGATCAGACCTGTCTTTAGAAATTCTGCTCCTCCTTGGAGCTTAAACTTGGTTCTTAAGGTTTTGCAGAGGGCTCCGTTTGAGCCTATGCATGCGCTTGAAAATTCTTTCCTGGAAGGTTCTATTTCTTCTGGCTATTGCCTCGGCTAGCAGAGCCTCTGAGTTAGCGGTCTTGCAATCTGAGCCCCCTTACCTGGTTTTTAACGCTGATAAGGCTGTGCTTCGCACTGGGTTGGGTTTTTTTCCCAAGGTGGTATCAGATCGTAACATCAATCAGGAGATAGTTGTTCCTTCGTTGTGTCCTAACCCTTCTTCGTCTAAGGAGAGGTTACTTCATAACTTGGATGTGGTTCGAGCCTTGAAGTTTTATCTTCAGGCCACAAAAGATTTCAGACAGACTTCGTCCTTATTTGTGGTGTATTCAGGGAAGCGTAGGGGGCAGAGAGCCTCTTCCACTTCTCTGTCTTTTTGGTTGAGGACCATTATCTGTTTGCCCTATGAGACAGCAGGACATAAGCCTCCTCAGAGGATTAAGGCTTATTTAACTAGAGCTGTGTCTTCTTCTTGGGCCTTTAAGAATGAGACCTCTGTGGAGCAGGTTTGTAAGGCAGCTACTTGTTCCTCCTTACAAAGTTTTACAAATTTAATGTTTTTGCTTTGGCGGAAGCTGTTTTGGGGAGAAAGGTTCTACAGGCTGTGGTGTCCTCAGTTTAGGGTCTGCCTCCTTTTACCCTCCCATTTTTTGTTCATTCAGTGTCCTCTAGAGCTTGGGTATTTGTTGCCACAAGTAATGAATGAAGCAGTGGACTCTCCTCCCATTAAGATGGAAAACATAAATTATGCTTACCTGATAATTTCATTTCCATCTGTGGGAGGAGAGTTCACTGCTCCTGCCCATTTGCTCCGGTGGGCGTACCTAAATTTAATATTATTCTTCTGGCACCATTTATACCCTGATATTTCTCCTACTGTTCCTTGTTACCTTGGCATAATGACTGAGGGATGAGGGAAGTGGGGGAGGTATTTAAGCCTTTGGCTAGGGTGTCTTTGCCTCCTCCTGGTGGCCAGGTTCTTATTTCCCACAAGTAATGAATGAAGCAGTGGACTCTCCTCCCACAGATGGAAATGAAATTATCAGGTAAGCATAATTTATGCTTTACTTTCTATTTACTGTACATATTTCACATTCCAATGTTCTTCACATGCATGACAATGTTATTTTAATTGTAAATACATAATTCTATATATATCTGTATATACCTATATATCTATATATAATCTACCTACCTTAAATTAACATAATCAGATATATGCCTTGTGCGATCTCATTCAAACACCTTACTTGCTCAGAGAGCTTTATTCATCAGCGATGAAGCAGACTGGGGTTCCCAAATCACAAACCTTGTCTGTCTGCTCTTTCACAATGTACAAACTTTTAAATTAGCTTCATGAGAATAGAAAAGGGGAAAAAAATCTTATAAAAATCTGACCACTTAGAAAGGGGACTTAATGAATTCCTTGAAATACACAGAAAGATAGGGCTGCTGTATTTACGCCATGTTGATTCCTTTATCTGCAAAAGGAAACCCAATGTATCACAATACATATGCACAGCAGTTCCAAAACAACATATGACCAACATTTCCACTATTTTTAGTATTTGTACACGGCCATTTGTCTCCACTGACAATACCTGTGAATTCAACATCAGCCTCATTGATTACTGAATGCCTGGATCATTAATTTCTCTAGTGTCATGAATAGAAAAGGCAAAGCTTTTCTTTTTTTCTTTTTCTTTTTTTCAATGAGCTTTTATTAAGTTTAACTGGGTATTCAGTATAGCTTAGAGATGAGAATATATAAATAGCCGAGGTGACCACTGAAATTTTTATAAATTGTACCCAAACTTCTTCTACAGAGCATTTCATATTACTGGAATTCTAATTGTTATACATTAGTAAGATGACTGCAGTTTAACTCATAGTATCATCTACTCTATCTCTTTGTCTATCTGTCTTTCTGTCTTTCTGGCTGTCTGTTTGTCTGTCATCTATCGCTCATCTTTCTATCTATCATCTATCTATCTATGTCTGTATGTCTTTCTGTATGTCTGCCTGTATTGGTCTGTCTATCTGTCTATATAATACATTAATGTACTGTATGTGCTTAATACGGTCTATCTCTCTATTGATAATGAACCAGTCATATATAAATACACATCTATACACATATACACACACATATATTATATTAACACACTTATGACCCTTTCCAGTCAAATACCTTGAAACATGCAATATCGTTTTTATTCAGTTTTAATGAAAATAATTGAAATTCCTATCGGCTAGATTACGAGTTTTGCGTTAGAGGCTATGCGGTGCTAACAAGCAGTTTATGCTCACCGCTCACTAACAGACAGCGCTGGTATTACGGGTTTTTACAAACCCGGCGCTAACCGTAAAAAAGTGATCGTAGAGCAAAATTTTGCTCCACATCTCACCTCAATACCAGCGCTGCTTACGTTAGCGGTGAGCTGGCTGAACGTTCTCGTGCACGATTTCCCCATAGGAATCAATGGGGGATAGCCGGCTGAAAAAAAAACTAACACCTGCAAAAAAGTACTTTTTTACAGGTAAAAGAGCTGATTACTTTGGGGAAATCTTGTAATTTGTTTATTATTTTCTGTAATTTAGTGGGGGGGTTTTGTACTTTAGATAATTTTATTTAATTGTATTTATTTAGGGAATTAATTTAATTATAGTGTAGTGTTAGGTGTAATTGTAACTTAGGTTAGGTTTTATTTTACAGGTAAATGTGTCTTTATTTTAACTAGGTAGTTATTGAATAGTTAATAACTATTTAATAACTATTCTACCTAGTTAAAACAAACTTGCCTGTAAAATAAAAATAAACCCTAAGATAGCTACAATGTAACTATTAGTTATATTGTAGCTAACTTAGGGTTTATTTTATAGGTAAGTATTTAGTTTTAAATAGGAATAATTTAGTTAATGATAGTTATTTTTATTTAGATTTATATAAATTATATTTAAGTTAGGGGGTGTTAGGGTTACGGTTAGACTTAGATTTAGGGGTTAATAACTTTAATATAGTGACAGCGACATTGGGGGCGGCAGATTAGGGGTTAATAAATGTAGGTAGGTTGTGGCGATGTTAGGAACGGCAGATTAGAGGTTAATAAAATGTAACTAGTGTTTGCGAGGCGGGAGTGCGGAGGATTAGGGGTTAATATATTTATTATAGTGGCGGCGATGTCCGGTTCGGCAGATTAGGGGTTAAAAATTGTATTATAGTGTTTGCGATGTGGGAGGGCCTCGGTCTAGGGGTTAATAGGTAGTTTATGGGTGTTAGTGTACTTTTTAGCACTTTAGTTAAGAGTTTTATGCTACAGCGTTGTAGTGTAAAACTCTTAATTACTGACTTTTAAATGCGGTACCAGTCACTTTTGGTCAGACTCGTAATACCGGCGCTATGCAAGTCCCATTGAAAAAATAGGATACGCAATTGACGTAAGTGGATTTGTGGTATTTCCAAGTCTGGCCAAAAAAGTGAGCGGTACACCTGTACCTTTAAGACTCATAATACCAGCGGGCGTTAAAAAGCAGAGTTGGGACCGGCCAACGCTGCTTTTTAAGCCTAACGCCAAACTCGTAATCTAGCCGTATGTTTTTTCACATGTATAATCTCACCAACATAGATTCACATCAGTAGACACGTATATAAATTAATTCACTTGAACTAGGCTTAGCCTTTATTAATTTTTTTGCATTTACAAATTAATGATTTATGGCATACTAGTCCTAAAGCCTGTGTACACGAGCCATTTTTTGCAGTACAGCGGTTCCACCCCTTGCTCTCTCTCTATCCCCCCTCTCTTTTGCTGTCTCTTTCTCCCCTCTCTTTTGCTGTCTCTTTCTCCCCTCTCTTTTGCTCTCTCTCTCCCCTCTCTTTTACTCTTTCTCTACCCCCTCTCTTTTGCTCTCTCTCTCTCTCCCCTCTCTTTTACTCTCTCTCTACCCCCTCTCTTTTGCTCTCTCTCCCCCCCCCTCTCTTTTGCTCTCTCTCTCTCCCCCCTCTCTATTGCTCTCTCTCTCCCCCCACCCTTTTGCTCTCTCTCTCCCCCCTCTCTTTTGCTCTCGCTTCCCCCTCTTTTTCTCTCTCTCTCCCCCTCTCTTTTGCTCTCTCTCTCTCCCCCCTCTCTTTTGCTCTTTCTCCCCCTCTTTTGCTGTCTCTCTCCCTCTCTTTTGCTCTCTCTCTCCCCCCTCTCTTTTGCTCTCTCTCCCCCTCTTTTGCTGTCTCTCTCCCTCTATTTTGCTCTCTCTCTCTCCCTCTCTTTTGCCCTCTCTCGTTTGCTCTCTCTCTCTCCTCTCGTTTGCTCTCTCTCTCCTCTCTTTTGCTGTCTCTCTCCCTCTCTTTTGCTCTCTCTCCCCCTCTCTTTTGAGCTCTCTCCCCCTCTCTTTTGTGCTCTCTCTCCCCCTCTCTTTTGCGCTCTCTCCCCCTCTCCTTGTGCTCTCTCCCCCCTCTCTTTGGCGCTCTCTTCCTCCTCTCTTTTGTGCTCTCTCCCCCCCTCTTTTGGGCTCTCCCCCCCCCTCTCTTTTGCGCTCTCTCCTCCCTCTTTTTTTGCGCTCTCTACCCCTCTCTTTTGCGCTCTCTTCCCCCTCTCTTTGGCGCTCTCTCCCCCCTCTCTTTGGTGCTCTCTCCCCCCTCTCTTTTGCACACTCTCCCCCTCTCTTTTGCGCTCTCTTCCCCTCTCTTTTGCGCTCTCTCCCCCTATCTTTTGTGCTCTCTCCCCCTCTCTTTTGCGCTCTCTCCCCCTCTCCTTGCG
Source organism: Bombina bombina (assembly GCF_027579735.1). Taxonomy (NCBI): domain Eukaryota; kingdom Metazoa; phylum Chordata; class Amphibia; order Anura; family Bombinatoridae; genus Bombina; species Bombina bombina. Next base: position 125,673,010 of record NC_069504.1, on the reverse strand, counting down.
CTCTCTCCCCCCTCTCTTTGGCGCTCTCTCCCTCCTCTCTTTTGTTCTCTCCCCCCCTCTCTTTTGCGCTCTCTCCCCCCCTCTCTTTTGTGCTCTCTCCCCCTTCTCTTTTGCGCTCTCTCCTCCCTCTCTTTTGCAATCTCTCCCCCATCTCTTTTGCGCTCTCTTCCCCCTCTCTTTGGCGCTCTCTCCCCCTCTCTTTGGCGCTCTCTCCCCCCCTCTCTTTTGCGCACTCTCCCCCTCTCTTTTGCGCTCTCTTCCCCCCTCTTTTTCGCTCTCTCCCCCCCTCTCTTTTGCTCTCTCTCTCCCCCCTCTCTTTTGCTCTCTCTCCCCCTCTTTTGCTGTCTCTCTCCCTCTATTTTGCTCTCTCTCTCTCCCTCTCTTTTGCCCTCTCTCGTTTGCTCTCTCTCTCTCCTCTCGTTTGCTCTCTCTCTCCTCTCTTTTGCTGTCTCTCTCCCTCTCTTTTGCTCTCTCTCTCCCCCCTCTCTTTTGCTCTCTCTCCCCCTCTTTTGCTGTCTCTCTCCCTCTATTTTGCTCTCTCTCTCTCCCTCTCTTTTTCCCTCTCTCGTTTGCTCTCTCTCTCTCCTCTCGTTTGCTCTCTCTATCCTCTCTTTTGCTGTCTCTCTCCCTCTCTTTTGCTCTCTCTCCCCCTCTCTTTTGAGCTCTCTCCCCCTCTCTTTTGTGCTCTCTCCCCCTCTCTTTTGCGCTCTCTCCCCCTCTCCTTGTGCTCTCTCCCCCCTCTCTTTGGCGCTCTCTTCCTCCTCTCTTTTGTGCTCTCTCCCCCCCTCTTTTGGGCTCTCCCCCCCCCTCTCTTTTGCGCTCTCTCCTCCCTCTTTTTTGCGCTCTCTACCCCTCTCTTTTGCGCTCTCTTCCCCCTCTCTTTGGCGCTCTCTCCCCCCTCTCTTTGGTGCTCTCTCCCCCCTCTCTTTTGCACACTCTCCCCCTCTCTTTTGCGCTCTCTTCCCCTCTCTTTTGCGCTCTCTCCCCCTATCTTTTGTGCTCTCTCCCCCTCTCTTTTGCGCTCTCTCCCCCTCTCCTTGCGCTCTCTCCCCCCTCTCTTTGGCGCTCTCTCCCTCCTCTCTTTTGTTCTCTCCCCCCCTCTCTTTTGCGCTCTCTCCCCCCCTCTCTTTTGTGCTCTCTCCCCCTTCTCTTTTGCGCTCTCTCCTCCCTCTCTTTTGCAATCTCTCCCCCATCTCTTTTGCGCTCTCTTCCCCCTCTCTTTGGCGCTCTCTCCCCCTCTCTTTGGCGCTCTCTCCCCCCTCTCTTTTGCGCACTCTCCCCCTCTCTTTTGCGCTCTCTTCCCCCCTCTTTTTCGCTCTCTCCCCCCTCTCTTTTGCGCTCTCTCCCCCTTCTCTGTTGCGCTCTCTCCTCCCTCTCTTTTTTCGCTCTCTCCCCCCTCTTTTTTGCGCTCTCTTCCCCCTCTCTTTGGCGCTCTCTCCCCCTCTCTTTTGTGCACTCTCCCCCTTTCTTTTGTGCACTCTCCCCCTCTCTTTTCCGCACTCTCCCCTCTCTCTTTTGCGCTCTCTCCCCCCTCTCTTTTGGGCTCTCTCCCCCCTCTCTTTTGCTGTCTCTCTCCCCCCCCCTCTCTTTTGCTGTCTCTCTCCCCCCTCTCTTTTGCTGTCTCTTTCCCCCCTCTCTTTTGCTGTCTCTCTCCCTCCTCTCTTTTGCTGTCTCTCTCCCCCCTCTCTTTTGCTGTCTCTCTCCCCCTCTCTTTTGCTGTCTCTCTCCCCTCTCTCTTTTGCTGTCTCTCTCTCCCTCTCTCTATCCCTCTCTCTATCCCCCTCTTCTGCTCTCTCTATCCTTCTGCTCTCTCTATCCCCCCTCTTTAGACCTCTCTGTCTCTCGGCATCTGGCCCCGCCTGCGTCACGCACAGCCGCACCCATGTCACGCCGGCCACGCACACATCACACCCGCCCAGCCATGCCCACATCGCGCCTGGCCACGTCCATGTCGCACCGCCCGGCCACGCCCACTCCGCACCTGCCAGGCCACGCTCACTCCACCAGGTCAGTTGGAAGGCCAGGTTTGTTTGTCCTTGCGCGCAGTCTCTACTGCGCATGACAGCTTCGGACAAACACACTTGGCCTTTTATTATAGTTAAGAGTTTTATGCTACGGCGTTGTAGTGTAAAACTCTTAACTACTGACTTTTAAATGCGGTACCAGTCACTTTTGGTCAGACTCGTAATACCGGCGCTATGCAAGTCCCATTGAAAAAATAGGATACGCAATTGAAGTAAGTGGATTTGTGGTATTTCCAAGTCTGGCCAAAAAAGTGAGCGGTACACCTGTACCTTCAAGACTCATAATACCAGCGGGCGTTAAAAAGCAGTGTTGGGACCGGCCAACGCTGCTTTTTAAGCCTAACGCCAAACTCGTAATCTAGCCGTATGTTTTTTCACATGTATAATCTCACCAACATAGATTCACATCAGTAGACACGTATATGAATTAATTCACTTGAACTAGGCTTAGCCTTTATTACATTTTTTGCATTTACAAATTAATGATTTATGGCATACTAGTCCTAAAGCCTGTGTACACGGGCCATTTTTTGCAGTACAGCAGTTCCACCCCTTGCTCTCTCTCTATCCCCCCTCTCTTTTGCTGTCTCTTTCTCCCCTCTCTTTTGCTGTCTCTTTCTCCCCTCTCTTTTGCTCTCTCTTTCTCCCCTCTCTTTTACTCTTTCTCTACCCCCTCTCTTTTGCTCTCTCTCTCCCCTCTCTTTTACTCTCTCTCTCCCCCCTCTCTTTTGCTCTCTCTCTCCCCCCCTCTCTTTTGCTCTCTCTCTCCTCCCTCTCTATTGCTCTCTCCCCCCACTCTTTTGCTCTTTCCCTCCCCCCTCTCTTTTGCTCTCGCTTCCCCCTCTTTTTCTCTCTCTCTCCCCCCTCTCTTTTGCTCTCTCTCTCTCTCCCCCCTCTCTTTTGCTCTCTCTCTCCCCCCTCTCTTTTGCTCTTTCTCCCCTCTCTTTTGCTGTCTCTCTCCCTCTATTTTGCTCTCTCTCTCCCCCCTCTCTTTTGCTCTCTCTCTCCCCCCTCTCTTTTGCTCTCTCTCCCCCTCTTTTGCTGTCTCTCTCCCTCTCTTTTGCTCTCTCTCTCTCCCTCTCTTTTGCTCTCTCTCTTCCCCTCTCTCGTTTGCTCTCTCTCTCCTCTCGTTTGCTCTGTCTCTCCTCTCTTTTGCTGTCTCTCTCCCTCTCTCCCTCTCTTTTGCTCTCTCTCCCCCTCTCTTTTGAGCTCTCTCCCCCTCTCTTTTGTGCTCTCTCCCCCTCTCTTTTGCGCTCTCTCCCCCTCTCCTTGCGCTCTCTCCCCCCTCTCTTTGGCGCTCTCTCCCTCCTCTCTTTTGTGCTCTCTCCCCCCCCTCTTTTGCGCTCTCTCCCCCCCCTCTCTTTTGTGCTCTCTCCCCCCTCTCTTTTGTGCTCTCTCCTCCCTCTCTTTTGCGCTCTCTCCCCCCTCTCTTTTGCGCTCTCATCCCCCTCTCTTTGGCACTCTCTCCCCCCTCTCTTTGGCGCTCTCTCCCCCCTCTCTTTTGCGCACTCTCCCCCTCTCTTTTGCGCTCTCTCCCCCTCTCTTTTGCGCTCTCTCCCCCTCTCTTTTGCGCTCTCTCCCCCTATCTTTTGCGCTCTCTCCCCCCCTCTTTTGTGCTCTCTCTCCCCCTCTTTTTCTCTCTCTCCCCCCTCTCTTTTGCGCTTTCTTCCCCTTCTCTGTTGCGCTCTCTCCTAACTCTCTTTTGCTCTCTCTCCCCCCTCTCTTTTGCGCTCTCTTCCCCCTCTCTTTGGTGCTCTCTCCCCCTCTCTTTTGTGCTCTCTCCCCCTCTCTTTTGCGCACTCTCCCCCCTCTCTTTTGCGCACTCTCCCCCCTCTCTTTTGCGCACTCTCCCCTCTCTCTTTTGCGCTCTCTCCCCCCCTCTCTTTTGTGCTCTCTCCCCCCCTCTCTTTTGCTGTCTCTCTCCCCCCTCTCTTTTGCTGTCTCTCTCCCCCCTCTCTTTTGCTGTCTCTCTCCCTCCTCTCTTTTGCTGTCTCTCTCCCCCCTCTCGTTTGCTGTCTCTCTCCCCCTCTCTTTTGCTGTCTCTCTCCCCCCCTCTCTTTTGCTGTCTCTCTCTCCCTCTCTCTATCCCTCTCTCTATCCCCCCTCTTCTGCTCTCTCTATCCTTCTGCTCTCTCTATCCCCCCTCTTTAGACCTCTCTGTCTCTCTGTGCATCTGGCCCGCCCGCGTCACGCCCAGCCCCACCCACGTCACGCTGGCCACGCACACATCACACCCGCCCAGCCACGCCCACATTGCGCCCGTCCACGTCCATGTCGCACCACCCGGCCACGCCCACTCCGCACCTGCCAGGCCATGCTCACTCCACCAGGTCAGTTGGAAGGCCAGGTTTGTTTGTCCTCGCGCGCAGTCTCTACTGCGCATGACAGCTTCGGACAAACACACTTGGCCTTTTATTATAGTTAAGAGTTTTATGCTACGGCGTTGTAGTGTAAAACTCTTAACTACTGACTTTTAAATGTGGTACCAGTCACTTTTGGTCAGACTCGTAATACCGGCACAAGACCCTGCCCCTTTTAGAAAGCCACGCCCCTTTGAAAAAACACGCCCTTTTTAAAAACTACGCCCCTTTTGACAAGCCACACCCATTTTTAAAAGCCACACCCCTTTGCAAAGTCACGCCCATGAAATGGCCCCACCCATTTGAACCAGCAGTGTTTTTGGTCATCGTCTTCTTGAAATATCCAGCCCCGGCCTGGGGGTAACTTCAACTGAAGTTTGTGACTGATTCCTCAACATTATTCTCAAGTATCTGCTGATATTGAGTGGAATCCATGAGACCCTCAACAATATTCCCAGTAGTACAGGTCTTTGGAGGTGGTCTGTGGGCTGTTTTTGACCGTTCTTATCATCCTTTGCCTATCCTATATTTTACTTGGCCTGCCACTTCTGGCCTTAACAAGAACTGTGCCTGTGGTCTTCCATATCCTCACCATGCTGACTATGTTCCTCACAGTGGACACTGACATCTTAAATCTATGCAATAGCTTTTTGTAGCCTTCCTCTAAACCATGATGTTGAACAATCTTTGTTTTTAGGTAATTTGAGAGTTGTTTTGTGGCCCACATGTTGCCACTCTTCAGCGGAGAGTCATAGAGAACAACTTGCAATTGGCCACCTGAAAACCTTTTCTCATGATTGGATACACCTGTCTATGAAGTTTAAGGCTTAATGGGCTCACCAAACCAATTTTTTCTTCCAATTAATCAGTGCTAGGTAGTTACAGGTATTCAAAGCAACAAAATAACAAGGGTGCACAAATGTATGCACCTGTCTAATTTTGTTTTGATGCATATTGCACATTTTCTATTAATCCAATAAACCTAATTTCACTACTGAATTTTTACTGTGTCCTTCATTTATTTGATAGATCAAAATGAAATTACTGATCCAAACAGCCAATTATTTATAACTGAAAATCATGGAAATTGTCAGAGGTGCCTAAACTTTTGCATACAACTGTATATGATTTCATGCACTCAAACTGTATTAAAGTAATGTACTCAGATATGAAATATATTTTTATGAAATGTAACATCAATTATATATAAATACTATGCTCCAATACAGCTCACAGGCACGATATCTAAAAATTATACAAAGGGACCATTTGTTAAAGTTTAAGCTTCAAAAGATTCTTTACTTCATCGCTTAATGAGATTAGATCTCTACAAACAAGATAACCATGTTACCTCTCTGGGGTGACAGAGAAACAATTCTGTACTTTAGTTCAGATATGCTCAATCTTCAGGAAAGTAAGTAATTATCCCTTGTATGATATACAAATGATGAGACTAACAATACTTTTGAAGGTGTGAATCCACATATACGTCTGGAAAGGTTTTCTAGGTCAGAATCGATGCAAGCATATAGAAGACAAAATTTCATATGAAATGACTTGTACCTAATTTTCATATAGTTTTATATACTCCTATACTTTATTAAGCAATGACTTCAAATATGGAATATATTTATATTAAAGTGGGATAATAAGGAAATATAAATATCGTTACAATAAATTAATCACTACAGAATTCTAATTAAATGCAATGTAATATCAGAATATGAAATGATTAATCAATTGATTTCAAATAGTTAATAGTATAGCTGATTATTATTATCATACTAAGTATTAAATTACAATCCTTTTAAGTCTCCCAATATGTAATGAATCATCGCGTTCATCATGTCCTCGAAGTGAAAGCTCAAATGCGCCGGAAAATAGAATACAATTCATAATTTTGGAAAGAACATAACGATTTGTGGTTACTTGATCATTGTGTTTTTTAACATTCAAACAATATGCACTGACAAGTTGTTGGCGAATATCAATCCTTCATAGCAAATTAAACTCTAATGGGGAGTATAAATGTGATTGGTAGCAATTATTTATATTTTTGGAGTTAAATGTGATAAATCGGCGACACCATAACTCACTCAACTTGAATCACCACTTTGTTTTTCAAACAGGAGACAATAAAAACAAGATCCTGTTTGCAAAATGACTATTAAGTTAATCTCTTAAGATATTATCAGTAGTAAGTATATATATATATATATTTATATATATATATTTATAATATTTAATATTATGACCATGTCTAATATTTACATTAATATACAAGAATCCATACTCTTCAGTATACCCATGTCTAGTCTTAAAATATACATGCTCAGTTAAATTATATAATAACATATATATTAACCAAATGATTAATCAAAGCTGCGAAATAATAAGTATCTTGAATGTACATTTATGAAAATAAATATATTCCTGGATTTAAAGAACCTTCCACTTTATAGAGAAATAAAACCACATCTCAATTATTGTTGCCCTAGCCCCCAGTGTTCGATATTAGGCAATGCAGCCAAAGGCCGTGGCAACATTTATATAAATACACCAACATTTTACTTTCTACAAAAGAAGATTATTTCTATTACACTAGTGCTTAATAATTAACTTCAACGGTAAAGATTAAAACAGAATGTTGATAACTCAAGTACAATTTTTGTAAATTAAGTCAATCCGCCTGTCTTTTTTTAAACAAATAAATCAATAACATTTTCGGTGAATGTAGGCATGTCATTGATCAATTGTTTTTCAATTGTGAGCATGGCTAGAGCAGTCAGTCTTTCCTCAGTCATGGTGCTCCTTAGAAATGTCTTAACTCGTTTTAAAGTTGAGAAACATCTCTCAGCCTCAGCAGTTGTCACGGGAATAGTCTCGTAATCCGCAAATTTTTCCGCTTGGAGGAGAGAAACAGCCGAGTAGTGAGTTATAAAAGAAAATCTATCTTTTACTTGATTTGTGATAACATCGCATATCTCTTTAGCTGCCACAGTCTGAGAAATGTGAATATTTTCTCTCTTCCTTTTCCTAGATGTTTCCTCTGTTTCTGATATCGTCATGGTCACTGTGTCCATTCTATTCCTTTCGTTTTCCATTGTCTGCTGGAAAGTGTTAATATGTTTTCGAATAAGTGCCGCATCTGTTTGTGTTTTCTGAAGTTGGTTGTATAACACATCTACATGTGGCATAATATTGTGAAAAACTGTAAGCCAAAACACGAATACCGAGTCTTGTAACATACGCCGAATAGCCCCTGCTTGATTTATAGCTATTTCTTTTTTCGATGTTGACTCTATTTTTTCCATGCATTCAATTAACTGTTCCTTGTTTTCAAAAACTGTATTGACGGTTCGACTCTTGAAATTCCACCTGGTGGCTGAACCATGAGGTATCCTTCTTCTAACAGTTTCATCTAGAATAGCTATCCTTTGTGGCGAGTTACTAAAAAAGTTAGTAATGTCACTTAGATTTGAAAAAAATACTCGAACTTGTTGATTTTGACTGCTTGCTTGGCTGACAATTAAATTGAGCTGATGTGCATAGCAATGCACAAAATGTGCATTCTTGTAGGTACGTTTAATTATAGCCTGAACACCTGCATGCTGACCACTCATCACGCGTGCACCGTCGTAACTCTGCGATATCAGTTTCTCTGGGTTGTCTATAACTTTTTCCAAAGTAGCTTGAATACACGTAGCTAAAGATTCTGCATCATGTCCAGCTGGATTAGTGAATTCCCAGAATCTCTCAACCGGTTGTCCATTACCTATAATGTATCTAAAAACAACAACCAATTGGAAGGCAGATGAAACATCAGTAGTTTCATCTGCTATCACTGCTACAAAACTTGCATTTGAGATTTCCTTCTTTATTTGGATCTGGCAAACAGTAAGCATACAGTCTAATAAATCGTTTTGAATTTCTTTTGACGTTCCTTTAAAAACAGTGGCACTAGCGAGATGTTCTTTTAGAGATGCATCAAGTTCTGCTGAGAAGTTTATAAGACCTCTGAAAATGCCTGGATTTAATGAATCATTGCGTTCGTCATATCCTCGAAGTGCAAGTTCAAATGCGCCGCAAAATAAAATACAATTAATTATTTTCGAAAGAACATAACGATTTTTTGTTACTTGCTCATTATGTTTTTTAATATTTAAACGATATGCACTGTCAAGTTGTTGTCGAATATCAACCCTTCCTAGCAAATTAAACTCTAATGTGGAGTTTAAATGTGATTGTGAACAATTATGTTTATTTATTTTTTGATTTAAATGTGATAAACCAGAACTCACCCAGCTTGATTCACCACTTTGTTTTGCAAACAGGAGACAATAAAAACAAAAGAGTCTGTTAGATAATTCACAGCCACAAATCCATGCATATTTATCATATACCTCGGGTTTGAATTCTCTTTTGAAATCTCTAGTTTTACATTTTTTCACCTGGATAAGGTTAAGCATAGGTGTTGGCCTGAGCATTTTAATTTCAATTTTTCTTTCCATGGGTAACGTTGAAAAATGTAATTGCTTTAGCTCAGACACACTGATTTTACTAAGTGCCATCTTAACTGTTAGCTTACACACAAAGAACAGTACTTTGCTGTTATAAAATATATAACTTTAACTAGGTAAGTAGCCTTGCGGCTCTTATAAAATATATAACTTGTAGGTTAATTGTTTTGCTGTTATAATATAGATATATATATATATAACTTTGAGACAAGTAGTTTTGCTGTTATAATATATAAATAGTAGTATTGCTGTTATAAAATATAAAACTTGACTTAATAGGCAAGTCAAGTTGGTAATTAGCTTTGCAGCTGTTATAAATTATACAACTTGAAGTAGGTAAGTTGCTGTGAAGCTGTTATAAAATATATAATTGTTTTAAAAACTCTGAGACTCTCTGCAAACTGCTAATAATTCTAAACTAAAATAGTGTTTTAACTTTAGGTAGTATAATTACAGCAGGCAGCAGCCGTGACAGCCGTCAACGGGCAAGGTGAACTACAGTCTAAAACTAGTAGGCAAGTAGATTTTTGGTTTTTCTAAAATATATAACTTTTAGGACTGTAGGTAAGTAGCTGTGAAGCTGTTATAAAATATATAATTGTTTTAAAAACTCTGAGACTCTCTGCAAACTGCTAATAATTCTAAACTAAAATAGTGTTTTAACTAGTATAATTACAGCAGGCAGCAGCCGTGACAGCCGTCAACGGGCAAGGTGAACTCCAGTCTAAAACTAGTAGGCAAGTAGATTTTTGGTTGTTCTAAAATATATAACTTTTAGGACTGTAGGTAAGTAGCTGTGAAGCTGTTATAAAATATATAATTGTTTTATAAACTCTGAGACTCTCTGCAATCTGCTAATAATTCTAAACTAAAATAGTGTTTTAACTTTAAGTAGTATAATTACAGCAGGCAGCAGCCGTGACAGCCGTCAACGGGCAAGGTGAACTCCAGTCTAAAACTAGTAGGCAAGTAGATTTTTGGTTGTTCTAAAATATATAACTTTTAGGACTGTAGGTAAGTAGCTGTGAAGCTGTTATAAAATATATAATTGTTTTATAAACTCTGAGACTCTCTGCAATCTGCTAATAATTCTAAACTAAAATAGTGTTTTAACTAGTTAATTACAGCAGGTAGCAGCAGTGACTTTTATAACTTGTAGGTAAGTAGCTGTGAAGCTGTTATAAAATATATAATTGTTTTAAAAACTCTGAGACTCTCTGCAAACTGCTAATAATTCTAAACTAAAATAGCAGGCAGCAGCCGTGACAGCCTTCAACGGACAAGGTGAACTACAGTCTAAAACTAGTAGGCAAGTAGATTTTTGGTTGTTCTAAAATATATAACTTTTAGGACTGTAGGTAAGTAGCTGTGAAGCTGTTATAAAATATATAATTGTTTTATAAACTCTGAGACTCTCTGCAATCTGCTAATAATTCTAAACTAAAATAGTGTTTTAACTTTAAGTAGTATAATTACAGCAGGCAGCAGCCGTGACAGCCGTCAATGGGCAAGGTGAACTCCAGTCTAAAACTAGTAGGCAAGTAGATTTTTGGTTGTTCTAAAATATATAACTTTTAGGACTGTAGGTAAGTAGCTGTGAAGCTGTTATAAAATATATAATTGTTTTATAAACTCTGAGACTCTCTGCAATCTGCTAATAATTCTAAACTAAAATAGTGTTTTAACTTTAAGTAGTATAATTACAGCAGGCAGCAGCCGTGACAGCCGTCAACGGGCAAGGTGAACTCCAGTCTAAAACTAGTAGGCAAGTAGATTTTTGGTTGTTCTAAAATATATAACTTTTAGGACTGTAGGTAAGTAGCTGTGAAGCTGTTATAAAATATATAATTGTTTTATAAACTCTGAGACTCTCTGCAATCTGCTAATAATTCTAAACTAAAATAGGCCTAGATTTAGAGTTCGGCGGTAGCCGTCAAAACCAGCGTTAGAGGCTCTTAACGCTGGTTTTGGCCGCCCGCTGGTATTTGGAGTCAGTGATTAAAGGGTCTAACGCTCACTTTACAGCCGCGACTTTTCCATACCGCAGATCCCCCTACGCCATTTGCGTAGCCTATCTTTTCAATGGGATCTTTCTAACGCTGGTATTTAGAGTCGTTTCTGCAGTGAGCGTTAGAGCTCTAACGACAAGATTCCAGCCGCCTGAAAAAAGCAGGAGTTAAGAGCTTTCTGGCTAACGCCGGTTTATAAAGCTCTTAACTACTGTGCCCTAAAGTACACTAACACCCATAAACTACCTATGTACCCCTAAACCGAGGTCCCCCCACATCGCCGCCACTCGATTACAATTTTTAACCCCTAATCTGCCGACCGCCACCTACGTTATACTTATGTACCCCTAATCTGCTGCCCCTAACCCCGCCGACCCCTATATTATATTTATTAACCCCTAACTTGCCCCACACAACGTCGCCGCAAGCTACTTAAAATAATTAACCCCTAATCTTCCGACCGCAAATCGCCGCCACCTACGTTATCCCTATGTACCCCTAATCTTCTGCCCCTAACATCGCCGACCCCTATGTTATATTTATTAACCCCTAATCTGCCCCCCACAACGTCGCCGACACCTACCTTCAATTATTAACCCCTAATCTGCCGACCGGAGCTCACCGCTATTCTAATAAATGTATTAACCCCTAAAGCTAAGTCTAACCCTAACACTAACACCCCCCTAAGTTAAATATAATTTTTATCTAACGAAATAAATTAACTCTTATTAAATAAATGATTCCTATTTAAAGCTAAATACTTACCTGTAAAATAAATCCTAATATAGCTACAATATAAATTATATTTATATTATAGCTATTTTAGGATTAATATTTATTTTACAGGTAACTTTGTATTTATTTTAACCAGGTACAATAGCTATTAAATAGTTAAGAACTATTTAATAGTTACCTAGTTAAAATAATTACAAATTTACCTGTAAAATAAATCCTAACCTAAGATATAATTAAACCTAACACTACCCTATCAATAAAATAATTAAATAAACTACCTACAATTACCTACAATTAACCTAACACTACACTATCAATAAATTAATTAAACACAATTGCTACAAATAAATACAATTAAATAAACTATCTAAAGTACAAAAAATAAAAAAGAACTAAGTTACAGAAAATAAAAAAATATTTACAAACATAAGAAAAATATTACAACAATTTTAAACTAATTACACCTACTCTAAGCCCCCTAATAAAATAACAAAGACCCCCAAAATAAAAAATTCCCTACCCTATTCTAAATTTAAAAAGTTACAAGCTCTTTTACCTTACCAGCCCTGAACAGGGCCCTTTGCGGGGCATGCCCCAAGAAGTTCAGCTCTTTTGCCTGTAAAAGAAAACATACAATACCCCCCCCCCCCCCAACATTACAACCCACCACCCACATACCCCTAATCTAACCCAAACCCCCCTTAAATAAACCTAACACTAAGCCCCTGATGATCTTCCTACCTTGTCTTCACCATGCCAGGTTCACCGATCCGTCCTGGCTCCAAGATCTTCATCCAACCCAAGCGGGGGCTAGACATCCACTGAAGAAGTCCAGAAGAGGGTCCAAAGTCTTCCTCCTATCCGGCAAGAAGAGGACATCCGGACCGGCAAACATCTTCTCCAAGCGGCATCTTCTATGTTCTTCCATCCGATGACGACCGGCTCCATCTTGAAGACCTCCAGCGCGGATCCATCCTCTTCTTCCGACGACTAGACGACGAATGACGGTTCCTTTAAGGGACGTCATCCAAGATGGCGTCCCTCGAATTCCGATTGGCTGATAGGATTCTATCAGCCAATCGGAATTAAGGTAGGAATTTTCTGATTGGCTGATGGAATCAGCCAATCAGAATCAAGTTCAATCCGATTGGCTGATCCAATCAGCCAATCAGATTGAGCTCGCATTCTATTGGCTGTTCCGATCAGCCAATACAATGCGAGCTCAATCTGATTGGCTGATTGGATCAGCCAATCGGATTGAACTTGATTCTGATTGGCTGATTCCATCAGCCAATCAGAAAATTCCTACCTTAATTCCGATTGGCTGATAGAATCCTATCAGCCAATCGGAATTCGAGGGACGCCATCTTGGATGACGTCCCTTAAAGGAACCGTCATTCGTCGTCTAGTCGTCGGAAGAAGAGGATGGATCCGCGCTGGAGGTCTTCAAGATGGAGCCGGTCGTCATCGGATGGAAGAACATAGAAGATGCCGCTTGGAGAAGATGTTTGCCGGTCCGGATGTCCTCTTCTTGCCGGATAGGAGGAAGACTTTGGACCCTCTTCTGGACTTCTTCAGTGGATGTCTAGCCCCCGCTTGGGTTGGATGAAGATCTTGGAGCCAGGACGGATCGGTGAACCTGGCATGGTGAAGACAAGGTAGGAAGATCATCAGGGGCTTAGTGTTAGGTTTATTTAAGGGGGGTTTGGGTTAGATTAGGGGTATGTGGGTGGTGGGTTGTAATGTTGGGGGGGGGTATTGTATGTTTTCTTTTACAGGCAAAAGAGCTGAAATCCTTGGGGCATGCCCCGCAAAGGGCCCTGTTCAGGGCTGGTAAGGTAAAAGAGCTTGTAACTTTTTAAATTTAGAATAGGGTAGGGAATTTTTTATTTTGGGGGTCTTTGTTATTTTATTAGGGGGCTTAGAGTAGGTGTAATTAGTTTAAAATTGTTGTAATATTTTTCTTATGTTTGTAAATATTTTTTTATTTTCTGTAACTTAGTTCTTTTTTATTTTTTGTACTTTAGATAGTTTATTTAATTGTATTTATTTGTAGCAATTGTGTTTAATTAATTTATTGATAGTGTAGTGTTAGGTTAATTGTAGGTAATTGTAGGTAGTTTATTTAATTATTTTATTGATAGGGTAGTGTTAGGTTTAATTATAACTTAGGTTAGGATTTATTTTACAGGTAAATTTGTAATTATTTTAACTAGGTAACTATTAAATAGTTCTTAACTATTTAATAGCTATTGTACCTGGTTAAAATAAATACAAAGTTACCTGTAAAATAAATATTAATCCTAAAATAGCTATAATATAAATGTAATTTATATTGTAGCTATATTAGGATTTATTTTACAGGTAAGTATTTAGCTTTAAATAGGAATCATTTATTTAATAAGAGTTAATTTATTTCGTTAGATAAAAATTATATTTAACTTAGGGGGGTGTTAGTGTTAGGGTTAGACTTAGCTTTAGGGGTTAATACATTTATTAGAATAGCGGTGAGCTCCGGTCGGCAGATTAGGGGTTAATAATTGAAGGTAGGTGTCGGCGATGTTAGGGAGGGCAGATTAGGGGTTAATACTATTTATGATAGGGTTAGTGAGGCGGATTAGGGGTTAATAACTTTATTATAGTAGCGCTCAGGTCCGGTCGGCAGATTAGGGGTTAATAAGTGTAGGTAGGTGTCGGCGACGTTGTGGGGGGCAGATTAGGGGTTAATAAATATAACATAGGGGTCGGCGATGTTAGGGCAGCAGATTAGGGGTACATAGGGATAACGTAGGTGGCGGCGGTTTACGGAGCGGCAGATTAGGGGTTAAAAGTGTAATGCAGGGGTCAGCGATAGCGGGGGCGGCAGATTAGGGGTTAATAAGTGTAAGGCTAGGGGTGTTTAGACTCGGGGTACATGTTAGAGTGTTAGGTGCAGACGTAGGAAGTGTTTCCCCATAGGAAACAATGGGGCTGCGTTAGGAGCTGAACGCTGCTTTTTTGCAGGTGTTAGGTTTTTTTTCAGCTCAAACAGCCCCATTGTTTCCTATGGGGGAATCGTGCACGAGCACGTTTTTGAGGCTGGCCGCGTCCGTAAGCAACTCTGGTATCGAGAGTTGCATTTGCGGTAAAAATGCCCTACGCTCCTTTTTTGGAGCCTAACGCAGCATTTGTTTGAACTCTCGATACCAGAGTTAAATTTATGGTGCGGCCAGAAAAAAACCCGCGGAGCGTTAACAGCCCTTTTACCGCCAAACTCCAAATCTAGCCGATAGTGTTTTAACTAGTTAATTACAGCAGGTAGCAGCAGTGACTTTTATAACTTGTAGGTAAGTAGCTGTGAAGCTGTTATAAAATATATAATTGTTTTAAATACTCTGAGACTCTCTGCAAACTGCTAATAATTCTAAACTAAAATAGTGTTTTAACTAGTTAATTACAGTAGGTAGCAGCCGTGACACGACAGCCGTCAATGATCAAGGTCAACTACTGTCTAAAACTAGTAGGCAAAGGCAATAAGGCTTAGACAAGTAGTTTTGCGGGTGTTATGAAATATATAACTTGTAGGTAAATAGCTCTGAAGTTTTTAAAAAATATACACTTGTGGTAAATAATATAACTAATATAATTATAATTTATATTTTATAATAAATTAGACTGTTAATATAACAGCACAGGCAGTTAACTGCTTTTTTGAAAAGAAAAAAAAATTCAAAACTTGCAATCTAATTAATGATCTATTGATTTAAAACTAAAAGTAACCACACTACTCCCTAGTCCTACTCTAGTAGTGTAGATTAATTCTAATAATTAACTTTAAGTATCTGGCCTGCTGCTAATTCACTACACTCTCACTCTGACACTGACAGACTGACTCAATCTATCTCTGACTAAATAACTTTCTGTTCAAAATGAGGGGACAGGGCCCCAGGCAAGAACTAAGAAGCCTCTCACAGTGTCTCACAAATAAAATTCTGCCCAAAAAGCTAAGCAAAGCAGCCCAAGTGAGTGACTGACAGACAGTTCCTCTGGACTGGCCCCACTAACTTTCCCTCTCTAGCCTAGGGCTAGCCCGGCGGCTAGTCTAAGTAAGTCAGTGCTGGCTGGCTGGCTGTGTAACTGTAATTCAACAGGTAACAGCAGTTTTACAGCACAGCACAGTAGCACACAGGTCAGTTAGTATTGTTATTGTTAATCGTTGCAATGGCAAATGGCATGCAGAGTAAAGTTCGCTCAGACTAGTAGACACAGACAGGGTCAGGCTCTCAGTTCACTGACTCCTCTCCGCTCAACAGCAAACTCAAGACTGAATTTTTCGCACCGTTGATGCGGGGAGGAGCCGGTGATGACGTCACCGGCATCATGGTGCGAGCAGGCGCAGCCTATCCGAGGGCACACAGGCAACTTGGCTAGAAGTTCCAGAACGCCTGTTTGATACGGGGGAGGAGCCGGTGATGCAAGGTTACCTGCAGCCAATCAGAGCGCAGCTGAACTTGGCTCCTTGAAGTTGTCCCTCCCCACTCGCACACTTCAGCTTGTGCGAACAGGGATCTATATACAAGCAGCTTAAGCCTGGCCCAGATGCCTGCAGTGAAATAGACTTCACTGACAGGCAGGGTATAGGGCTCTATCGCATGTGCGATTCCCTTAAAGAGACACACCAGGAAACAAAATTTTGTATGTTTAATTAAAAAAAAAGCATCAGAATTATTTTTTTTTGGGGGTTAGAAATAAAATATAATTTTTCTAATAGGGGGCTATTGGAAAAATTATATTTTATTCAGCAAAATTAAAAAAACATTATTTTTTTGGGGGGGTTAGAAATAAAATATAATTTTTCTAATAGGGGGCTATTGGAAAAATTATATTTTATTCTGCAAAATTATTTTTTTTCCTCTGCATCTGACAGGGGGGCACGTGCTCATGTGCACAAATGGAGGAGCCTCCACTGGCGCTATGCAAGTCCCATTGAAAAAATAGGATACGCAATTGACGTAAGTGGATTTGTGGTATTTCCAAGTCTGGCCAAAAAAGTGAGCGGTACACCTGTACCTTCAAGACTCATAATACCAGCGGGCGTTAAAAAGCAGTGTTGGGACCGGCCAACGCTGCTTTTTAAGCCTAACGCCAAACTCGTAATCTAGCCGTATGTTTTTTCACATGTATAATCTCACCAACATAGATTCACATCAGTAGACACGTATATGAATTAATTCACTTGAACTAGGCTTAGCCTTTATTACATTTTTTGCATTTACAAATTAATGATTTATGGCATACTAGTCCTAAAGCCTGTGTACACGGGCCATTTTTTGCAGTACAGCGGTTCCACCCCTTGCTCTCTCTCTATCCCCCTCTCTTTTGCTGTCTCTTTCTCCCCTCTCTTTTGCTGTCTCTTTCTCTCCTCTCTTTTGCTCTCTCTCTCTCCCCTCTCTTTTACTCTTTCTCTACCCCCTTTCTTTTGCTCTCTCTCTCCCCTCTCTCTTTTACTCTCTCTCTCCCCCCCTCTCTTTTGCTCTCTCTCTCCCCCCCCCCTCTCTTTTGCTCTCTCTCTCCCCCTCTCTATTGCTCTCTCTCTCCCCCCACTCTTTTGCTCTCTCTCTCCCCCCTCTCTTTTGCTCTTGCTTCCCCCTCTTTTTCTCTCTCTCTCCCCCTCTCTTTTGCTCTCTCTCTCTCCCCCCTCTCTTTTGCTCTCTCTCTCCCCCCTCTCTTTTGCTCTTTCTCCCCCTCTTTTGCTGTCTCTCTCCCTCTCTTTTGCTCTCTCTCTCTCTCCCCCCTCTCTTTTGCTCTCTGTCTCCCCCCTCTCTTTTGCTCTCTCTCCCCCTCTTTTGCTGTCTCTCTCCCTCTCTTTTGCTCTCTCTCCCCCTCTCTTTTGTGCTCTCTCCCCCTCTCTTTTGCGCTCTCTCCCCCTCTCCTTGCACTCTCTCCCTCCTCTCTTTGGCGCTCTCTCCCTCCTCTCTTTTGTGCTCTCTCCCCCTTCTCTTTTGCGCTCTCTCCTCCCTCTATTTTGTGCTCTCTCCCCCCTCTCTTTTGCGCTCTCTTCCCCCTATCTTTGGCACTCTCTCCCACCTCTCTTTGGCGCTCTATCCCCCTATCTTTTGCGCTCTCTCCCCCCTCTCTTTTGTGCTCTCTCTCCCCCTCTTTTTCACTCTCTACCCCCTCTTTTTTGCGCTCTCTCCCCCTTCTCTGTTGCGCTCTCTCCTCCCTCTCTTTTGCGCTCTCTCCCTCCTCTCTTTTGCGCTCCCTTCCCCCTCTCTTTGGCGCTCTCTCCCCCCTCTCTTTTGTGCACTCTCCCCCTCTCTTTTGCGCACTCTCCCCCCTCTCTTTACCACACTCTCCCCTCTCTCTTTTGCGCTCTCTCCCCCCCTCTCTTTTGCGCTCTCTCCCCCCTCTCTTTTGCTGTCTCTCTCCCCCCTCTCTTTTGCTGTCTCTCTCCCCCCCTCTCTTTTGCTGTCTCTCTCCCTCCTCTCTTTTGCTGTCTCTCTCCCCCCTCTCGTTTGCTGTCTCTCTCCCCCTCTCTTTTGCTGTCTCTCTCCCCCTCTCTCTTTTGCTGTCTCTCTCTCCCTCTCTCTATCCCTCTCTCTATCCCCCCTCTTCTGCTCTCTCTATCCTTCTGCTCTCTCTATCCCCCCTCTTTAGACCTCTCTGTCTCTCGGCATCTGGCCCCGCCCACGTCACGCCCAGCCCCACCCACGTCACGCTGGCCACGCACACATCACACCCGCCCAGCCACGCCCACATCTCGCCCGGCCACGTCCATGTTGCACCGCCCGGCCACGCCCACTCCGCACCTGTTTGTCCTCGCGCGCAGTCTCTACTGCGCATGACAGCTTCGGACAAACACACTTGGCCTTTTATTATATAGGATGATGATATATGACTTTATTGATTAAATTGGTTGAGTAGCTGTATAATATTTTTCACTGCACACAATATATATGTTAGGAATTGATGTTAGCCTGTGATTGGCTGTGCACATTGGGGGAGGAGCTTAGTTTGGCTGCATTAACACTTTGTTTCACATATTTTGGTTTGTCTGAGGAAGGGGTTAAGGTCCCAAAACGTAACATTAAACTTTTCTTGTGAATTCATTATATATTGCAGCCTGGTCCTATTATTTTTGGTGAGAATGTGCATTTTTTTAGACTATGGGGCCTACTTATAAAGCTGTCAACTGTGCTGCATTCGCCGGCACCAATACGCTCGCCTGACATCGCCTAACTTCGCTGCCGCGGACCTGAATACGTTCTCCATATTTAACAAAAAAAGCTGTCAAAAAGCCGCGCACCAAGTACAGGGCGATGAGCAGCGGACTGTTGTTAACAGTCATTGATCTCGCTGCTATTCGGCTTTTTCCCAGCTTTATTTGTATACTGTCACTAAGCACTGCCACTATACTAAACTGTTTAACCTCTATCCCGCCGATCCTGGACCCCGCCGCAACTAAATAAAGTTATTAACCCCTAAACCGCTCTTGTAAGCTGCTGGTGCAATGCTGAATACGGAGAGCGTATTGCTCTCCGCATTCAGCGATGTCTGTCGGACCTGATTTGCACTGTCGGATCAGGTCCGACAGACATTTCATAAATAGGCCTCCTGAGTATTGTGTGCGTGTAGCACTTTGTACACAATCTTGAGAAAGGTTTATAAAATTAAATGCTACTGGCAGCTGTTAGGTATGAAAGGTATTGCCTTGAGTATAGCTTGAGTTAAAAGGGACATGAAACCCAAATATTTTTTTTCATGATTTAGTAAGAGATTACAATTCTAAACAATTTTCCAATTTACGTCTATTGTTTAATTTGCTTCGTTCTCTTGTTATCCTTATGCTGAAAGGTTTTTCTAGGAAAGCTCAGGAGCAGCAAAGAACCTAGGTTCTAGCTGTTGATTGGTGGCTGCATATATATACCGATTGTCATTGGCTCACCCATGTGTTCTGTTAGGAACCAGTAGTGCATTGCTGCTCCTTCAACAAATGATACCAAGAGAATTAAACAAATTAGATAATAGAAGTAAATTAGAAAGCTGTTTAAAATTGTATTCTCTATCTGAATCTTTAAATAAATATTTTGGGTTTCATGTCCCTTTAAGCTATAATAGAAATAACAAACGTTTCAGTAGATTGCTATATAGCCGTTATATTTGTTTTTACAAAAGTGCTAGTAATGATTGTACTCTGCCTGCTAATTATCATAGATAGTCAGGTGAGTAAAAAGTATATTGAGTGGTCATTTCCTAAAAGTAATTCCGATTACCAAATAATTAGTTGTAAGGTATTTACATTTGGAAATTATAACAGGCGTGTGGTTTGCAACTAATGTTGTCTTGCTTGAGTTAACTGCCAAATATGTATCAAATGAAAAGCAAATAGACTACAATAATTCTAGCATATATTTCTGGAATGGGTGCATATATAGAGTATCCTCTTGCACTTATGTATGTGAATTCTGGTCCGAAAGCCTAGCTCTCTTGAGCTCTATTTGCCTGAATTACTGTTATACTATTACTCTCTATTAGCGATACAGTTATATTCTGTATCTACTCCTCATTTCTAAGTTGGCATTGAGGTAAGCTAGTAATTGTTCATTATTAGTTAAAGGGACAGTTTACTCAAAAAAATCCCCCCCTTTAATTTGTTCCCAATGATCCACTTTACCTGCTGGAGTGTATTAAATTGTTTACAAGTATTTCTATTACTAATATATTGGCATTTGAAATAGTTTATTTAGCCTGTGGTTTCCCCACCCATCCTGAAAGTTTTTGGCCTCAAGGCCAAGCTGTATTAACACAGCCAGCAGAATAAATTACACTCCCAGTGGGTTAAAGAAGAGATAAGGTAATACAATGTGAATTTTACATTGTTCTCTCAAAATATTGGTGATTGGTTTATGGAAAGATATAAGATAAAGAAGCAGGTAAATTTACACAATGTGATAAAGTAATGAGATCTGATTATACCTACATGCTCAACCAATTTAACTAGGTTGTGGCTTCAAAACACAAAATCAGCTAATTCATATAAACAAATAAGCCTTAAAAAAGCAATTCTCATACATTTTATACTCTGCAGCTGGTAAAAAAAAGTAATTGGAAACACATTAAGGGAAAAACAATTTTATAGTATACTGTCCCTTTAAGTAACATATACAATGATTTCATAAGTGGCCATTAAAAAGGCTCACGTGAAACAGGGGCATCAAGCTCCATTCGGAGCTTGATAATTCGGCCCCTATGACTCTTATGTGTGTGTGTGTGCTATATGTGTGTGATGAGAGTGGGAGGTGACGTCACTGAATGGGGGCATGGCTTACGGATGTTATTGTCTATGTCACAGTTACCAACTTAGATGTGTTGTACAAACAAGAAAAGATAGGAGTGGCGCACTAGGCTGAGTTATAAATAAAATATGCAAATATCCAATATACTGAAAGATCCAATAAACGTAGTATTACTTAAAAAGTGTCACTTCTTAAAGGAGGTCATAAAATATCACTAAAATTAATGATCAAGTTGATTAAATTTGAATACCATAAAATCTATTAAATAAATAAATTAATAGGAGTGCTAGATAATAGTAATAAAGTTCAGTTAAAGTATTTATTCACACAAAGAGACAAATGCATTCAATCAAATAAAATATAATAAAAATAGATATAGTTATTCGATAAATAAAACAAGATGTGGCCACATCTAATAACTAATCATACATATATATATAGAATCCTAGAAGAAGGTATTAATAGTAACCAAGTAATGCAGGTTAAAATTCTAATTGAAAAAAAGACTGCTGCGGATTTGTGAAGGACTGGATGGTGATTTAATATCATCCAGCAAAGTCTGTTTCTTTAAAATAAGTTTGTGTAAATGTCTGTTTAATTCGATATAGCAAACAATTGCAGTGATTGGTAAAAAGGTTATCTGTAGTCCAAGTGTATAATTCGGATAACCAAATGTCACTTAGTAAGTATCCTGTAATGCTGATGAGATCCTAAAAACTAAACTAGTGCTGACCGGTCAGTCAAATAAATGTTCCATTATTATAGTGTAAGAGCTTGCACGTACCTAACAGACTTTGTGGCTGTAAGCGGCTCTGGTGCTGTGTAAATGTTTTCCCTGGACAATCAGCTGCGGGCACTACACGCCGAGTATCAGTTCACTCCTAAGCGTGGCTTCAGCGTCTTCGCTGTCAGCGTGTACGTGTTCTTCGTCACCTGACTCAAGTGACCAATCCGGATCCTGGAAAAACGTACCAAATTCAAATAGTTCACTGATATTCTCAGACAATCCAATTGCAAGTAGTTCATAAGTTGTAAGTCATTCTACGCGTTTCAGCACAGCGTGCCTTTATCAAGATCTTGAGTGAACTGATACTCGGCGTGTAGTGCCCGCAGCTGATTGTCCAGGGAAAACATTTACACAGCACCGGAGCCGCTTACAGCCACAAAGTCTGTTAGGTACGTGCAAGCTCTTACACTATAATACTGGAACATTTATTTGACTGACCGGTCAGCACTAGTTTAGTTTTTAGGATCTCATCAGCATTACAGGATACTTACTAAGTGACATTTGGTTATCCGAATTATACACTTGGACTACAGATAACCTTTTTACCAATCACTACAATTGTTTGCTATATTGAATTAAACAGACATTTACACAAACTTATTTTAAAGAAACAGACTTTGCTGGATGATATTAAATCACCATCCAGTCCTTCACAAATCCGCAGCAGTCTTTTTTTCAATTAGAATTTTAACCTGCATTACTTGGTTACTATTAATACCTTCTTCTAGGATTCTATATATATATGTATGATTAGTTATTAGATGTGGCCACATCTTGTTTTATTTATCGAATAACTATATCTATTTTTATTATATTTTATTTGATTGAATGCATTTGTCTCTTTGTGTGAATAAATACTTTAACTGAACTTTATTACTATTATCTAGCACTCCTATTAATTTATTTATTTAATAGATTTTATGGTATTCAAATTTAATCAACTTGATCATTAATTTTAGTGATATTTTATGACCTCCTTTAAGAAGTGACACTTTTTAAGTAATACTACGTTTATTGGATCTTTCAGTATATTGGATATTTGCATATTTTATTTATAACTCAGCCTAGTGCGCCACTCCTATCTTTTCTTGTTTGTTTATTAGTTTCTAACTGTGTTTGAGGGATCACAGTATACATTGGAGTTGGCCTTGAGTTATTTGAGGTATTAGTCCAGATCCATCTACTGTTTTTTATAGATGTGTTGTACAAGCTGTATACTTCTATGCTCTGCAATAAAATAGCATTGTACCTTCTATGCTGTGTCCTGCATCTCATGACATGGTGTCGGAAGTACTTGCTTGGGCTTCTGTTTCCTGAGTTATGACGATATCGAAGTTTACCCCACCTGAGCATTTTGATTTCTCTCAGCCTGCAGCTTGGCCCACATGGCGTCAGCGGTTTCAACGCCTCAGGATTGCTTCCAAGCTGGACAACGAGAGTGGTGAAGTACAAGTTAATTCTCTTTTCTACTCTATGGTGAAAGATGTGGAGCCAGTGTTCAATGCCTTTACTTTCCAAGAAGGGGAAGAATTTGACTTTGAAATAGTTATGGATAAACTCAGTGCTCACTTTGTACCCAAAAGAAATATGATGTCATGAGAGGGCCTGCTTTCACAAACGTGCTCAGTATGTGGGAGAATCTGTGGAGTCGTTTGTGCGCAGCCTGTATAAACTAGCTGAATTTTGGGAGTTTGGTGTTGATAAAGAAGAGCAAATCAGAGACAGAATAGTCATAGGAATTGCAGATGCTGAGGTCTCACTGAAGCTACATTAGATGGGGCTATTAGGATGGCCCTCCAGAGTGAACTGGTGAAAAAGCAAAGTGCTGATCTGAGGTCTGAGAGTATTGTGGATGAAGTGCAGCAGTTCCGGAGAGCTGAAGGTGAAAGGCACAGTGTGAGTGGTAGACCAAGGGCAACAGATAGGCCCAGAAGCGGATGTCCCATGATCAGAATGTCGTATGCCCCGCTAAAGATAAAAGATGTAGAAAGTGTAACCGAATGGATCATTTTGAAGTGGCGTGTAAAACTGAATACATTAAGGAGATGCAGGTGGATAGTGACCAGGAGAGTCAAGAAGTGTCCTTTGTAGGGTCTGTTGTTGAACGGTCTGGTTTAGATGAAGATTGGCAGGTTAGCCTTACTGTAATGGGAGCCAAGGTTGCCTTCAAGATTGACACTGGAGCAGACATCACTGTTATGTCCCTTGCAGCATTCATAAAACGGCCTTGACAGCCTCAGCAGGCGAAAGTTACAACGAAAGTTCATAGTCCTGGTCGCCGCATAGATTGTGCGGGGAAATTTCTTGCCAACTGTGAGTACAAGCAGAGAAAACTCATCATGTGGGTACATTTAATTAGAGGTCAGTGTGTTAACAACCTATTGAGCAGGAAAGCAGCCTGTGGTTTGGGTCTTGTTGCCAGAGTGAATGAGATTTCGGAAGACATGTTTGGTGAATTGGGCCTACTGAATTGCAACCCAGTCCGTATATCACTTAAAAGTGATGTAGTCCGATACAGCATTACCACTCCTCGTAGAATTCCGTTCCTGCTCATGCCTCAAGTGGAGAAGGAACTTCTGCGTATAAAGATTATGGGAGGTATTGAAGAGGTTGTTGAAGCAACTGACTGGTGTGCCCCCATTGTGTCTGTTGCGAAGAAAAATGGGAAGGTAAGCATCTGCGTAGACTTGAAAAGACTGAATGAGGTGGTGAAGAGAGAGAGATATGTGCTGCCGACACTTGAAGACATAGCTCCAAAACTGGCTGGGGTGAATTTCTTCTCTACACTGGATGCTTCCAGCGGCTTCTGGCAGATACCTCTAGATCATCAGTGCCGCAAACTGACTACCTTCATTACACTGCTAGGTCAGTTTTGCTTCTGCAGACTCCCCTTTGGATATTCTTTGCTTCTGAAATCTTTCAAAGAGAGATTAGTTCCTTCCTAAGGGACCACAAGGGCACGGCAGTCATCATGGACCACATTTTAGTGTATGGGTCTACATTGGAAGAACATGACCAGCAATTGAGCTGTGTGCTGCAGACCATTAGAAAGTCCGGGCTGAAATTAAATAAAGAGAATTTTCCTTTTAGAAAATCTGAGTTATGTTACTTTGGGCATATTATCAATGGAGATGGCATCAAGCCGGACCCTAATAAAATCCTTGCTATTGAACAGATGAAAAGTCCTTCTGATGTACAGGAACTGAGACAAATATTGGGGCTTGTGAATTATGTGGGCAGGTTCCTTCCAGATTTATCCACAGTACTACACCCTATCACAGATTTGTTGAAGAAAGATGCTGCCTGGGTCTGGGGTCCTTCACAGGAAGAAGCTTTTGTACAGGTCAAGTCCTTGCTGGGGTCTGCCCCAGTGTAAGGTTTCTATGACCCTTCTAAAAAGACTGGTTAGTGCTGATGAGAGCAGTTATGGGCTAGGGGCTGCCCTCCTGCAGCTCAATGAGAACAAACTACAGCCCATCGCCTACTGTTCCCGTACACTGATGGCTGCTGAGACAAAATACGCCCAAATTGAAAAAGAGTGCCTGGCTGCAGTTTGGGCCTGTGAGCGCTTCCAGCGTTACTTAGTGGGTTTAGAGAAATTTAGTCTGGAGACTGACCATAAAACACTAGTCCCTCTAATCAACTCCTATGATATTGACAATACACCCCTGGGATGCCAGAGACTTCTGATGAGGCTGCTCAAGTTCAAGGTTCAGGCAGAGCATGTGCCGGGGAAACAACTGGTAGTGGCATATATACTTTCCAGGCTCCCGCTGGCTGCTGCTGAAGAATCTTCAACAAAATCAGAAGTGAAAGTGAATGTGGATTCAGTTCTGGCATCCAAATCCATTTCATCAGGGAAGCTAGAGCAAATACAAAATGAGACACATTTAGATACAGACCTTCAAGAAGTTATTAAGTACTTACTGGATATCTTTAAGTTTTTACCAGTCAGAGGTCACAGCTCACAGAACTGGATGGGTTTGTGCTTTTCCAGGACCGCATTGTTATTCCTGTTAGCATGCGGCAGGAGATGTTAAGCAGTATTCATGATGGCCACTTGGGCATTACAAAGTACAGAGAAAGGGCAGCTACGGCAGTATGGTGGCCTGGGATCAGTTCCGACATTGCAAGCCACGTGTCAAAATGTGAATTTTGCCGGGAACGCAGGCCTACTCAGAGAAGGGAGCCCTTGATTTCTACTCCACTGCCTGCAGGCCCATGGCATAAAATAGCTGCTGATATGTGTGAGCTGCACGGGAAAAAGTACCTAGTCATGATTGACTACTATTCCAGGTATTTGGAGATTGCACCCTTGAATGAGATCACCAGTCAAGCCGTTATCACTCGTCTCAAGAGCTTGATTGTCTGGTGGGGCATACCAATGGAGTTAGTGAGTGATAATGGAATGCAGTTTGCTTCTATAGAGTTCAGTTCTTTCAGCAGTGAATATGATTTTGTCCATTCTACGTCAAGTCCACATTAACTGCAGGCCAATGGAACGGCTGAAAGGGCAGTTCAAACAACAAAGTTCATTTTGAAGCAATCTGAGCCGTACCTAGATCTTTTGGCCTAGGCGACTCCCATCCAAGCCACAGGTTTTAGCTCAACACAGCTGATGCTAGGATGTCAGATTCACACCAATTTACCCTCTGTGGGTGTTTTCCAGCCGACCAGCTCCTCGGGATAAGGTCCTTAGGAGGGATGAAGAGGCTTAAAGGGGTTATCGATTCTTCTACAACAAAAAATACTCTGTGAGGCCCTGACAGAAGCTGAATGTGGGGCAAAGTATCAGAGTTAAACTGGATGATGAGAAGAAATGGAAGACACCTGCTACGGTAATTGGATGCTCTCCAGAACCAAGGTATTATGTAGTCCTTACTGATGGAGGGACGGTCACACATCTATATAGAAGACATCTTCAGCCAGTACCTGAGAGTTTGGGACTGGATGCCTCAGAGCCATCGCCGGTGGGATACCCTGTTTTAAAAGGGGTGCCTTCCCCTCAGCAAGATCACAGCGGGAATACTTATTTGCTTCCAGCAGACTCTCAATCACCTTCTTCTGTATCAGATGACAGTTCATGTAAAATAATGTCAAGTGGAAGAGTGGTGAAATTTCCAGCCCAATATCGGGATTAGCACTAATTAGAGCAGTGACTAGAAGAATGGGCAGAATAATCCCATGGTCACAGTGGACTAGGGTAGTCTACCCCGATGTTCAAGTCAGGATTGTATTTCTTGCTGTCCATATATATTCTTTTTAACTTATTTGTTATACAGTAAACAAAAAAAAATTTGTATGCTTCTTGTATACTTTGTTATTTGATGTACTCAAAATGTATGCTTTGTCATTTGAAAAAGGGGAAGATGTGATGAGAGTGGGAGGTGACGTCACCAGATGGGGGAGTGGCTTACGGCCATTATTGTCTATGTCGCAGTTACCAAGTTAGATGTGTTGTACAAGTTGTATACTTCTATGCTCTGCAATAAAATAGCATTTTACCTTCTATGCTGTGTCCTGCATCTCGTGGCAATGCGTATTCTCCACTAGTGGATTATTTACCCATTTTCTTTTCAAATTTGAATTCAATACACAGCACCAGTACTCTTATAGCTTACTCCTTAAAAGGACACTAGCCACACTAGAGATAACTAGAGTCTTTATATACAATAAGTAGTGCCATTGGTTCCTCACCTTCTGAATAAAATATATAGAAATATGTATTTATGAATAAATAAACATTTTCTTCTATGTGAAGAACATTGGAATGTGAAATATTCATATTTTCACATTGGGTTAACACACATGAGTATGGGATCGGGTTTGCGAGTGACTGGGGTGTTAGCTTGACTACTATGAGGAGAATAGGTTATCGCGCTTACAACATTATAAGTTCGGCTATTTTGCGCACACCGGACAAGCGCAAAAGCGATAACTTTTTACTTTTAACTTATAATACGAGCTCAACCCGACGCATGCAAAACGTTTACTTCTAGCGCAATTAGCGCTCTAGAAAAAGTGGTAAATAGTGCTCCACTTGTAATTGGGCCCAGTTCATGACCATGTGTTGTTTTTTTAAACTAATCAGGCCCCCCTTCCTGTACTTACCCCCACATATGTGGAAAATGTAAGAGCAGCTAAGAGCTTAAGGATATAAATCCCTTGAAAGACCTCACCTTGAGTAGCTTTGAAGACCAATTATTAAAAAGAACATTGCAGAACTAGATATGGTTCAGGGACAGGCAACACAATTAATAAAGGACAAAGAAGATTTAAGCCATGATGAAAGATTAGCCAGGTTGGAAAAATATATGTTAATAATTGCCTATAATGATGTTTGATGTTAGCAAGTAGATAGCATGTTTTTTTGCTATATAGGCTCTTTTTGCTTTGGGGCCCTTGTGGTACAACCTCAAGTTAAAAAGACAGTCTACTAGAAAGGTTTTTATATTTAAAAAGATAGATAATCCCTTTATTACCCATTCCCCAGTTTTGCATAACCAACACTGTTATTTTAATATACTTTTTACCTCTGTGATTACCTTGTATCTAAGACTCTGTAGACTGCCCCCTAATCTCAGTTATATTGACAGACTTGCATTTGAGACAATGACTCATAAATAACTCCACGTGAGTGAGTACAATGTTATCTATATGATACAAATGGACTAGCACTGTCTAACTGTCAAAAACTGTCAAAATGCACTGATATAAGAGGAGACCTACAACGATTTAGAAATTAGCATATAAACCTACCTAGGTTTAGTTTTCAACAAAGAATACCAAAAAGAACAAAGCAAATTTGATGATAAAAGTAAATTGAAAAGTTGTTTAAAATTGCATGCTCTATCTGAATCATGAACATTTAATTTTGACTTGAATATTTCTTTAACAAATAGCAGTTTTAAGACACCTGCTTCCTAACTTCTCCACCACCTCCGAGGTGGCAGTTAAATCATCTAGGACTGATTGACCTAGGATGATTGAGAAACTCTGCTCTTGTTCAATTGGTTGTGCACGATCAGGGAGCTGCACAAGCACTCACTTGCATAATAATAAATGCGGGCTGCAGATTCTATCTTGCAAGATTCAAACTAAATGTACAGGTTTCATGGCTGGAAAGATTGTCTGCCCATAATTTGATATATAGGGGCATATTTATCAAGCTCTGTATGGAGCATGATGCCCCTTGTTTCCAGCGAACCTTCAGGCTCATCGGAAACAGAAGTTATGAAGCAGTGGTTGAAAGACCGCTGCTCCATAACTTGTCCACCTGCTCTGAGGCCGCGGACAAGGGTTGATTAACACTCCCTGCTATCGGCCGATTAGCCGCAAATCTGCAGGGGGCGGCATTGCACCAGCAGTTCACAAGAACTGCTAGTGCAATGATAAATGTCGACAGCGTATGCTGTCGGAATTTATTGATGTGCGGCGGACATGATACGCTACTTCGTATCATGTACGCTCGCACATTGATAAATATGCCCCATAGAGTATATGTCGCGTCTTGTTGTTTTATAAAAACATTTTAGCATGAAACATTTGTTTTTTACTGTGTACTGGGTGCAGAGACTTACCATTTAATCTACCGCTATATGACCGTCCTGCTATCAAAGTACCACACAAACACACATATATATATATAAAGTATAATGGTAATATCCAGACAAATAGCTCTTAAACAAAAAGTGTCCACTTTATTCTGTGATCCAAACGTATCATTAAAACAGCAATAGCAGCAATTAGAAGAAAGGTAATTTGCTGCAGTTTGTACTATGTACAATGGGTAACTATGGCCTAGATGTTAGGGTGAATAGGAGCACTAGTGTGGGCGTGGTCTGATGTGTTTCAGCTCCTATGGAGCCTTACTCATAGACAGCATAATGCCCCTCTGTTATGCAGAGATATATAGGCTGACCTATCACTATGACCCACTCCTGCTAACCAATGGCTAAGTGTGTAAAGGAGGGAGAAGGAAATAACCTGCCCAGCTAATCAATTGATAAAGTAACTAAATATGAATTAATATAATTGTGTATATAAGAAAAGATTTTTTTAAAAATAATTAAATTGATAATAGTATTTAATGTTACTCAAAAGAGAAAGAATCGAGGCATCAACATAAATAACCCCTAGCTTAGTAAAAACTGAAATCTATTAATAATAATAGGGAAGGGAGATTGAAATTATGGAATCCAAGTATGCTATCTCTTTAGAAATCAATGAAGAGCTTTTGATAACCTAGATTAAATCCTGGTCTGATTCCAAATCTAAATTGTATTTATGATTTATTCGGTGTATAAAACCCAATTTTAAATTTTAAAGAATCAGAACTTATGAGTGGCTTACTCAAGTGTACTTATTGTAATTTGGTATAATACTTAAAGGGACATGAAACCCAAAATTTTTATTTCATGATTCAGATAGAGAATACAATTTCAAACAACTTTCCAATTTACTTCTATTATTTATTTTGCTTCTTTCTCTTGTTATACTTTGCTGAAATGTTTATCTAGGAAAGTTCATGTGCAGCAGAGAACCTAGGTTCTAGCTGTTGATTAGTGGCTGCATATATAAACTGATTGTCATTGGCTCACCCATGTGTTCAGTTAGAAACCAGTAGTGCACGGCTGCTCCTTCAACAAATGATACCAAGAGAATAAAACAGATTAGATAATAGAAGTAAATTAGAAAGTTGTTTAAAATTGCATTCTCTATCTGAATCATGAAAGAATTGTTTTTGGTTTCATGTCCCTTTAATACTTGTATATTCACTCCTACAATATAAGTGACCTCTCTTTCTTTATTGTTGGTGAATGATTGGGAACCTTTTATAGTGCTTAGCTCGGAGCTTTAAAGGATATTAAAATATATAATCATATCCTTAGAAATGAATATATATATAATATAATAAAAACTACACCAACCTTGCTATAGGTAGGTGTGTGAGGCTCAATCCTTATAGATACTTGTATTTTTGGCAAATGACATATGGTTATATCTGCCTAATTTACCAGTGGTTTATCAAGTTGGTCTCTATCTTGAGACCAGATGGTTGTTTTGTACCTAGGGTAAAGATCCAGAAGGTTTCTTTTTTCAGAAGGTCCTTGGATCTGTCCCCTCCCCTTGGATTCTTAACAATCTGATCAATTACCATCCACGAAAAATCCCTCACATCCCTACAATGTACTTCTACAAAATGTTTGGCGGCCCCTGTGGCTAAATGACCACGCTCAATGTCATTGAGATTGGCTTGTATCCTCTCCCTTGCTTCTCGATAGGTACACCCCACATACTGCTTGTCACATTTCAGGCATGTGATCAAATAGATCACAAATGTGGACCTACAATTTGTACATTGAAGGTGTGAATATACTTTCTGGGTGGTCATTGATTGAAAGAACTTGCTCACTGCAACATATCCGCAAGCCTTGCAAGTACTGTTGCCACATTTAAAATGTCCTTTCTGTGACAACCAACTCCTCTTTTTTTTAGGTTTCTTTAGTAGTGAAGGGGATACTCGATTCCCTATTGTCATATTACACAGAAACATCCTTCCCTTATTTCCTCCTTCAGATTGTCGTCAGCCAATAAAATTGGCAAATTTTTCCTTAGGATCTTTCACACTGAGT
This sequence comes from Bombina bombina, assembly GCF_027579735.1. NCBI lineage: Eukaryota > Metazoa > Chordata > Amphibia > Anura > Bombinatoridae > Bombina > Bombina bombina. The sequence goes on along the minus strand of NC_069504.1, from coordinate 125,641,665 downwards.
AATATTGTGAGCTATATGTTGTCACAAACGTGGGCTTTTTTCTAGTTTTATTCTGCTTTTTTGTGTCCTTTAGCAAAATTAATCTATCTTTTTGCAGTACATCATTGAGAGCTCTGGATAGAATATTTTTATTATATCCCCGCTCTAAAAACTTTTGTGTGAGGGTTTTGCTCTCATGTAAAAAGCTGTCATTCTCTGACCAGTTCCAGCAAAGTCTTAGGAACTGAGCTTTAACTATTTCATAACTGGTATGCTTGGGATGGCAGCTCCTTGCGTGCAGAAAGGTATTAGATGCTATCAGTTTAACATATAATGATGTGCTCAACCTTTTTTCATTGGGCAAACCTATCAAGGTAATATCAAGGTAGGGTATTTGGATTTTATCATAGCTTGAAGTAAAACTCAAGCCTACCTAATTGTCATTGAGGTAGTTGATAAAAAGTTCACAGTTTGTCTGTGAATTGGACCAAACAAACAGGAGATCATCTATATAGTGTTTATAGCTAGTTATAGATGCCAGAAATGGATTTTGGTCAGTATATAGGTGCGTAAGCTCCCACCAGCCCATAAAGATATTGGCATAGGCTGGGGCAAACTTTGCACCCATGGCTGTCCCCCTTTGTTGCAAATAGAAATTCCCTGAAAACTCAAAATAATTGTGCATTAGCAAAAAGTCTAACACTCTCAAGATGTATTGCTTTAAATCTGCATTGAAAGTGCTAAACTTGTCCAACATAAATTTGGTGGCTTCTAGCCCTTTGTCGTGTGGGATGGCTGAATAAAGCCCAACCACATCAACTGTAAGCCAATCCATATTAGCGTTCCAGGTCTGATCTTTCATCAATCTTAAAAGGTGCTTGGTGTCCCTAAGGAATGAGGGTAGCTTATAGACTAGAGGTTGCAATAATGATTCCAACCAATTGGACACATTTTCAAACAAGGAACCAATGCCTGAGACAATAGGACTTCCTTTCACCTCCACCAAGGATTTATGTACCTTGGGGAGGTGATGGAATATTGGAACTACAGGATGTTTAATGTGAAGGAATTCAAAGGTCTTATCATCAATTAATCCCTGGTATCTACCGTCATCAAGCAAATCCAGAGTGAGGGCTCCAAAGTGTTGTGTAGGATCCCCGGGCAACCTAATGTACACATCCCTGTCCAAAAGTTGCCTTTCTGCTTCCATTATGATGTAATAGGATTTGTTCAACACCATGATGGAGCCCCCCTTATCGGACTGCTTGATGACGATGTTGTCCCTTTGCTTTAGTTTTTTAAGGGCTAACTTTTGATTTTGTGTCAAATTGTCCTTGGTTTTTGATTCTTCCTTTTCTAGTTTCAGTAGATCCTCCTCCATTCTTTTGTGGAAAGATTCCAACACTTGTCCCCTATACTGCATGGGATAAAAGATGGATTTGGGCTTAAAGCCCTTATGACAACCCACTAGACTCTCTTCTACCAAACTTTCAGATTCCAATGTGTGTAGGCTCAAAAAATCCCTAGCTTCAATGGGGTTGAGATAATCATACCGTGGAGTGGTATCAGGAGTCAATAACTCGTTATCTACCGACGGATTAAGTTTGTAAAATTTCTTCAATGTGAGACCACCAATAAATCTATTGATGTCAATTAAGGTGTCAAAAACACTAAATCTAGAAGTTGGGACAAAGTTTAGACCTAGGCTGAGGACCTCCATCTCAACTTTAGTCAAAGGGACCCCAGATAGATTTATGATGTTGGATCTCTGTACTTGTTGGCCTGCCTGCCCCTCCTCAGTGGATACTGATCCCTCTGCACCCTTTGTCTTGCTATGCCTCTTCCTCCTCCTTCCTCTTGTCCATGAGCTAACTGAAAAACCTGTTGCCCTGTTGGAATGTCATCTCTATGTGTGTTTTGTGCTTTCTTATACTTGTTACCTCTAGAAGGTTTGGAAGTATCTGATATTTTTAAGATCGCTGTTGTACCTGGCTGTTCATTAGCTTTATTAGATTCTACGGTTTCTGTATTGGGCTCATTAGGTTGGGCTAACGGTTGGGAGGGAGGATGCATATGTGGTGCCTTGAATCTAGTTGCCTGGCCCAATTATGCTCCTTCTTCTTCAGTGGATTGTCCACTAGACATGAATGTCACAAAGTCCTGAAGATCATCATCCTCATTGGATTCCGGGTCTGTATCTGAAAAGAAAACTCTCTTCTGGGCCTTATTCCTTTCTTTAGGCTGGTACATCCTTTTGTTAGCTTGGTTCCAATTTCTTGAGTTTTTCTTGGGGTTCCAATTATAAACCCTGTTGTTTTTATAATCCTCTGTGTCTCTTGATTATTTCCTAAACTTGATAATGTCCAGTTCTTTCTTAGCTCTGTCCACAGTGAGCTGCAAGATACTATCCAATTTGGAATAATCTTGATGCTCCATGAAGGTGTTAAGGTCCTTTTGGATATTTTCAATACTTTCTCTGGCCTCCATAAGCTTAGCTTGATAATAAACGTCATAAGCCTAAGTGAACATTCAGATAGTATAATGTTCCATTCTGAAACAAATTTTTCATCTGTGTTGATAAATGCCGGTAATTTCTTAATGCGTAGTCCCCTAGGGACCATGCTTAATGATATGTACTTCTCTAAGGTACAGTATAGATATATATATATATATATATATGTGTGTGTGTGTGTGTGTGTGTAATTTTTGTGTGTAGTACATATTGAAGATCTCTTTTGGTTGACCCTGTGCTCTATTTGGATAGATATATTAAAGGGACAGTCTACACCAGAATTTTTATTGTTTAAAAAGATAGATACTCCTTTTATTACCCATCCCCCAGTTCTGCATAACCAACACAGTTATATTAATATATGTTTTACATCTGTGATTACCTTGTAGCTGAGCCTCTGCAGACTGCCCCCTTATCGCAGTGCTTTTGACAGACATGCAGTTTAGCCTATCAGTGCAGACTCCTAAATAATTCCACGGGAATAAGTGCAATGTTATCTATATGAACTAGTACTGTCTAACTGTGAAAAACGTTCAAAATGCTCTGAGCTAAGAGGCAGTTTTCAATGGTTTAGAAATCTTTTTGAGTCTACCTAGGTTTAGCTTTTCAAAAATACCACCAAGGGAACAAAGCAAATGTAATAATAAAAGTCATTTGGAAAGTTGTTTAAAATGAAATGCCCTATCTGAATCATGAAAGTTTTTTTTTTTTTACTAGACTGTCCCTTTAAGCTTTAAAGAACCATAATTGTGATGTACTATTCACACTGTCTAAATTATTGAGTTAACAGCTTTACAACTAAGGAAACGTCAGACATAATTCTACATAGAGAAAATAAATGATAACATTAAAATCAGAGACATCTGTTTTGTTATGTTGGGGTACAATTTCATTAAAAGGATCATTATGTCTGTATGTAAATTGTTTTTCAAATGAGTTGCAAAGAATCTTACAAACTGTTGCTTATTCACTTTATATATTTTTAGATGCATATGGTGATGTGTTTTAGCTTCATTAAGTAACTCATCTGTAGCTATTAAAAATGGAATTGTGTAAAGAAGTTATCTAAAAGTTGGACTTCCGAACTTGCAGTATTGTAGGATTATGTTGTAAGCTGCAAAAAATTGATTACAAGATAATTTGGTCATAGCGAACTAGGTTTACATAGATTTATCACTTTTAACATATGTTAAACTGAATCTTGAGCACAGCTATCAGCATACTTGCAATATTTAATACAAGATACAATTAATTTCATTATACTGACAACAAAGGAAATTATAAAGAAAAGACAAATGAAAGCGTTTCAACATTCCTAGATTTTTCTTTTGCCATCACCATGTCTTTTACTAAACTCACAAGGAGTAGTTTGACAAATCCTACAGTTGTAATGTGTTTTAAGAGGAAGAAGAATAAAACTGCTTGGAGAAAAATGTGATGTGTCTATATTGTCAGTTTAAAATGTTAGGTAAAACTAAGAGAATGACTAACAAGGCAAGTGAATGTCTCTCTGATAACACTAAGGGCTCAATTTACAAAGGTTGTGTGAACAAGGACTAACTCTGTCTAAAGACAATAAACATTGTATGCGGTTTTAAAGGAAAATACGTTACACGTATGCTAAATTATTTAGGTAAGAAGCTGGCCAGAAAATATCATGTGAACATCTTTATGTAAAAAAGGAAGATATTTTACTTAAAAATGTATTCAGTAGCCACATCCTATTGTAGAGGAACTTTAAGCATCCCCATTCAGATGCTCTGTCCTTGAACTTACAAGGATGAATGCATGGAAAAAGAAAGTTCACACTTTGCTTTACTAAGATCTCATAGGATTCTAACATAATATCATGAGATTTACTATGATTTCACAAAATGTAATTGTAAACTTCCTTGAACTAATGAGGAAAAGAAAGTGATTGTGATTGAATATGCAAGATGCACACTGAGTCCTGGGGCAAGCATCCTGATTGGATGTTTAAACTTCCTCTACTGAGGATATTCTGAGGTAAAATATCTTCTTTTTTTACAATAAAATATAATATATTTTTCGTTTTTTACGAGGTAAAATATCTTATATAGAGATGTTCATGTGATATTTTCTAAAAAGCTTTTAACAGAAATGCTGAATAGTGATGTCGCGAACCTAAAATTTTCGGAACCGCGCGAACCGCCATTGAATTCAATAGGCAGGCGAACTTTAAAACCTACAAGGACTCTTTCTGCCCACAATAGTGATGGAAAAGTTGTTTCAAGGGTACTGATACCTGGACTGTCGCATGCTGGAGGGGGATCCCTGGCAAAACTCCCATGGAAAATTACATAGTTAATGCAGAGTCTGCTTTTAAGCCATAATGGGCCTAAATCAACTAACATTCCCAAAGTGGCTGTCTCAAAACATCCCGGACAGAAGATAGATTGATAGATAGGATAGATAGATATACATAGATTGATAGTTAGATAGAATTGATAGAAGAGAAATAGATAGATTTGTTAGATATATAATTACCCTGATAAAGTCTAATAATTAAACATGCGTTCTTGGACCCAACTAGGTTGTGTTAAGTAGTACTGTTCTTCGCACTTTGAGCCCTGTAACTCCCCCTATTGGTGGAGGTCTATATGGCGGTTATGATTACCCTGACAAAGTATAACAACAAGACACGCGGTCTGGGACCCATGGTAATTTTGTTATGTTAAGTAAAACTTTTCTTCTCACTTGAATCCCTCTTACCCCCCCCCCCCCTTTTCTTGGAGCTCTATATGGCCTGCATGATTAGCCTGACAAAGTATAATAATAAAACATCTGGTCTTGGACCCATGGTAATTAGGTTGTGTTTAAGTAGTACTATTCTTATAACTGTAATCCCTGTTACTCCCCCTATCAAGGGAGGTCTATATGGCCTGCATGATTACCCTGACAAAGTATAAAATCAAGACACACGGTGTTGGACCCATGATAACTAGCTTGTGTTAATTACTTAGTACTTTTCTTAGCACTTTAATCCCTGTTCCCCCCCCCCTAATCGGGGGTGTTCTATATGGCCTGCCCGATTACCCTGAAAAAATATAATAATAAGACATGCTGTCTGGTACCCATTTTAACTAGGTTGTGTTTTAAGTACTACCATTCTTAGCACTTTAATCTCTGTAACTCCCCCTATTTGGTGAGGTCTATACAGCCTGGATGATTACCCATACAAAATATAATAATAAGACATCTGCTCTTGGTCTGCGACCCATGGTAACTATGTTGTGTTAATTAGTAATGTCCTTCGCATTTTAATAGCTGTTACTCATACTCACCCTATCGGTGGAGGTCTATATGGCCTGCATGATTACCCTTACAAAATATAATAACCAACATATGCTCTGGGACCCATGGTAAGTATTTTTTAATATACTGTTAGAAGAATTATGATTGGTGCCACTAATTGGCTAGTTGGGCCTGGCACACAGGCTGGCAGATATGAGTCGTGGATGGTAGGTAGGGCAGCAATTTAACACAGTATGCTGTATAAGTGACAAAAACACAGGCCTGATAGAAAATTAAGTTAGATTACACTAGCAAAATATTTAAAATTTTTAGATTTTAATATTAAAATTATGTTAAGAAGTGCAATGCACATATGACTCTATGAGTGGTCGCACTGGCTGGCTGCTACGTAGGGCAGCAATTAACAACAGTATGCTGTGTAAGTCAGATAGACAGACACAGGCCTGATAGAAAATAAAATTAGATTACACTAGCATAATGATTTAAAGACTTTTTTGGGGGAATTTAAAGAAAAAGGTTAAGCACATACATTTGAGTCGTGGCTGATAGCCTTGGAAGGGCAGCTATTAAAAACAGTAGGCTCTGTAAGTCAGATACACACACGCCTGATAGAAAATACTATTAGATTACACTAGAAAAATGATTGAAATTATTTTTTTGGGGGGGGAATTAAAAAAAGGTTAAACACATATGAGTCATGGCTCATAGACTAGGGAGGGCAGCAAGTAAACACGGTAGGCTCTGTATGTCAGCAAAACACACAGGCCGGATAGAAAATTATATTAGATTACACTAGCAAACAAATTTAAACTTTTTTTTTTTATATTTAAATTAAGGTGAAGAAGATATGAGTGCTGGGTGGCTGCCTGGCACAGACCAATTAACCAAAAGACTGAAAAAAAATTTGGTATATTAATGCTGAGTGAGCCTGACAGACACAGGCCTGATAGTAAATGTAATTAGATTACACTAGCAAAATATTTTTATTTTTTTTTTAAATTTAAAATAATGTTATAAACGGATATTAACACTGGTGGCTGCTGGCTGGCACAGAGCAATGAACCAGAGTATATGCTGTGTGACACAGGCCTGATAGAAAATGAAAAAATATTACACTAGCAAAATAATTAAATTTTTTGGTTAGTTAAATTTAAACTAATGTTGTTAGGGAGATATCAGTGGTGGCAGTAATCACAGCATATGCTGTGAGCCTTAAACACACAGCCTGAAAGCCAGGCAAATGCTAATAAAAAAAACGAAAAAAAAAAAAAATGGCACGAAATATAGCCCTAAAAAGGGCTTTTTGGGGTGCTGTGCTTGCAGCAGAGATGAGTGCAGTCCTTCTGGACTGTAAATACACTAGCCTAGCTATGTTTTTCCTATTAATGTCAGGAGCAAAAACACAACATGTCCTCTCATTAAGAAAGCAAGGTCGTTATGAGTCTAAAATGGCGGATTCCGAGTAGCTGGGAGGGTCTGTGAGGGTTTGTCTGATGTTGATTGGCTCTAATGTGTCAGGCGGCTGTGACATAAAGGGTCAAAGTTTCCTCAATGATGACACATAGGGGCGGATCATGTGTTCGCCCACAAACGCGAACAAGCTATGTTCGCTGTGAACCGTTCGCGGGCGAACAGTTCGGGACATCACTAATGCTGAATCACCTTTAAGTCCCTTGAAAGTGACATGATACCCAAATGTTTACTCTGTTCATTGTAAAATCAAGTATTTAAAAATGTACTACAGTTTTGTTATTAGAAAAATGGATATTCCTATGCTAAATAAACCGAGTCCCATGATGCTGTAGTGCAGTCATTCACTGATTTGCATGCAAACTGTTGCTCTCTCATATATATATATATATATATATATATATATATATATATATATATGATATATTTTTTTAGTACAATGTCCCTTGAAAGTAATTATATATATATATATATATATATATATATATATATATATATATATATATATATATATATATATATGCAAAAAAAGAGGGTGATTGTATTCAGCGCTTTAGAGATTCGTGTGGGTCTAAATGTAGACACTTTATATACCTATATATATATATGTGTGTATATGTAAATGGGACATATATATCTCCAATTATAGAAACCAGAGTGAGGATGTTTTTTTATCTCAATCTGTATATATATATATATATATATATATATATATATATATATATGTATGTCTCTCTCAGATAGTCCCACACTATTTCAAAGTGGATTGTCTTTGGAGCCGTAGTTTTTCACACAGTCCGCAGAAACTGGTTCCTGAGTGTCAATGAAGAACAGGGCAGCTCGTCTGTAATAGAGCGATCCTCTCCAAAGTGAGGTCCCTCCCAAAGAATCTGGAAAATTATAGAAGTAGACAAGCGCCCAAAGGCACTCCTAGCGTAATATGTTTTTTGCTAAAATATATGTGTATAAAAAGGAGTTAATCCGTACTCAAATTATTCTACCTCATTCACTCTGAGGTCTCTTTGCAGCACTGTGTTAGTTTAAAGGTGATCCTTTATATCTGGATTCCTCCTGTCTCCCATTTAATTGTATTTTATGTAAGATAATTGTATTTAATTTATTTAATTAATGTATTGATAGTGTAGTGTTAGGTGTATTTGTAACTTAGGTTAGGATTTATTTTAAAGGTAATTTTGTAATTATTTTAACTAGGTAGCTATTAAATAGCTAATAACTATTTAATAGCTATTGTACCTAGTTAAAATAAATACAAAGTTGCCTGTAAAATAAATATAAATCCTAAAATAGCTACAATGTAACTATTAGTTATATTGTAGCTATATTAGGGTTTATTTTACAGGTAAGTATTTAGTTTTAAATAGGATTAATTTATTTAATTATAGTAATTTTATTTAGATGTATTTAAATTATATTTAATTTAGGGGGGGTGTTAGGGTTAGGGTCAGACTTTGGTTTAGGGTTTAATAACTTTATTATAGTAGCTTTGTCGTTGGTGGCGGGAGATTAGGGGTTAATAATTGTAGGTAGGTGGCGGCGATGTTGGGGGGGCAGATTAGGGGTTAATAAAATTTATTATAGTGTTTGCGATGCAGGAGTGCGGCGGATTAGGGGTTAATACATTTATTATAGTGGCGGCGATGTCCGGTGCGCAGATTAGGGGTTAATAAGTGTAGGTAGGTGGCGGCGACGTTTGGGGGGGCAGATTAGTGGTTAATAACTATAATGTAGGTGTTGGCGATGTTAGGGGCAGCAGATTAGGGGTTCATAGGTATAATGTAGATGGAGGTAGTGTCCGGTCAGCAGATTAGGGGTTAAATAATTTTATTATAGTGTTTGCGATGTGGGGGGGCCTCGGTTTAGGGGTTCATAGGTAGTTTATGGGTGTTAGTGTACTTTGTAGCACTGTAGTTAAGAGTTTTATGTTCCAGCGTTAGCCCATAAAACTTTTAACTACTGACTTTTATATGCGGTAGGAGTCTTGGAGGTAGAGGCTCTACCGCTCACTTTCTCCAAGACTTGCAATACCAGCGTTAGCCAAATCCCATTAAAAAGATAGGATATGCAATTGACGTAAGGGGATTTGCGGTATTGAAAAGTTGCAGAAGAAAAGTGAGCGGTGAGCCTCTACCTGCCAAACTTGTAATACCAGCGTTAGATAAAAAGCAGCGTTGGGACCTCTCAACGCTGCTTTTTAAGGCTAACGCAAAACTCGTAATCTCGCTGATAATTTGTAATGTTTAATAACTGTTAATAATTACAAGTTTTATGGGGAATTAAGGTTGAGTTTAATGGAGAGCACCTTGGTGATCTGTTGAATGTTATAATGGCACTTTATTGTCATAGAAATATAACTGACACTTAGGATGGGCAAATGTGCTGAAAATGTAATTCGCTTGGTAGAGTGAATAGTACTGTGAACATACATTTTAGACAATTGAATGTTGATAAGAATGAAAATCTTTTGTTTTCGAATGTTTATAATTAGATTGAATGTCCACATTCAAAATTTCAAATGTAAAATTCGATTTAACAAATACTATTTAAAAATTCAATAGTTCATGTGGTAGGGAATTTAGTAAATTGATACATAATAGATACAAATATATAAATTTGAATGTTTCAAATTCGAATATTGCATATTTCGAATATTACATTTTAAAAGAGCATTAGAAATACTATTAAAAATATGTAGATTAGAATATTACCTTTAAAGGGAGCAATAGCAATACTACTGCAAATATATAGATAAGAAATTTTCTAATTCGAATATTGCATAATTAGAATACGACATTTAAAGAGATCATTAGAAATATTATTCCAAATATATAAATTCTAATTTTCTAAGTCGAATGTTGCATAATTCGCATTGAATATTACATTTAAAGAAGGTATTAGAAATACTATTACTTAAAACGAATGTTAGAATATTGTGCATACAAAATTCGAAATGAACGAACAAATGTAAAAGCTAATAAGGCCCCCAACCAATGGCTCTAGAATGCTGTCCACCCATTGTGATGTCCTTTCCAATAGTGACCCTATACCACTTACGATAGGTCTACCTGTAACCCCCTCCAGGGACTTGTGTACCTTTGGGAGGTGGTTGGTTAAAAATGGGTATCACCGAATTATCCACCAGGAGGAAGTCACAGGTAGGCCCATCCAAGATACCCAATTCTCTGCTATTATCTAGAATCTGTGCTAATTCCCGTTTATATTTTAGAGTCGGTCTCCATTCAATATCTGGTAATACCTTTTATCAAGCAACTGTCTTTCTGCTTCCCAATAAATTGTGTTCTTGACATTACTACCACCGAGCCACCCTTGTCAGCATTCCTAATTAATAATTGACCGTTGTTCTGAAGTTTGTTTAATGCTTCTCTTTCTTTGAAAATAAGGTTGTGCTGACTTTCAGTGGTGGCCCAGTGTAGTAGTGTGAGGTCCCTCTCAACTCTCACCTGAAACATCTCTAGTGAGCCTCCTCTACTCTGTATTTGGTAAAACTTAGAAGTTTCTTTGAATTGTGGCATTTTACACCCCAGCGGATCCTGTACACGCCGGATGCTGTTTCCACAGGGTGTCAGTCTAATACCAGTAACATTGTTGCAATAGATCATGAGGACTGGAGGGATCAAAGTACACCCCGGATGCTGTTTCCACAGGGTGTCAGTCTAATACCAGTAACATTATTGCAATAGATCATGAGGACAGACAGGGTTTAAAACAGTTTTTTTCCCTCCCACATGCAAAACCGGAGGGGGGGGGGAAGAGGAAGGGGCAGACAAATAAGTCATCAAGGACAGAACCGCCACTCAACCACAAGAGGGAGATCCGGGAGCAAATACCAATAGAGACCTACACAAATGTTATTAATATGTCAGACTATAATTTGTCCGACGTTGAATTAAGAGTGTTAAGTTTGGATCTAGGTTTTGTACCCTCACAAAAATTCAATCTTTTTAATAGCCTGATAGTCAACAAATTAATCAGAGGATTAACAGTACGAAAGTTTTTTCATAATAAAGCAAATGAATAGTTGGATTATTCCACTCATGATATAGATTCTACTAGACAGACTAATATGGATGGATTCACTTTTAGTGAGAATTGTGATGTGGCCACCATGGAAGATTTATTACAGGAAGGGGCAGTAGGAGAGGATCCGCTCTGTGGAAGCAGAAAGACAGTTGCTTGATAACAGGTATTACCAGATATTGAGTAGAGACCCAACTCTAAAATATAAATGGGAATTAGCACAGATCCTAGATGATGGCAGAGAATTGGGCATCTTGGATGGGCCTACCTGTGACTTCCTCCTGGTGGATAATCCGGTGATACCTATTTTTAACCACCTCCCAAAGGTACACAAGTCCCTGGAGGGGGTCACAGGTAGACCTATCGTAAGTGGTATAGGGTCACTATTGGAAAGGACATCACAATTGGTGGACAACATTCTACAGCCATTGGTTGGGGGCCTTATTAGCTTTCTACAAGATACAACACATGTATTGAATCTAATGGAAAAATTAGATTGGGAGGAATCAGACATGTGGCTTATGATAGATGTTAAAGCCCTCTACACTTCAATACCTCACAATAAGGGCCTATTGGCCATAGAATTTTTCCTACGAAGAAACACTGGTCATTCTGATGAAGGGTAGTTGAATATCTTCTAACGCATAATTACTTTTCTTTTGAGGGTTTTTTTTTTATCTCCAGAGATGTGGGACAGCTATGGGCACAAAATTTGCACCCTCTTTCGCCTACCTCTATATGGGGTGGTGGGAGCTGTCCCGCATCTATGGAGATGTGAACCCCTTCAGGGAAAGTATACGGTTTTACAGACGTATATAGATGATCTGCTCCTGGTGTGGAGAGAAGGCGAAAGAATTCGTAGAGGAGTTGAACAAAAATGACATGGGGTTAGAGTTCACATTTGAGCTCAACCAGTTTATGATTAATTTATTTGATTTAACCCTTATAGGGGTACCTAATGCTGGGATTAAAACTGAAGTGTACAGAAAAACAATTACTGGCAACACACTCCTCCACGCCAGGAGCAGTCTCCCAAAGCAGGTCTTTAGGTCAGTTGCCAAAGGACATTTCACTAGATTAAAATTGTAGTAATGAGAAACAGTATGAGATTCATGTGGACCAATTATCTAACTGCATGAAGAATAGAGGCTATAAACCCCAAGATATTATCAAGGCCAGAAATGAAGTGGCTCAAGTCAATAGACAGCAATTGTTAAAGAAGTCAGAATAAAAAAAAAATCAGAAATCAGGAAGGATAAGAGCAGAGGAATCTTTTTTGTTACAGATTACAGCACACAATACTACAAAATCTGTCACATAGTGCAAAAACATTTCAGATTACTGGCAGTGGATGAAGCCCTAGTGGAAACAGTAGAGAAAGGATGTAAGTGTTCCTTTAGGAGAGGTGTTTCAATGGGCAACATATTGGCTCCCACACAACTTAAAATATCACAGAGGGATGACCAAAGTTCTTGGCTTAGGTTCAAGGGCGTTTATAAATGCAGTAATTTTTCTTGTAAAGCCTGTGAATATTTAATGGTGGGGGAAGGCTTCAGAAGCTATGCCACAAATAGAATCTACAATCATAAAAAGTGCATGAATTGCAGAAGTAAGTTTACCGTCTATTTAGCAGGCTGCACGGACTGCTGCCTACAATATGTAGGAATGATGACAAGGGAGACACTGGTACGCATCAGGGGACATCTCTCTGATATTAAGGCAGGGGTCCAGAGCACCCCTTTAGTCCAACATTTCAATTGAGTCCATAATAAGGACAGCACAAGCTTTACATGGACAATTATAGAAACTGTTGATGCTGGACAGAGAGGGGGGGGGCAGGAATAGAGCACTAGCCAAAAGGGAGGTGTTCTGGATATTCCAATTACAAACCAGACATCCAATGGGACTAAATACAGCCTACGATCTAATTAATTTTCGGTACTAAATGTACACAAGACAATGGCAGGACTAGCCATTTAGTTTGTGCAACACAATTATTAGTAATAGAATAGCCAGTCTATATGAAGATATAATATCGTAGGATGATATACACATAGGTAAAACATTCAGTTGCAACCTAATGATATAGTAGCCAATGGGTGAGTAATATCTCGGTACAACATAACAATTTAATTTGAATTATTGAGTTTAGTAAGCACAGTGCAGAGTGTTGTATTATTCCGGTGCTGAACCTTGCACATGTTGCTGAGACAATGTAATTGTACCCATTTTTATGTATTCACTCGGTATTGGTACCACACATTGGACACTTCTGGTTCTCTTTCTTTTTGTTTACACAAGCAATAAGCAGTCCACAATAAATGTATTTGTATATAGAATGAAATGAGTAACATGTATCAGTATTATTAGCACAGCTACAATAAGAGTGTAAGCTGACAACAAAATTTGTAGTTAAACATTTATATCTGTAATGAATGTGTTAACTTAACAATTGTTCCTTAGCCAATCATATGATTTTATTCCCTTTAAATTGCCCATTAGTACAAGGGGAGCCAGAGAGTTATGAGTGCAGCAAAATGCTGAAACGCGTGAGCTTTTCCAGAAACTAAGGGCATGTTGTTGTTTTTTGTATGTTTTTTACATGTCACTGTACCAGTTTTTAATGGTAACAAAATAAAGTAACAAGTTTTTAACTGCAGCTCTGGACTATTTTTGTATGTATCCATTGGGTCGTCTTTAGGAGCTAAGCAGTTTCTTCCCAGAAGGCATTATTTCCAGCTTGGCAGTGCAAGGGATTGGAGGCATTTTGTGAAGCAGTCACAGTGATTCCGGAATCCCTTACCCCCCAGGAGTCGGCATCAATTGATGACGTCATGTGTCTGAGCCAGAGTGTGTGAGAGTCTTACGGCGTCTGAATCGAGTGGCTTGTGGGAGCAGTGTGGCTCCAAGTCAGGTATACCGGATCACACATTGCCCAGGATACGGGTCTCCCAAATGGCTTCTCCAGTCCTCACCAGGCTGATACTGACAGGAGCCGTGAAGAGGGGGGTAAGTGTATCACCTACTAACCACTAACGCCAGGCCATATGGGTCTATAAACATATCCCGTGCACATTTAATAGTCAGAGACATTTGCCAACATACAGCACTTCTGCTAGATGGTTTTCCCCAGTTCGGGGAGATTGTATATTCACATATATAATATATTGTGTAATGGATGAAGACATAGGATCAGTTAGAATAGGCAAACAATCAGTGTCTTAACTTTTTTTGGGCAAAATATTTTTGTAAAGATAGTTTTCTCACGTATCTGTTTATGTCAACATAAAGTTCAAAAGTAGAGTGGGTATTAGAAGGGCAAAAAGATAACCATTTGACTAATATTCTATATTTGTGATCTTTTAGTTCATGGTCAGACAGATTGAATATTCCGTTTTTTATTTTTTGTATTCTTTCTTTTTTGGCTGTTGTGTTCCGTACTCTGCAGCCCTGTTTGTGTGTCTTTGTTTGGACCTTGGGGTGTTTGGTGGCATTTTTCACCATGGATTTGGGGCATTCCCTAAAAAAACTGTGTTGGCAGAACTTGTGTCCTGTGCTGATGTAGAAGGCATGTTCAAATGTGGTGAAGGAGTGGGTAATAAAGCTGGATTCCTAGGAGGATCTGGGGTATGTGAAGTAGGAGTGAGCAATAAGGCTTGATATCTATTAGGGCCAACAAAATTGTTAGTATGATAATTGTTAGTGTGGTGATTTGGCCTATAGTGTTCAGTATTGGGGTTCATGGCATACTGCTGATTCGGTTGGTTATAACGAGTTTTATTTTTGTTGTTATAATATCTGTTTTTATTTTTGTTTTAAACCAAGGTCCACTCATTCTGGGTATTCTTATTAGGCTTATCCTGTGAATTGTTCCTATGTTTAAACTTCACCCTTACTATAAACTTCATTATCTCTGATCATTTTTTTATTGTTTGCCAGAATCAATTCATGTTGATATTGATCAGTACTTTCTATGACTTTTTTTGTTAAGATTTTCGTATTCAGAGTGTGCTTTAAATGGTTCTAATTCTTTATGTACTGAATCAAGTTCAGCACTAATTTTCTCTATGAGGCTCTGCCTATGTTTTATCAAAATTTCCATAAGATTAAAAGAACAATCATCTAATGTGTTTTGCCATTTTTCTAAGATACCTGCATATATATATAAATGCATATGCACATACATAAATATATATTCGCACATGTATATATATATGTGACTATAATATATAGTAGCGATTGTAAAGCGCTACAGAATAGGTGTAGCAAAGTAAAATGCAACTGGTAACTATAGTTTAACAGTACCAGTATCTGGTCAAAGTGATAAAAATAGAATATAATGTAACCCTACCAATATCCAATCAAAGTGATATATCGGAGGCAATCTATAAAAAACTATTAATAGAAAACTATTACATCAATATAATAATAAAAATATATGTTTGAATACAATTTTTTCATTTAACTTATAACACCAATTTATCACATCTGTACAATTATTTTTTAGTAAACATTTTGAAGAGAATAAACACTCATTGCAAAGAGAAAACAGGCTTTTAACAAACAGGCTTTTCACTGGTGGTTTAAAGGAATTTTTTCAGGCATGTACTGTCCTATGTACAAAAGTGAGAGGGCTCTTTCTATTGGTTAGAATTCCCACACAATCCTGATTGGTCAATCTCTAAACCTATCAAAATTGCAAAATTGCGATGTTACTTTTTAGGTAGGGTAAACCTTTAGGTGTTAGAGGTGTCCCTTGGGTGTTATTAGGTGTGGAGGTTTATGCTTTGGTTTCATGATTGGTGGGACATTTAGCTGGAGGGAGTCAAAGAACCTGTCACATCAGGTGGCTTTTATTAATTTTTTAAGACATATCCATAACTTCCTTAGATAGAAATGTGATCAGTTTGACATCAAATTCAATGATGGTTCTTTCTCTATCAGGAGGAAGCATGAAATTCTTGTCATTACTAGTAGAGTCTATTTTTAGGAGAAATTATGGAGTTATGAAGACAAGAGTGCTCATTCATGGGTGCATTTAGAGTTTTTGTTATAGCATTCAAGGGAGTAATCTTAAACTCGGCCTGATGATAAAACGGCCCCATCCTTTGCATTCTATGGGGCCGATTTATCATTTGTCTAGCGGACATGATCCGCTGTAGCGATCAAGTCCGCCAGGCATCGATAAATGCAGACAGCATAATCTGTCGGCATTTATCATTGCACAGGCAGTTTTGGTGAACTGCTTGTGCAATGCCATCCCCTGCATATTCGCGACCAATCAGCAGCTAGCAGGGGGTGTCAATAAACCTGATCGTATGAGATCGGGCAGATTTATGTCCGCAGCCTCAGAGACAGCGGACGAGTTAAGGAGCAGCAATCTTAAAACCGCTGCTTTGCAACTCCTGTTTCCGCGCGGAAACAGGGGCATTTGGCCCCATTCGGGCCATGATAAATCGGCCCCTATAACTCTGATGGCATTAAGTATAAGAAATGGTGATTCTTTTACCAGAAGAAGACTCATAGGAATGGGCCTTCGGGTACTTTGAGTTTTTTGAATCTCTGATAGAATAATTTTTGGTTTTACATGTCTCCTTTTTGGGTCTTGAGTCAATTCTAAGTAAGATGAAAGAGAAGTTAAGTATTATTATATGACAGGTTTTCTAGGAGTAGTAACATAAAGAGATAAAGATCAGTTAACCATCATTTTTGTACATTTATTATTTCTGAGCATTAAAATTTATGTTAGAACATAATTTAAACTGTGCAAACATGTGGAAATGAAAGGGGTCGATTCTAGAAATTTCGTCAGCCCAAATGCTGTCTTCAATGCCGGCACTCGCAAAGGCTGCCCTCGTGAAATTGTATAAAAAAAGGTCTGTAAGTGGAAAGATGTCCCCCATATAAATGGAGCTCACTAGAAAGGGAAACTGGGAATAGCAAAGTTTGCAGGGAGCATGGTTGCCCTTTTAAAATAAAACCCTGTAGCCAATACAAATCACATTACTCTGCTTGTATTGTATAGTATTTTACAATTGCCTCTATATTCATATACATATGTTTTAAAATTTGTGTAATACGTGTTTTGCGTATTTTGACACAATCGCCCCACCTTTTAGCTTACGAGAAAAAACAGAGAGCTCTGCAGGGAGAAAATGTTAACACAATATGCCAAACCTGAAGGAAAAATTCAACCCACTAGCAAAGGCAGGGAAACTCATTTATTCATTTACACAATTTTTAAATTACTATTTCTTGTGAATCCTATTGTAATGCATTCATCTCCTTCACAAAATTTAAAACAGGGAAAACCCCTTTGCGAGACACACTGTTCTTAATGTAAAAACTGCCTTTATAGGATTAGGACAGGTGCTCCGTAGTACTGGAGATATTTCTAACAGAATCTCACAAGCCCAGAGAGCTTTAAAGATTTGGGCCCTCAATTTATAAATTTGTAAATACTAATATTTGCTAATGATTCAGACATATTTTTTCTATATATATATTTTGAAGGTTATACATTTTTTGGTGTATCCTGAATCTTTCTTCTGGGTTTCCCCCCTTTGTGTGTAATTTATTTCTCCTGGGTTTCCCCCTGTGGATTTCATCTTGACTTTATCTCTCATTCCTTTTCCTCCATCTCTATGCCTCTCAGTTTCTTTCACACCACCTATATCTTTCTTTGACCATTTGACATTCCCGGTCAGGGCTCCTATTATTTTATTTGTACCTCTGACTACCATACATATAGTGTGTAGGGTGTAAAAAACTACTCAGATTAAATTCCTGGGTTGAGCAGATCCTTATATATTTTTAAATAATTAGTTGATTATGAAATGTTCTCCCATTGGTTGGTATCAACTTCCTTTCTTGAAGGTTCTAAGAAAGTCCACATAACAATGATTACAAGATGCACATTTTGTCTTTACTTGAAGCTTAAAAATATTGCTATGTACATTTGTTGTTATTTTTTTTTCTAATAAATTTGGCAGTTTCACTTAAAAGGACTCTAAACACTAATTACATTTTATGCACCTCCCTCTAGTCATGGGAGCTGCTATTATGCAACCTATCTTACACTGCAGGTATCTGAAGGAGAGTTACTCCACATGTATAAACAGGTCAGCACTGGAATGTAGTGAAATATAGATTTCAACATGGCTGCACAAATGGCTAGAGGGAGGTGGGAAATAAAAACACTATGCTTATAAAATGTATTTTGTGTTTAATGTCCCTTTAAATAAGCCCATTAAAACTGTTTCTTGGTAATATTGTTATTTTTGGTGATTTGTCAATAAGCTTTAGTTAGTGCTCACCATATGTATTTGTAAATAATTTCATTTAGGTATATTCCTTAATATGCCTTACACAATATATTTAATTTTCAACACTGTGATACATTTTGATAATACTATGAATATTTAAATTATTATTTATGAATCCCTGATGATTTTACAGGTTACGTAGTCACTATAAAATATTCACTTTATTTATTTTTTTAACACAACACTGTGTGGTACTGTAGTGAATAGAATACATGATTGTTCTGGCTACTTGGGAAGGACAAATGGACTCTCCTCTTGTCATCTTGTATGCGTTTAATTTTACTTGTATGTTAAGAAACAACTATTTTATGTAAGTAATTTGCACGCCCCTTGCACAAAACATTCAAGCTTCTGTAGATTGCTCATGCACTGGTGAGTCACACACTTCTGTGACCTTATTCAATCAAGTAGGTTTTGGGCTTACACTTTACTGACATGCAGTACTGTCACAAAAACAGCCAGTTAAATCTAGTAAAAGCTTTTTCTTTTGTTGTGACCTAAAAGTAACAATTTGTAATATGCTGTAAGGACAAGACTTAAATCTAACCATTAGTTTTAGTTTTTTTAGTGTTTTTAGAGCCTGATAAGCTAAGCTGTATATTCTTAGGAAAGGAAAAAAATGAAACTCACATGATTCAGATAGAGCATGCCATTTTAAGATACTTTTAAATTCACTTTTATTTTCAAATGTGCTTTGTTCTCTCAGTACATTTCCTACACTACTGGAAGCTAGCAGCTGATTGGTGGCTATACACATATGCCTCTTGTTATTGGCTCACTTGATGTGTTCAGCCAGCTCCCAGTAGGCATTTTTGCTCCTTCAGAAAAGCATAAAAGAGAATTAAATACATTTGATGATAGAAGTAAATTGGAAGGTTAATTAAATTTGTCTGCTTTATTTGAATCATGATAGAAAAGAAAACTGAGTTTCATGTCTATTGAAGTTAATTTTTTTGGGATATATTTGGACCTTGATAAAGTATTGAAGACAACATCATGATAAAAAGCAACTCTTATTCAAAAACTTCTAAAAATCAATCTTAG
Source organism: Bombina bombina (assembly GCF_027579735.1). Classification (NCBI taxonomy): domain Eukaryota; kingdom Metazoa; phylum Chordata; class Amphibia; order Anura; family Bombinatoridae; genus Bombina; species Bombina bombina. The sequence continues at coordinate 125,622,003 of NC_069504.1, read as the reverse complement.
AGATTTTTGGTGCCCACAAGCTAATATCTCTCATCAGATTCAAATATCTGAGAACATTTGTATATCATTTTTGAGTACTTAAAGGGATAGTAAACCCCAAAATGTTATTTTATGATTCAGATAGAACATACAATTTTAAACAACATTCCAATTTAATTCTATTATCAAATGTTCTTCATTTTCTTGTTATCCATTGTTGAAGAGACAGCATTGCACTACTGGCAGGAAGCTGAAAATATCTACAGGTGGCCCTCGGTTTACGACGGTTCAATTTGCGTCGTTTCAGAATAACGCCCTTTTTTTTGCTATTGAAAAGCATTGACTGCTATTGAAAGCATTAGCACATGCATACATTAAAATAGCCAGTAGGTGGAGCTGTCCGCTTGTGTTGCAGCAAACACACGCAAAGAAAAGCAAGCCAGACATGATCAATGGATCAGCTTTCAAAGGAACAAGATCTAGCAGCCACTTCCCTTAGCTGCAGACTCAATACAGAGAACTGTTTGCAAGAAAAGGCAAGTAAAAAACGTTTTTGTTCATTAAACTTAGTTTGATGATGATACAGTCTGTTGTGTGATTAAACACAAACAGGCTGAAATTAATCAGTGTATAACCAGACCTGAGCAATGGAGATGTTTTTAAAGGAACAAGATCTAGCAGCCACTTCCCTTAGCTGCAGAAAAATGCAAGTAAAAAAAGTTTTTCTTCATTAAACTTAGTTTGATGATGACACAGTCTGTTGCGTGATTATTTTGTTTTTGTTAATTAAACTTAGATTGATGATGATACAGTCTGTTGTGTGATTATTTTGTTTTTGTTCATTAAACTTAGATTGATGATGATACAGTCTGTGTTTGTGTGATTATTTTATTAGGTGCGGTTTAGCAAATGTTTTTGTTTATTAAACTTAGTTTGATGATGATACAGTCTGTTGTGTGATTATTTTGTTTTTGTTCATTAAACTTAGATTGATGATCGTCTGTGTTTGTGTGATAATTTTATTAGGTGCGGTTTAGCAAATGTTTTTGTTCATTAAACTTAGATTGATGATGATACAGTCTGTGTTTGTGTGATAATTTTATTAGGTGCGGTTTAGCAAATGTTTTTGTTTATTAAACTTAGTTTGATAATGATACAATCTATATTATTAGGTTTATAATGCTGTTTCGCATTTAAAGTCTTCATTTCAAAGCTTTAAAAATAATGCATTAGGTGTTACTTATGTCAATTTTGAAAGGGGCCTGGAACCTAACTCCCTCACTTCCCATTGACTTACATTATAAACTGGGTTTCAATTTACAAAGGTTTTGATTTACAACCATTCCTTCTGGAACCTAACCCCGGTGTAAACTGAGGGCTACCTGTATTTACTCAATCACAAGAGACAAATGTGTGCAGGCACCAATTAGCAGCAACTCCGTCTCCCACTAGTGTATGATATGTGCAAATTCATTTTTTAACAAGGGATACTAAGAGAATGAAGCACATTTGAAAATAAAAGTGAATTTAAAAGTGTCTTAAAATGACATTCTCTATCTGAATCATGCAAGTTTAATTTTGACTTTCCTATCCCTTTAATTAAAAAAAACTAGTAAATAAATGTATTATTTCAAATTAATTGTTTATCAAATATGTGGCACTTCTTGCTTAATTTTTACTAGTTGATATTTTAGGAATTATTTTGATTGTATGTAAAGAAAAAATGGTAATATAATTTTGCCCTCAGAAAAATTGCTTACAGGATTCCTTAGCCAAACTAAGCCAATGAAAGCTCTGATAATTTGCCTGAAGTAAATAAAGCAACAACGGATACATATTAAACTGTTGCTATAAGAACTAAATCTCAGCTAAGGGGTATCTAAAAATAGATGCTGATCCACCAGTTACCTTTTTAAGTCTTTTTTTTAAACTCTGTTTAGATACTGTGGGGCATATTCATTAAGCTCCGAATCGAGCTTGATGCCCCGTGTTTCTGGCGAGCCTGCAGGCTCGCCAGAAACAGCAGTTATGAAGCAGCGGTCACAAAGACCGCTGCTCCATAACCTGTCCGCCTGCTCTGAGCAGGCGGACAGACATCGCTGGAAATGTAAAATTAGCTTAAAAGTATAACATGTAAAACATTTTATACTTTTAAGCTAATATATTTGCTGATTGCAGTGGTGAGATATGGGTCAGAAAATTATTTGATGTCTGCACTCCAGGTCAGTATGATCACAGTTGGGTATTAGGATCGGTGAACTTAGGCTTTATTAAAGTGGTGGTAAAGGTCTGCATGGTCAGGGCTAATTGAAATAGAAGTTTGGGGTCAGAATGGTTAGTATAACCTGCAGTGGGGGAGGTTGCAGTTAGGGTTTATAAGATTTAGGTGGATGTCTATGATTAGGTTTGACTGTAGAAGAGGCTCTTGACATCACTGTTATTTATATTGTAGGAGGAAATTGAGTTAATGGCAGTGGGGAGTCATGAGGCAGCACAGTTAGGGTGTTTTGTGGTTGGGGCCAGGGATGTGTTTGTTTGATGTAGTTGTGTAGTTAGGTTTGAAGTGCTGTGGGGTTAACTCAATGTAGAGGACCATTTTATTTAGGAATTATAGGGGGAGAGTGGTCAGAAGCAGCCTCATATAATTATATAATTATTAGCCACATATAATTACTAGCCACATATAATTATATAATTATTAGCCACATATAATTACTAGCCACATATAATTATATAATTACTAGCCACATATAATTACTAAAATCAGGACATTTCTTTAGAAAAGTTATAGCTGTATTTGGTTTGCAATCCTTTATGTGAAGCAACAATTCAGAAACATTGTTGTACAACTGTTGCTACCAATAACAGATCTTCTTTATGTCTTATTCTGCTGTTTACACTTTACTTTCACAGATGGCAGCTAGAACTGAAATTACATGTTTTAGATGTGTTTCTTAAGAAACAGCCAACTAAGGATGTTTAGTTTCCCCCTGAATTCAGTGTAACAACTTTTTGTTTACTTTTCGTAGCCCCATTTAGGTGATGTTATGTCTGGTTTCTTTTGTTTCACATTATGTAAATATGTATATGTGTCAATTACATGGCACCCATAATGAAAAGTGACCAGTTGCCATATTTTAGTGACTTGTACAGAGTATAGTGTCACTTAAAGAGATTCAGAAAGAGCATTCAATTTTAAACAACTTTCCAGTTTACTTCTATTATCTATTTTGCCTGTGTTAAAATGTATACCTAGGTAGGCTCAGCAGCAACAATGCACAACTGGGAACTACCTGCTGATTGGAGGCTGCATATATACCTCTTGTCATTGGTTCACCCAATGTGATCAGCTAGCTCCCAGTAGTGCATTGCTGCTCCTTTGAGAAAGGATAACAAGTGAATAAAGCAAATTTGATATTCAAAATAAAATGCAAATTTATTTGCATGTTCTATCTCAATTGTGACAAAAAATTGGTTTCAAATCCCTTTAATAATAGCAGGTCAAATACTATGCAGTTACTACAATTGAGACTCAATGGAAATAAAATCTGGTGTTGCTGAGTACTTTAATATTAGGTTGATCACAGATACTTACATATGAGCTAGCCCCATGTTTAAAAATGTGATTGCCAGGGTATGGTTTAGACTTTTTTTAAAATTTGAACATAACTGGAAAAAACTGGATGTATCCATGATAATTTGAGGGCACATTAGAACAATGCACAGTGATTTATTGCTTATTAACTGTTATTGGGCAATGTCCTCTTTACAGTAATCATAAAACGTGTTTACTTTTCTACTATTATGTAGTCTGAGGTGTTTTTTGTTTTTTTATCAATTGTTTATTTTTTTCAATATTAGTCTCTAAAGTAAAACAGTTAAAGAAGTAACACTGATTGATCAAGATGTTCTTGACTGTATACCTGCATAATTCTATTTTATTGGCTAGGGGTTATCCATTTATAAACAGCAATAAATATCACATTTGTAGATTTAATAATGGGGGAAAACACACCATTGAATGGTTTAGAGGTAAAAATAAAGTAATTTTTTTTTGTTGTTAAAGGTTTTCCAATCTGCTATTTACTAGAAACTTGAAGTGATGGGTCTATCACAACCCTGTAGAAAACCTTATATAATGATTTTCAATAATAATAAAGCATGTTAATAGAATAGAAATAGAAATGGCCCTATAGCTCTTTTATGAAATAGTACTATATTATATTTTATTAGTCTTTAAAATTATGTGAATATTACAAAAAAGTTATAGCTAGCTACAGTATATAACACTTTTGAAGAAGAGTGGATGTCTCCTATCTCCATATAAATATTTATAAGGATAATAAGTCCCTTTGACAAAATCACTAAGTTGCATGCTACCAACCCTTTGGTGTCAACTCAAACAATTCTTTAGATATTTATTCCACTCAGATGCTTACATATATTCTTGAGTTTTTTTGTGTTTATCAAAATAGAATAATCTTGATTGTATTATTCTGCTGTGTTGGTGAAATCTTTCCTTTTTGTATCATCTCACCGGGGTATTTCTAACATTTTGGCTTTACTGGCCTTGTGGATAATTGGTATATAAATATATCACTTGCACCCCTGGGTTATGCTAGAGTCTTAGTCTGTTTCTACATTCTGAGGTCATTGACGTTCTTTGTCTAGAGTTTGGAACAGCTTGAATCATATCTTTTAGCAAAATGTATTTATTCATACTAGGTTGACCTACAAAATACAAAGTTAAATTCCAAAACTATTAATCCTAAAACCATAGCTCTTGGTAAAATGATACAAAGTTATATTTCATGGCTATACATGATAAACCCATAGCTTTTGGCATAACTATCATGTTATATTGATCAATACAACTAACAAAAGGACATGGACAATAAATTCATATTCATGATTAAGACAGTGTACAGTTTAAAAAAAAATCCAGCATATTTCTGTTTTCAAATTTTACTCTTTTTTTTATATATCCATTGTTGAAATGTATCTTTCCACATGAGCATACTGAGATAGGTTTAGGGGTGTGCACATGTATTAAGTGCTACATGACAACAATGTTGGCAACAATGGAGTTGATCAGACTCTATCTTTTAATAATTATCTGCAGGTTAATGGGCTGTAAATGAGCCCTGTTTGATATCGATAAGATCAGAATCAGCCATTATCATGTTTATCGTCTGCTTTATTTTCAATATAGTTTTGATAAAAGATGGTCCAATACTTAATGTGTGCCAGTCCTGTTTGGTTAATCACTATCCAAATTCTGAAAAGGACATAAAATTCAAAATGATTAAGATAGAGGATATAATTTTAAACAGTTTGACAATGTACTTCTATTACCTAATTTGCTTAGTTCTCTTGGTAGCATTTGTTGGAAAGAATACCTTGGAATGCTCAGGAGCTGGGATCTAGCTGCTAATTTGTAGCTGCACATACTGTATATGCCTCTTGTTATTGGGTTACATATGTGTTCAACTAGCCCCCAGTAGTGCATTGCTGCTTCTTCAACAAAAGATACAAATAGAATGAAGTGAAAATGATCACTGAAGTAAATTAGTATGTTGTTTAAAATTGATTTTCTTTATCTGAATCATGGAAGAACAATTTGGGGTCTCGTGCCCCTTTAATTAATCATCTACTAAGTAATTTTTAATTTATCAAATTCAACAGCTATAAGGATTGAATAAAACCAGGGTAACACTTTACACATCATTACTGAGTACCCCAAACACTGTGTGAGCAATTTCTATAATAGAGATATCAGGGGGGGGGGGGGGTCATGTGACACCAGATTTATTTCATAGTGGCTCAATTTTAGTGACTGTATTATTTTAAAAAAAACTACTATTTAATGGCAGTGCCTTATATGTGGGTCACTAAAGAAGCACTTTACAGTAAATCAAAATGACCCAGAACCAGTGTTATAGCCCACTATTTAAATCAGAAACTGTCCACTGCACTTTAACTATAGCATTTTTAAAGTCCATTGAGTCTTCAGTCTCATCTGGTCATCAGCAACAGGGTCTTCTTCTTGTAGGTTATCTCCATATTCCAAAGTATATTAGAGTCTCCTCTTCTGTTTATATAGAATTAATCAATTCTAATTGATAACTCATTCCAAAAAATCAGGATTGTTAATGGATGAGTTAACTGTCATAATTAAGCATGTCCGTAATTCTGATTGGATAGTCATACAAGCTGTCACAGAATGAAATAGCCATTGCTACCACACTGCTAAGCCACTCAAATTTTTAACTATCTCAGGATTTTTATATTTAGGTACATTGAATGGAAATGTATGTCTTCACATCTACATCTGATGCTATACTCAAATCAACATAAATATGAATTTGAACTAGGGTTTGACATTTTCTAAGGTCTAAGTGTACAAATATATGCAATTTGAATAGTCTCCTATTTTCACAGCCCATGTGGGTATAGAACCCAGGACTTCTGGGTTTTGTTGCAGTGAGCTGCCTCTGAGCAATAGGTTAGCCTTAGGTTCTGCTCTATTTTTATAACCTGTTCTTTTGTTTTTTACTCTTTGGCTTCACCTGCATGCCATCTGCGATAGATCTGCAATCAGCTACTGCTATAAATACTCAGCACCTCTTGTCCTTCATGTCTGTATGTTGGACTTACTCCTATGGTGTGCTCTGCTGTGTATTACTGAATTATCTGACTATTTTTGCCTGAAATTGACAATCCTTTTGTCTGCTGATTCTGTACCTCCTTCCAGACTGTGTATTGACTTCCTAACTGTCTTGGATTACCCTTTTGTGCCTCATTGCTTGTCTGCTTCTGACCTTGCCTGTTCCACTACATTATTGCTTTGCCCTCAGGCACTTCTCCACTATGAACTATACCAATGCTTGGAACCCTCCAACTAGTGGCAGTAGCAGAGGGTGTACCTTGCTGCGGTAACTCACATATAAAAAGATTGGCCTTTAAACAAAGCTCGTTTAACAAATTTCTACTTTTATCTCTCTTTTAGGTAGAATTCCAGTTGTTAAGGCTTTTGACATAGTATATTTTCATTAGTTGTTTGTACTTTCCCTCAGTGTCTGGTTTTAAAAATGTTCGATTAAATTTTAAGTTTTTAAGAAGCTTTGAAGTTCGACTTTTCTTCCACTAAGGTTGGCACCCCTGTGACTATGAGCATGATGGTTCATTCTCTCATGGAGATCTGTTGCCACAATTCACTATACTAATATTTTCATTATATAGAATGAGTATCTTTGTTATTGTTATCGGTACCCTTATTTTAGTTCCTTTGATATTAAGTCCATTTACAGCTGCTCTCACAGCATGATCTAACTCTTATCATTTTGTTATCTCTGCAGAACATGCAGCTGATTGGTCTAAAAACTAAACCTGTATAGCATTTTATTGTAAACCAGTTTCTCATGGTTTCAGTGGAGTTTTAGGAGACAGGTTAAGAGTTAAATTTAAAATAAGGGCCTAATGTGTAGTAAAATGTATATTATTCTAGTTTTATTGATGAAATAATTAGAATTAATACGGGGAAGAGTTGCAATTTTCCCTACATGAGAGTTTCTCTTCCCACCCTTTGAATCTTTTTGTTCATTAAACTGTATTCTAAAAAAAAATATTTAATGAATAACTTAAGTGCCAACACAGAAGCTTAAAAGGACAAAAGATAGACAACCACAGCCACAATTATATGTAGATCCATTATCACAATTTCTCATAGACACATTGGAGTAGATTTATCAAGCAGCAGATGCTGCAATCTACCCCCGAAGTTTCCAACCCGCTGGAAACTAGACATGTGCACGGCTAAAAAATTCGGTTCGTTTTCGGTTCGGATCGATTCGGAATTTTCGAATTTCGGTTCGGATCGAATCGAATTCGGCAAAATTTGAATGAATTAATTTCGGATTTATTCGGATTCGAATAAATTCGTTTCGGATTTATTCGGATTCGAATACATTCGGCTGAATTCGGTTCTATTCGGTCCCGAAATTCGGTATGTTTTAGTACACTAACACCGATTTAGTACACTAAGTCACTAACACCCATAAACTACCTATGAACCACTAAACCGAGGCCCCCCCACATCGCAAACCCTATAATAACATTATTTAACCCCTAATCTGCCGACCGTGTATCGCTGCAACTTACATTATCCCTATGAACCCCTAATCTGCTGTCCCTAACATCGCCGACCCCTATATTATAGTTATTAACCCCTAATCTGCCCCCCCCAACATCGCCGCAGTCTAACTACAAGTATTAACCCCTAATCTGCCGACCGGATATCGCCGCCGCCTACATTATAGCTATTAACCCCTAATCTGCTGTCCCTAACATCGCCGACCCCTACATTATAGTTATTAACCCCTAATCTGCCCCCCCCAACGTCGCCGCAATCTAACTACAAGTATTAACCCCTAATCTGCCGACCGGATATCGCCGCCGCCTACATTATAGCTATTAACCCCTAATCTGCTGTCCCTAACATTGCCGACCGACCCCTACATTATAGTTATTAACCCCTAATCTGCCCCCCCCAACGTTGCCACAATCTAACTACAAGTATTAACCCCTAATCTGCCGACCGTTATTCGCCGCCACCTACATTATAGCTATTAACCCCTAATCTGCTGTCCCTAACATCGCCGACCCCTACATTATAGTTATTAACCCCTAATCTGCCCCCCCAACGTCGCCGCAATCTAACTACAAGTATTAACCCCTAATCTGCCGACCTGATATCGCCGCAACCTAAAATTATAGCTATTAACCCCTAATCTGCTGTCCCTAACATCGCCGACCCCTACATTATAGTTATTAACCCCTAATCTGCCCCCCCAACGTCGCCACAATCTAACTACAAGTATTAACCCCTAATCTGCCGACCGTTAATCGCCGCCACTATAATAAATGTATTAACCCCTAAACCGCCGCACTCCCGCCTCGCAAACACTATAATACATTTTATTAACCCCTAATCTGCCCTCCCTAACATCGCCGCCACCTACCTACAATTATTAACCCCTAATCTCCCGCCCCCAACGTCGCCGCTACTATAATAAGGTTATTAACCCCTAAACCTAAGTCTAACCCTAACCCTAACACCCCCTAATTTAAATATAATTTAAATAAAACGAAATAAATTTACTATAGTTAAATAAATTAATCCTATTTAAAACTAAATACTTACCTGTAAAATAAACCCTAAGCTAGCTACAATATAACTAATAGTTACATTGTAGCTATTTTAGGATTTATATTTATTTTACAGGCAACTTTGTATTTATTTTAACTAGGTACAATAGTTATTAAATAGTTAATTACTATTTAATAGCTACCTAGCTAAAATAAATACAAATTTACCTGTAAAATAAATCCTAACCTAAGTTACAATTACACCTAACACTACACTATCATTAAATGAATTAAATAAATGAATCCTATTTAAAACTAAATACTTACCTGTAAAAAAAAAAACCTAATATAGCTGCAATATAACTAATAGTTGCATTGTAGCTATTTTAGCATTTATATTTATTTTACAGGCAACTTTGTATTTTATTTAAATAAACCTAACACTACCCCCCTGAAGATCTCCCTACCTTGAGTCATGTTCACCCAGCCGGGCCGAAGTCTTCATCCGATGGGGCAGAAGAGGACATCCAGACCGGCAATTTTAAACTAATTACAGCTAATCTAAGCCCCCTAATAAAATAACAAAGCCCCCCAAAATAAAAAAATGCCCTACCCTATACTAAATTACAAAAGGTAACAGCTCTATTACCTTACCAGCCCTTAAAAGGGCATGCCCCAAAGAAAACAGCTCTTTTGCCTGTAAAAAAAAACACCAGCCCCCAACATTACAACCCACCACCCACATACCCCTACTCTAACCCAAACCCCCCTTAAATAAACCTAACACTACCCCCTGAAGATCTCCCTACCTTGAGTTGTGTTCACCCAGCCGGGCCGAAGTCTTCATCCGATGGGGCAGAAGAGGACATCCAGACCAGCAGAAGTCTTCATCCAAGCGGGGCAAGAAGAGGTCTTCCATCCATCAGAAAAGTACCAAAAAACAAACAAACACTAAATTACCAAAAATAATAAAATATTACAATAATTTTAAACTAATTACACCTAATATAAGCCCCTACTAGCTATTAATATAGCTACAATATAACTAATAGTTACATTGTAGCTATTTTAGGATTTATATTTATTTTACAGGCAACTTTGTATTTATTTTAACTAGGTACAATAGTTATTAAATAGTTAATAACTATTTAATAACTACCTAGCTAAAATAAATACAAATTTACCTGTAAAATAAATCCTAACCTAAGTTACAATTGCACCTAACACTACACTATCATTAAATTAGTTAAATAAATTAATCCTATTTAAAACTAAATACTTACCTGTAAAATAAACCCTAATATAGCTACAATATAACTAATAGTTACATTGTAGCTATTTTAGGATTTATATTTATTTTACAGGCATCTTTGTATAGATATTTACTGTTTAATAGCTACCTAGTTAAAATAATTACAAAATTACCTGTAAAATAAATCCTAACCTAAGTTACAATTAAACCTAACACTACACTATCATGAAATAAATTAAATAAATTAACTACAAGTACCTACAATTAAATACAATGAAATAAACTAAACTAAAGTACAAAAAAACAAACACTAAATTACAAAAAATAAAAAAATATTACAAGAATTTTAAACTAATTACACCTAATCTAAGCCCCCTAATAAAATAACAAAGCCCCCCAAAATAAAAAAATGCCCTACAAATTACAAAAAATACTAATTACAAAAGTTAACAGCTCTATTACCTTACCAGCCCTTAAAAGGGCCTTTTGCGGGGGCATGCCCCAAAGAAAACAGCTCTTTTGCCTGTAAAAAAAAAACACAATACCCCCCCCAACATTACAACCCACCACCCACATACCCCTACTCTAACCCAAACCCCCCTTAAATAAACCTAACACTACCCCCCTGAAGATCTCCCTACCTTGAGTCGTGTTCACCCAGCCGGGCCGAAGTCTTCATCCGATGGGGCAGAAGGTCAATCAGATTGACCTTGCATTCTATTGGCTGTTCCGATCAGCCAATAGAATGCAAGCTCAATCTGATTGGCTGATTGGATCAGCCAATTGGATTGAACTTGAATCTGATTGGCTGATTGAATCAGCCAATCAGATTTTTCCTACCTTAATTCCAATCGGAATTCAAGGGACGGACGTCACTTAAAGGTACAGTCATTTAGTCGTCGGATCAAGAAAGAAGAGGATGCTAAGCGTCGGATGTCTTCAGGATGCTGCCGCTCCGCTCCAGATGGATGAACATAGAAGATGCCGCCTGGATCAAGACTTCTGATGGATGGAAGACCTCTTCTTGCCCCGCTTGGATGAAGACTTCTGCCGGTCTGGATGTCCTCTTCTGCCCCATCGGATGAAGACTTCGGCCCGGCTGGGTGAACACGACTCAAGGTAGGGAGATCTTCAGGGTGGTAGTGTTAGGTTTATTTAAGGGGGGTTTGGGTTAGAGTAGGGGTATGTGGGTGGTGGGTTGTAATGTGGGGGGGGGTATTGTGTTTTTTTTACAGGCAAAAGAGCTGTTTTCTTTGGGGCATGCCCCCGCAAAAGGCCCTTTTAAGGGCTGGTAAGGTAATAGAGCTGTTAACTTATGTAATTTAGTATAGGGTAGGGCATTTTTTTATTTTGGGGTGCTTTGTTTATTTTATTAGGGGGCTTAGATTAGGTGTAATCAGTTTAAAATTCTTGTAATATTTTTTTATTTTTTGTAATTTAGTGTTTGTTTTTTTTACTTTAGTTTAGTTTATTTCATTGTATTTAATTGTAGGTACTTGTAGTTAATTTATTTAATGATAGTGTAGTGTTAGGTTTAATTGTAACTTAGGTTAGGATTTATTTTACAGGTAATTTTGTAATTATTTTAACTAGGTAGCTATTAAATAGTCAATAACTATTTAATAGCTATTGTACCTAGTTAAAATAAATACAAAGTTGCCTGTAAAATAAATATAAATCCTAAAATAGCTACAATGTAACTATTAGTTATATTGCAGCTATATTAGGGTTTATTTTACAGGTAAGTCTTTAGTTTTATATAGGATTCATTTATTTAATTAATTTAATGATAGTGTAGTGTTAGGTGTAATTGTAACTTAGGTTAGGATTTATTTTACAGGTAAATTTGTATTTGTTTTAGCTAGGTAGTTATTAAATAGTTATTAACTATTTAATAACTATTGTACCTAGTTAAAATAAATACAAAGTTGCCTGCAAAATAAATGTAAATCCTAAAATAGCTACAATGTAACTATTAGTTATATTGTAGCTATATTAATAGCTAGTAGGGGGCTTAGATTAGGTGTAATTAGTTTAAAATTCTTGTAATATTTTATTATTTTTGGTAATTTAGTGTTTGTTTGTATTTTGGTACTTTTCTGATGGATGGAAGACCTCTTCTTGCCCCGCTTGGATGAAGACTTCTGCCGGTCTGGATGTCCTCTTCTGCCCCATCGGATGAAGACTTCGGCCCGGCTGGGTGAACACGACTCAAGGTAGGGAGATCTTCAGGGGGGTAGTGTTAGGTTTATTTAAGGGGGGTTTGGGTTAGAGTAGGGGTATGTGGGTGGTGGGTTGTAATGTTGGGGGGGTGGTGTTTTTTTTACAGGCAAAAGAGCTGTTTTCTTTGGGGCATGCCCCGCAAAAGGCCCTTTTAAGGGCTGGTAAGGTAATAGAGCTGTTAACTTTTGTAATTTAGTATAGGGTAGGGCATTTTTTTATTTTGGGGGGCTTTGTTATTTTATTAGGGGGCTTAGATTAGCTGTAATTAGTTTAAAATTGCCGGTCTGGATGTCCTCTTCTGCCCCATCGGATGAAGACTTCGGCCCGGCTGGGTGAACACGACTCAAGGTAGGGAGATCTTCAGGGGGGTAGTGTTAGGTTTATTTAAGGGGGGTTTGGGTTAGAGTAGGGGTATGTGGGTGGTGGGTTGTAATGTGGGGGGGGGGGTATTGTGTTTTTTTTACAGGCAAAAGAGCTGTTTTCTTTGGGGCATGCCCCCGCAAAAGGCCCTTTTAAGGGCTGGTAAGGTAATAGAGCTGTTAACTTATGTAATTTAGTATAGGGTAGGGCATTTTTTTATTTTGGGGGGCTTTGTTATTTTATTAGGGGGCTTAGATTAGGTGTAATTAGTTTAAAATTCTTGTAATATTTTTTTATTTTTTGTAATTTAGTGTTTTTTTTTTTTTACTTTAGTTTAGTTTATTTCATTGTATTTAATTGTAGGTACTTGTAGTTAATTTATTTAATGATAGTGTAGTGTTAGGTTTAATTGTAACTTAGGTTAGGATTTATTTTACAGGTAATTTTGTAATTATTTTAACTAGGTAGCTATTAAATAGTCAATAACTATTTAATAGCTATTGTACCTAGTTAAAATAAATACAAAGTTGCCTGTAAAATAAATATAAATCCTAAAATAGCTACAATGTAACTATTAGTTATATTGCAGCTATATTAGGGTTTATTTTACAGGTAAGTATTTAGTTTTATATAGGATTCATTTATTTAATTAATTTAATGATAGTGTAGTGTTAGGTGTAATTGTAACTTAGGTTAGGATTTATTTTACAGGTAAATTTGTATTTATTTTAGCTAGGTAGTTATTAAATAGTTATTAACTATTTAATAACTATTGTACCTAGTTAAAATAAATACAAAGTTGCCTGCAAAATAAATGTAAATCCTAAAATAGCTACAATGTAACTATTAGTTATATTGTAGCTATATTAATAGCTAGTAGGGGGCTTAGATTAGGTGTAATTAGTTTAAAATTCTTGTAATATTTTATTATTTTTGGTAATTTAGTGTTTGTTTGTATTTTGGTACTTTTCTGATGGATGGAAGACCTCTTCTTGCCCCGCTTGGATGAAGACTTCTGCCGGTCTGGATGTCCTCTTCTGCCCCATCGGATGAAGACTTCGGCCCGGCTGGGTGAACACGACTCAAGGTAGGGAGATCTTCAGGGGGGTAGTGTTAGGTTTATTTAAGGGGGGTTTGGGTTAGAGTAGGGGTATGTGGGTGGTGGGTTGTAATGTTGGGGGGTGGTGTTTTTTTTACAGGCAAAAGAGCTGTTTTCTTTGGGGCATGCCCCGCAAAAGGCCCTTTTAAGGGCTGGTAAGGTAATAGAGCTGTTAACTTTTGTAATTTAGTATAGGGTAGGGCATTTTTTTATTTTGGGGGGCTTTGTTATTTTATTAGGGGGCTTAGATTAGCTGTAATTAGTTTAAAATTGCCGGTCTGGATGTCCTCTTCTGCCCCATCGGATGAAGACTTCGGCCCGGCTGGGTGAACATGACTCAAGGTAGGGAGATCTTCAGCGGGGTAGTGTTAGGTTTATTTAAGGGGGTTTGGGGTTAGAGTAGGGGTATGTGGGTGGTGGGTTGTAATGTGGGGGGGGGTATTGTGTTTTTTTTTACAGGCAAAAGAGCTGTTTTCTTTGGGGCATGCCCCGCAAAAGGCCCTTTTAAGGTCTGGTAAGGTAATAGAGCGGTTAACTTTTGTAATTTAGTATAGGGTAGGGCATTTTTTTATTTTGGGGGGCTTTGTTATTTTATTAGGGGGCTTAGATTAGGTGTAATTAGTTTAAAATTCTTGTAATATTTTTTTATTTTTTGTAATTTAGTGGGGTTTTTTTTGTAATTTAGTGTTTGTTTGTTTTTGTACTTTAGTTTAGTTTATTTAATTGTAGATAATTGTAGGTACTTGTAGTTAATTTATTTAATGATAGTGTAGTGTTAGGTTTAATTGTAACTTAGGTTAGGATTTATTTTACAGGTAATTTTGTAATTATTTTAACTAGGTAGCTATTAAATAGTTATTAACTATTTAATAGCTATAGTACCTAGTTAAAATAAATACAAAGTTGCCTGTAAAATAAATATACTGTAAATGCTAAAATAGCTACAATGTAACTATTAGTTATATTACAGCTATATTAGGGTTTATTTTACAGGTAAGTATTTTGTTTTAAATAGGATTAATTTATTTAATTAATTTATTGATAGTGTAGTGTTAGGTGTAATTGTAACTTAGGTTAGGATTTATTTTACAGGTAAATTTGTATTTATTTTAGCTAGGTAGCTATTAAATAGTAATTAACTATTTAATAACTATTGTACCTAGTTAAAATAAATACAAAGTTGCCTGTAAAATAAATATAAATCCTAAAATAGCTACAATGTAACTATTAGTTATATTGTAGCTAGCTTAGGGTTTATTTTACAGGTAAATATTTAGTTTTAAATAGGATTCATTTATTTAACTATAGTAAATTTATTTCGTTTTATTTAAATTATATTTAAGTTAGGGGGTGTTAGGGTTAGGGTTAGACTTAGGTTTAGGGGTTAATAACCTTATTATAGTAGCGGCGACGTTGGGGGCGGGAGATTAGGGGTTAATAATTGTAGGTAGGTGGCGGCGATGTTAGGGAGGGCAGATTAGGGGTTAATAAAATGTATTATAGTGTTTGCGAGGCGTGAGTGCGGCGGTTTAGGGGTTAATACATTTATTATAGTGGCGGCGATTAACGGTCGGCAGATTAGGGGTTAATACTTGTAGTTAGATTGCGGCGACGTTGGGGGGGGCAGATTAGGGGTTAATAACTATAATGTAGGGGTCGGCGATGTTAGGGACAGCAGATTAGGGGTTAATAGCTATAATTTTAGGTTGCGGCGATATCAGGTCGGCAGATTAGGGGTTAATACTTGTAGTTAGATTGCGGCGACGTTGGGGGGGCAGATTAGGGGTTAATAACTATAATGTAGGGGTCGGCGATGTTAGGGACAGCAGATTAGGGGTTAATAGCTTTAATGTAGGTGGCGGCGATATCAGGTCGGCAGATTAGGGGTTAATACTTGTAGTTAGATTGCGGCGACGTTGGGGGGGGCAGATTAGGGGTTCATAGCTATAATGTAGGTGGCGGCGATATCCGGTCGGCAGATTAGGGGTTAATAAGATAATGCAGGTGTCAGCGATAGCGGGGGCGGCAGATTAGGGGTTAAAAAGTGTTAGATTAGGGGTGTTTAGAGACTCAGAGTACATGTTAGGGTGTTAGGTGCAGACTTAGTGTTTCCCCATAGGAAACAATGGGGCTGCGGTGTTAGGTTTTTTTTCAGCCGAAACTCCCATTGTTTCCTATGGGGAAATGCCGAATTTTACCGAGCTAATTCGGATTTATTCGGAGATACGGCAGCTATTTCGGATTCATTCGGTAGATTCGGAAGTATTTTAATTCGGAAAGTCGAATCGATAAGACCGCTGCTCCTTAACTTGTCCGCCACCTCTGAGGTGGCGGACTGCAATCATCCCTGATCAGATACGATTGGGAAGATTGACACCCCCTGCTAGCGGCCGATTGGCTGTGAATGTGCAGGGGGGGCATTGCACAAGCATTTTACAAGAAATGCTTGTGCAATGTTAAATGCAGACAGCATATGCTTTAGGCCTTTAGCGATGTTGGGCGGACATGATTCGACACAATGAATCATGTCCTCCCACCACTTGATAATTCGGCCCCATTGACTATAAAGCTCTAACTAAAACAAAGATAATAATAATGATAAAAATAATAATAATAAAAATGAACAACCCAATACCAAAACTAAAATAAGCTGGAACACAAGAATAAAGAGTATCTGTTACCTGAGAGGCGAGTACGGTGAGTCAGTATGTCCACAGACTACCGAGTCTCAGTCTAAACTGGAAGAATGCCACCAATGACAGAGACTCGTGTTGTGCCTGGATGTTTTGGTAGATCAGTCAGAAACCAAATGAAATATGTTAGAGTGTTAGAAGCGGCGTAGTACTCTATTTTTCAACTGTGCTGTGATGTATAATAAGAACACTTTCCATTTGTAGAGAAACTTCTTCTTTTCTAGGTCTTCCTGAACATCAGCTTGTTCTATTACATGTAGGGCATGTACTAATTTCTTAAAAGGGGAGCCATGCTATTAGCCCAGTATTAAAGTATATGTTTTCTAGTCATAAACATGACCATGTCCACTAACCTCTGATGTTAAATTGTATATGTTTCTTCCTGTAGAAAGCTGCTGTATTTTGCTGATAGTGTTACCTTTTCCATAATTATTTTTGGAAGCCAAAATCAGACTTGGGGCCCGAATTATCAAGCTGTGAATGCAGCAGTTTCCGCGCTAGCCTTTAGGTCGGTAAGTATAGATACTATCTGGATAATTGACACCCCCTGCTTGCTTAGTTTTTTTCTTCTTAGCTCTATTTTTTTCTTCACCATTATGGATCCATCTTGAGCTTTCTCATTTCTATTGTTACTTGTATACTGTCTTTAATAACACAATGACTTATTTTTAAGTGTAGCTAATTTACACTGGAAAAATATAACAGTATTAACCAGATACTTAAAAACCTTATATTTAACGTTAATAATTGAATAGGAAGATATAATGGTACAATAAACTTGGATTCTTATATCCCAAATTATATAGAACAGAGTAAATTAATTTAATGTTAGCTTAAAACTAGTGCTAATAGAGAAAAAAGCGAAGTCACTTTGTATGCAAAGTAAACAGGGGGCGCTATACTACACGCAATACTTTAAGTAAAGGAAAATACCCTGTATCTGATCCAGAAGAATAATCAAAGTGACCAGGGCAGCTCCTCTGCTAAAGGTGCGGGAAAGCCAACATGTATCTACAAGGTAAAAGCAAATGTTCACCTCATGGTGTAGACTGTATGATTTATGAAACAGATAAAAGAATCCCAAATAGGGCACTTACAAGTAAGATGGCACCATATAGATGGATAGTGCAAATAGGTAGGCTGGATGTTGCAGCCACCAGCTGGCTGATGCTCCTGGCAATTGCCTAATGAAATGGCTCGTCTTTGAGCTGAAAAAAGTGTTGCATGTTTTTAAACAGATCAACTGTATAATTATGTTTTATTAAAATTTCTAGTAATTTTATCAAGTTGCAGCGTACTGTTTGTGGAAAATGGCTGCTGTATTTTCCTGATTATTGGAGACTCTCATGTCCAAAGAGGAATTCCCCTGGAGGTTGATGGCAGGAGCATCAGCCAGCTGGTGGCTGCAACATCCAGCCTGCGTATTTGCACTATCCATCTATACAGTACCATCTTACTTGTGAGTGACCCATTTGGGATTCTTTTATCTGTTTCATAAATCATGCAGTCTACACCATTATGCATGCTAAATATCACCTAATCCAGTATTCATATTACAGCATGTGTTAGAGGCAAGTTTTCAAATAGTTATAAACAGACGTGAAAAAAGTCAAATAACACGTTTGAACTTATTTTGGTCGACATTCATTAGCTAAACAAACTCACAAGAACACAATTTCCCTCATATATTAAATGGAGAAACTAAATGAACTTATAAACAAAGTATTTGTTCATTACTTTGTTTAGTTAATGAATTTTGGACAAAATGAATTCATATTCATTATATATTTCAAAGAAAATAACGAAAAATTAATTCTAGCACTCATTTAGTTCAAAATAACAAGTATGTGTCTAATTTATCTATTACTGAATTATTTGATTTTATTTGAATTGATTATTGGTAAAATAGGGTATATTTTAATACTCTGAACATTCATGACAACATATATTAGAATTTTAATTTCCCTTTTTTATACAAATTAATTTAATATTCTATTTATTAACCTTTTTTTTTTTTTCTCCTAATCGTTCAGTAGTTTTTTTTTCTATAGTGCATTCTGGGTACAATGATTATGTATTACCATAATTAGAGAAATACTCAATTAATGCATAATATTATTCATATTGTAATTATTGTTATTGTTATTCTTATTGTAATATTTATTAAATTACCACTTACTGCCTAGCTACTGATTATATTTATTATGTTTTTTTGCATCTGCTCTTTGTGACTGAAGGCCGCCAACCGAGTAAGAGAAACAGCATCCCTCTTCTTGCCGGACATCAGTAGAAGCTGCATATCCAGCTGTTAGCTGTAATTATCTTCATTCATTTATGTTGGTAGATTGCATTTTAATTTACCTCCTGCAATCTTTCTAAAATGTCAAAAGAAAAAATATGACAGAGAAAACAGTAATATGTTGAATAGTGCAAACAGATGATTGCCTTTGTGTCATCAGTTACTTTTATAAGTATTGAAATAGAACAGTGCTTGTCCTAATTTATGCATAAAGTGCCAATATCTTATACCAGATGTAGTTCACTATTTCCCCAAAATGAATCATTTTTTTTTTGGGGGGGGGGGGGGAAGTAAAATTTGGGACTTTGAAAGTGTTATCCCATTGTATAAGCATTAAATAAATACCATGTTATGTTTTGTAGTTTTATGGGATTGCCTAAAGGGGGAAAAATGGTTTCTTACTACATTCATTTTGATTGCCAGAAAATGTATTCATCGTTTTTAGATAACAAATTAAACACCAACTTTAAGAGGTCTGAGATCCCTCTTGAGTAATCAGAGAATAATAGAAAAATATGATACTTTATTTAATGTGTGAAATAGATTGTCTATATTTTCTTTAGTGATCTAATGTTTTCGTGGACTTTGTTGAGTTTAGGCAACCAGTCTTACACATTTATTAAAGGGATATGAAACACAATTTTTTTTTTCTTTAATGATTCAGATGCAATTTAAAAAAAAAAAAATGTTCTTCATTCTTGGTATCTTTTTTTTTTAAACACAGGGATGTATGCTTAGGAGCAGGACCGTTTCTGAAGCACTATATGGTAGCAGCTTTGCAAGAATGTTATACATTTACAAGAGCACTAGAGGGCAGCACTATTTCCTGTCATGTAGTGCTCTTGATGCCTACCTAGGTATCTCTTCAACACAGACTATTATGTGAACAAAGCAAATTTGATAATAGAAGTAAATTGGAAACTTTTAAAAAAATGTTATGCCTTGTCTGAAACACAAGAGAAAATGTTTGGGTTTCATATTCCTTTAAGATGTATCCAATTCTGTTAATTTATTGAGATACAGAAATTATGTATAGGTTTCATTATTTTTATAGGAAAAAAATTACAAAAAGTTACATTTATACTGTTTAATGGTAAAGTTACAGCAAACATTTAGAAACCAGTTTGATATTTTTTTGCTAGTTTTATATACAAACGTTCCCCATTTAGTTTACATGAACATGTATGGGAAATTTATTTTAGTTTTTTTCTCTTGCTATCTTTATTTGAAAAAGAACGCATCTAAGCAAAGGAGACAGCAAATTTGTGGTTCAGACCATGGACAGCACTTTAGTTTATTGGTGCTGTCCAATCAGCAAGGACAACCCAGGTTGTTCACCAAAAATGGGCCAGCATCTAAACTTGCATTCTTGCTTTTTAAATAAACATACCAAGAGAATGAAGAAAATTTGATAATAGGAGTACATTCGAAAGTTGCTTAAAATTGCATGCTCTACCTAAATCACAAAAGAAAAAAATTGGGTTCAGTGTCCCTTTAAGTAAAGTAAATATGAAATTGTTGCATTTATCTTAAGTGCATCAACCAATAACAATAATAATTTGTAAAATCATAATACGTGTAATAATAATGACTTGATAATCCTCCTATATGATTTTTCTTTGTTTCAGAACAATGCATATTTTGTCTCTAATTTTCTTAGATTTCATATTGACCCATTAAAGGGACAGTAAATACTTTGAGCTATTAATATAAATAATTGAATTATGATTAGTAAAACAACTTTGCATTATACAATATGGTGATGCCCATTACTTGTGAGGGCTTAAAACTTTACATTTATTTCTTCAATATTAAAATGAGTAATATAATTTGAAAAAAATACATCTGCATATTATACTCATATTTATATTTGCTTTAAACACATCATTATAATTGTTTAGGCCTAGATTACAAGTGGAACACAAAAATAGTATCTGTATTATCCTAAATTGAAAGAGAAGAGCAAAATATAAGTTTTATTTTGCGTCATCATTACTTAAGTGCAATCAATAACTACTTTTGCGCTTATATCAGTCATATTACTATCACTCGAGCAATAGTCAAGGTTGCACTAACATCTGCATGTTGGATAGTGTGGTGCTCTAAATCCCTCATATAATCAACTTCTATGGAGGAGCGGTAACATTTGTGTTGGCTATTGCTTGAGCGCTAAGCCAATGGTGCTCTAAATCAAGAGTTCACTAAGCAGTAGGTGCGCAGGGAGTGCTATACTATTAATCATAACGATTTACCTCAGGCCTTAAAAAGCTCTAAATTTTACAATGTATAAGCAGTGGCTTATACTTAAAGGGACACTGAACCAATCTGAATCTATCTGATTCAGATAGAGCATGCAATTTTAAGCAACTTTCTAATTTACTCCTATTATGACATTTTCTTCATTCTCTTGGTATCTTTATTTGAAAAGCAAGAATGTAAGTTTAGATGCCGGCTCATTTTTGATGAACACCCTGGGTTGTTCTTGCTGATTGGTGGATAAATTCACCCACCAATAAACAATTTCTGTCCAGAGATCTGAACCAAAAATTGGCTGACTCATTATCTTAGATGCCTTCTTTTTCAAATAAAGATAGCAAGAGAACAAAGAAAAATTGATAATAGGAGTAAATGAGAAAGCTGCTTAAAATTGCATGCTCTATATGAATCACAAAAGAAAAAAAAGTTTAGTTTTTTTTAGTTAGGGTTTTTTTATTTTGGGGGGGTCAGAGGTTGTAATGTTAGGGGGTAATTGTACTTTTTTATGCAAAAGAGCTGTTTGCTTTAGGGCAATGCCCTACAAAAGACCCTTTTAAGGGTTATTGGTAGTTTATTTGTAGAATAGGGTTTTTTATTTTGAAGTGGTTCTTTTGGGGGGTATTAGAATAGTATTATTATTTATTATTTTTTGTAATTTTGTTTGTTATTTTTTGTTATGGTAGTTTTTTGAGTTTTTTAATGGTTAGGTTGTTTTTTTTTGTTGTAAAGGTCATGTTTATTTTTGTAATGTTTTTTTTTTCTGGTAATTTTATTGAATTTTTTTGTAATGTTAGATTTCTTAAGGTAAGCTTTGGTTTAAATTTTATTTTACAGGCAAGTTTTTATTTTTTAAGGTAGTCAGTATAGTTGTAATTTTATTTTTGGTTATTTTATTTGGGGTTAAGTTACGGGGGGTTAGGTTAGAGGGTTTAGTTATTAGTTTATTACTGTGCGATGCGGCGGGTGGCAGTTTAGGGGTTAATAGGTTAATTTAGATAATTTGTGTATTAGGGATTATTAGACTAGGTGCTTATTGTAGGCTGTTATTTTCACCTTTTTTTGTTATTTTCGCTAGTAGGGTATTTTTTTTCCAACTTTTTTTTCTCCATTGATTTCTTTGGGAGAACACATGCAGATGCATACGAAAACACTGCTAGCCATGTTTGCTATTCTCAGGCTACCACTAGCAAAAAAAAAATTCAACTTGTAATACGAGCAGATCCAGCGAATCGCAAAACGCATTTCGATAGCGGTGCTTTCACTAACGTAAAATTTAAATTTACAGCACGACGTGTAATCCGGCCCTAAAATGGGTATGGTACTATTTACTGTAGCATTGTCTAAAAAAATTCAAATGGTAAAATTTAAAGCACATTTTTCACATTTAATGAAAACCAATTTAATTTAATATGCCGGGATTTGTAGTGGCTATCAGTGCAAGATAGACTGCAGAGTTCTAGACACATTTGTTAATCCCTTCAAAAGTTATAATGTTTTGAATAACTGCATTTTACACTGACTGATTGATTGATTGACTTGCAGCCTTAAAGGGACAGTCTAGTATAAATTAAACTTTCATTATTCAGATAGGACTTTTAATTTTAATCAACTTTCCAATTTACTTTTATCATCAAATTTGCTTTTTTCTCTTGGTATTCTTAGTTTAAACTAAACATAGGTAGGCTCATATGATAATTTCTAAGCCTTTGATGGCTGCCTCTTATCACATGCTTTTTAAATCTCTTTTCAACACAAAGAGACAGAAAGTACATGTGGGCCATATAGATAACACTTTGTACAGGCACAGGGGGTTATTTAAGATTTAGCACAAAGCAATGCTAAATTTAAGACAATAGATAATAAACAGTCACAGTCATGTGATCAGGGGGCTGGAAGAAGGTTCCTAGATACAAGGTAATCACAAAGGTAAAAAGTACATTAATATAACTGTGCTGGTTATGCAAAACTGGGGAATGAGTAATAAAGGGATTATCTATCTTTGAAAACAATAACAATTCTATGGTACACTGTCCCTTTAATATATTTAGATGTTTTCTTCTGGGATTGTCTCTAGTGATATTGTGTAAGAATCCATTCTTCTATTGTAAATTGCTACCGGACTCTATCTAAGCGAAAATGTGTATGATACTTTGTAACTATGTAACTATATATGCATGCATATTTTTTGAAGGTTTATTAACGTTCAGACATGATCAATCACTTAATGATTGTATGTGTTTAACTTAGTTTTGCGTTTTTAAAATATTCTGGCATTCCCCTTCTGAGAAATCCTAAATCCCAATTACCTCCAGCACATATTACAAATTGAAAGTAATAAGGTAGTGTCTGAGAGAAAGACTCAATCGCGCTAACTTTAGGACTTTGAATATCGAGAGACACTAATTCCTTCTTCCCTTTGACTTATTTATAGATATTTATTTCTTTATATATCTATTTAAAAATAAAGAGTCTTTTTTTCTAATCGTAGAACAAGGAATTCACAGTATTTCTATTCACAACACATTAAAACATATAAAAAATAAATACAAATAATATTTTATATTTCAAGGTATTTGACTGTGAAGGACCTTTCCAGTGAAACACTATGCCATATACCATCCTTTTTAACCCCTTTAAAGCCTTTTTATTAATATTAAAATCCTATATTTTTATTAAAAAGTGTATATGAGTGTAATACTTTATTTTAATATGTTTTTATGTGTGTTTTTTTTACTCTTACACTTTACTTTAGATCTCAAGTCTCTAAACTTTACAAACAATTAAATTACATTTTTTCAATGACAGAAATGAGTGATGAACTAGACAAGATTCAAAGTGCAGACACTCTCTACATAAAATTCAGTACTATTAACATATACGTAGGAGCTGTTTGCTTATTGGCTGTTAAGGACTTTTTTTTTTAGATGATGTCGGTCGACATAGATGCCAATAAGCATAGTGGCTGTGACACACTGCATGCGGAGCGACGCGCAGCGTGTACATGCGGCTGTGTGCGCTCAGTGTGTCCTGTCTTTTTATCTCTGAGCACTCTGCTGCATCAGGACGCGTAGCTGAGCGTTCAGAGATGAAATATTTGAACTTCAGAAGCGATGTGACGCGGAGCGAAGCAGCTGCTTCGCCTCGCGCCGCATCGCTTGCAGTGTGTCACAGCCTTTAAAATGAAATTATTTTTTTTATTTAGAATACATCTCTTTTAAATAAATTAATCTGTAATACATATTAAAATCATTCTCTTTTAGATTATACAAATACAATCTGTTCTTAGTATCCCTTTAAGGAGTATTTAAAATTATTTAATTGGCCCTTAAACTGGCCAATGAAAACACTTACACCTAGATTTAGAGTTTTGCGGCCAAAGGGGTGCGTTAGCTACGCATGCTTTTTTCTGGCCGCACCTTTTAAATACCGCTGGTATTTAGAGTTCACAGAAGGGCTGCGTTAGGCTCCAAAAAAGGAGCGTATAGCATATTTTCCGCAACTGCAACTCTGGATACCAGCGGTGCTTACGGACGCGGCCAGCTTCAAAAACGTGCTCGTGCACAATTCCCCCATAGGAAACAATGGGCAGTTTGAGCTGAAAAAAACCCTAACACCTGCAAAAAAGCAGCGTTCAGCTCCTAACGCAGCCCCATTGTTTCCTATGGGGAAACACTTCCTAAGTCTGCACCTAACACCCTAACATGTACCCCCAGTCTAAACACCCCTAACCTTACACTTGTTAACCCCTATTCTGCCGCCCCCGCTATCGCTGACACCTGCATATTATTATTAACCCCTAATCTGCCGCTCCGTACACCGCCGCAACCTATGTTATCCCTATGTACCCCTAATCTGCTGCCCCTAACACCGTCGACCCCTATATTATATTTATTAACCCCTAATCTGCCCCCCACAACGTCGCCGCCAGCTACCTACAATAATTAACCCTTAATCTGCCGACCGCACAGCGCCGCTACTATAATAAAGTTATTAACCCCTAATCCGCCTCACTCCCGCCTCAATAACCCTATAATAAATAGTATTAACCCCTAATCTGCCCTCCCTAACATCGCCGACACCTAACTTCAATTATTAACCCCTAATCTGCCGACCGGATCTCGCTGCTACTCTAATAAATGGATTAACCCCTAAAGCTAAGTGGAGGCGACGTTGAGGGGGGCAGATTAGGGGTTAATAAATATAATATAGGGGTCAGCGGTGTTAGGGGCAGCAGATTAGGGGTACATAAGAATAACGTAGCTTGCGGCGGCGTGCGGACGGCAGATTAGGGGTTAAAAAATGTAATTAGAGTAGCGGCGATGTGGGGGGACCTCGGTTTAGGGGTACATAGGTAGTTTATGGGTGTTAGTGTACTTTAGAGCACATTAGTTAAGAGCTTTATAAACCGGCGTTAGCCCAGAAAGCTCTTAACTACTGACTTTTTTCTGCGGCTGGAGTCTTGTCGTTAGATTTCTAACGCTCACTTCAGCCAAGACTCTAAATACCGGCGTTAGAAAGATCCCATTGAAAAGATAGGATACGCAAATGGCTTAGGGGGATCTGCGGTATGGAAAAGTCACGGCTGCAAAGTGAGCGTTAGACCCTTTCCTGACTGACTCCAAATACCAGAGGGTGGTATAAACCAGCTTTAGGAGCCTCTAACGCTGGTTTTGACGGCTACCGCCCAACTCTAAATCTAGCCGAATGTTTTTGGCTTTATTACTTTCTCACATAAGGAAGCTGTATTTGATAGGCATGTCTACACTTATAAATTACTTTACAGCTTTCTCAACCAGTAAAGAGGGAAACGGCCATACAGAAGTATTGCTGTTAAATCAGTATGGCTGACTGATTCTCTGACTCCCTATCTATGTCCTGTATCATGTAATAAGGTACCCCACCTTATTACATCTCTTTAGATTTTCTGGCTCCCAGAAGCAACCACTTCCTTTTCAGATAAATCTAGCTGCTTCCGGTTCTGTTATTTATTAGCATGATCATGAAATTTGTTTAGGTATAAGATAAATAATTTAGTTTGTATGATTATTGCTACTTGTTGGGTTTGGGATCTAAAATGTGGCACATTCCACTATGTGCAGCTATAGTGATAAATGGTTTCAGTGCAATGCCACAAAGTTTCTCAGTTTGTTATAGTTCATGAGAAAAGCATACCTCCCCATATTTCTGTCCTAATACTAGGTTGGGACTAAATTGTGCCTGGTTTGGGAGTGCAATTGGAAGAGTTGAGGTGATTTGTGGCATGACTGTCAGTTCAGCAGGAGTAATATCTTGACAGAGATTCCAAATCCAGGATTATATTGCAAAATGAAGGACTGTTTGGAGCTCTTAAAAAATACTTAAAGAACTACTAAAGTCAAAATTAAATTTTCATGATTCAGATAGAGGGCACAATTTTAAACAACTTTCCAATTCACACAATCTTTTTATATGCACACTTTGTGAGACACCAGTTCCTATAAAATACTGATATGTATTAGGTGATTGGCTGATGGCTGTCACATGATGTAGTTGGAAGGAAAATAGAACTATGAAATTTGTCAGAAAAAAAATCTACTACTCATTTAAAATTGAAACGAAGTGATTTTGCATTATAATTTTTTTTATTATGCATTTAATGATTTTGCAATTCTACAGTGTGTACAAATTGTAAAAAAAAAAAACCAAAAACATTGCTTTTGCGTACAAATTGTGCTTTGTCCAATACTAGAAAGGCTAAAAAACAGTTTCTGCAAATCAAATAGTTGGTTTGGGCATTTGCAGCATTCTGAAACATTGCAACGTTGTGTTGCTTGGCACCACTACATACATGATTTATTCATCCTGTGGCGGGGCCCGTTAACACTGTTGGATTAGCTTCAAGTAGATATTGAGCAGGCGATTCCTTTTTTGAGGTTTACAATTAAACATCAATTAAATTAAATTTTTAGAAACAATGATATTCAAACAAGGTAAATCATTAAAAACTGATCTCTACAGAAAGGTCATGGATAGGAACACTCTTTTACATAGAGATAGTTTTCACAGTCCAAGGGTATTTAAGAGTATACCTAAATCTCAACTTATGAAAGTGGAAAGGATAGTTTCTGATCCCGAACAAAGAGATGTTGGGACCAATGCAAAATTATGTAAATTTTAACAAAGAGGGTATCATAAGGATGCACTGTTGAAAATTAAGAAGGATTTACACCTGCAACAGGGGAATAAAAATAAAGATAAACTGGCTTTTGTTAGTACCTAAAATACCCTTAGTGATGATATTTTCATGATCTTGAAACACAATTGGTACATTTTACAAAAAACGTCTTCTAATATTGATGAATTTAAGTAATTAGCTATGGCTACTTATCATAAGGGAATTAGGTATTGTAAAATCTTAGTCAGACAGAGGTTCCATCTTCTAAGAAACCCATGTATTTGGACCACCTGAATTTGGTATTTTCCCCTTCCTTGGATGTGCACACTGTAATAGTATCATCAAGGGAAGGGAAATAAATCACCTTTATACAGGAAAAAATAAAGATTAAAGCTTACCTACAATTCTACATACTTTGTTGTTGCATTAAAATGCCCATGTGGGCTTCTCTATATTAGTCCCTTTAAATTATACTGTCCCTTTAAGAAATCTCTTCTAAACTTTCTTTAGTTCATGAATCTTAGTCAATATTTATATATTATAATAACATAATTTCCTCCTCAGTGATTGTTTTTATTTAGGACCTTTTCAATAACATTTCATGTGTGTATGTAAGTAATGATATTTTTGGGGGGTTAAAAATGTATGATGATATGCTCCTCCTATGATATTGTTGATTGGTCCTTTTAAAATTGATGTGGGTTTATAAAGGTGTTTTGTTTCATTTTGACAAAGTGGCAGGTGCCCTGAAATATTGCTATGTTTTTCAGCTAATAAAGAGTTTGCACCTTATCCTGGGAGTGTAGCCTGTTCTGTCTGTTTGGAATCTATGAGTGAGCACGGGGAGACACTGAATGGCTTGCACCCACCTTGCTAGCCATTGGCTTAAGATATGACTCTATCTGAGGGAGTGCTAGTCTAAAAGTCTGATATCCAAACTATTAAAAGTATAGGTAGCGCTAACTCTTCTCTGTTAAAAGGGATTTCCCATGGATTTGTTTCAACCCGCTGTACCATTAGTGCAGCACTTGTATTCTGTCTTAATATGTTTTATCAGCGTCATTGAAAACAAAAGAGTACTTGGACTTTCAATTCATTTAATGGGACCGTTAAAAAAAAAAAAAATATATATATATATATATATATATATATATATATATGTAATATATATATATATATATATATATATATATATATATTTATATGTAAAATATCAAATATAAAAATATATATATATTACATTTGTAGCTACAACCATCTCTCAATAGGTGTTTTCAATATTATAATACTGGAAAATAATGAAATATAATGATCTCTTTAAAATAGATATTGACATAAATGCCTTTTGCTGAGAAAAATACAAACTTTTCTTTGTTCTAGGCAGACCTTAGCTATGTACATAATTACTTTCTCATCCTCTCCTTAACCTAAAGGTTTAGTTACATTATTTAAAAACAAACTAAAACCAACTTATTTTAGTTTTATGCAGCAAAGACATTGTATATAAGCTTTAAAAAATAAACTTAGGGAGCACCTTATTCACCATAAAAAATATGTTATATAAGTTTATCAACAGTTTCCAAAGGTCACCAAGTTCTATCAATTATTTAATCTACACTAAGTGTTCTAGATGAATTTGAAAACACATTTCATTATTATTGATGATTTTAGCATAATACATAAAGCCACATTCCTAATTCTATTATTCATAAAACAGAATGTATGCATGAGTTCAAATGCATTTCCCTTATTGGATATTTATGATAGAACATCCTGCTGTTGGATGAAAGAGAAATGCAAAAAAAAAAACTTTCATTATTTCTGTTATATGAATATAATTCATCAACTGCAAATATTACATGAGCTAATACATTTTCTGGGAACTAATTAAGACATATCTCCCTATTTCACACAGCTACTTAGCTGGTTCCTATCAGTACTGTCCTTGTATAATTTATGTATAACAGATCTGGAGTTTTTCACTTCTTTATACAATTTTATAAGTGGCTAAAAATAATTGAACAAAGCCCACATGGTTTGGCAATGAGGGTATTTTAATTAGTTGAAGTAATTAGAAATACTGATTTGTTTTTTTATTGCACTGGAATTTAAGTCACATACAACTTTTTAAAGAATAAAATAGTAAAATGTGACTAAACTACCGAGAAAAAAAAGCACAGAGGGAGGAAAAAATAATCTAATATAATATATGGTTACTGCTCTGCAGTATGTTAAAATTAAAATAGACGAAACCACACTCTTCCTTTTTAATTTTTTATCAAAATCATTTTGGAGTCTTATTTTCTTTGTCACTGAGGAAGCTGATGACATGTGACATGTTGTGAATGATGAAGTCACATACAATGAGTGCCCAGGGACAGAGTCACTTCCTCGTCCATTTTAGGGGAAAAGAGGCTCTTTCAGACCCCATATCTTATGCTCTGAACCAGTTAGGAGTACATAAAGCCCCTCGTTTACAGGAAGTAAGTCTGTTCCTCTATGATGCAGGTGATCACCAGAGCCAGTATTCCTTTGAAGGCTAGCTTTGTGAGCGGCCCAACAGTTAATAAGGGAACTATACCTTGCAGTATGCATTATGTAGTGTTTGCTAATTGCTCTAATTAATTTCCAGTGCTGGGACGCTCACAAAACTGGCCTTAGAGGGAATAGTGCCTGTAACAACAGCCAAGTCCCTGTTTTGGCTAAGGAAGAGGGGGCGATCTCTATATCTCATTTGAAAGACCTTTTTATTTTGAAAGAGTAAATTCCTCTCTTTTTAATGTATTTGCAGAGGATTGCCACAGTAAAAAATTAAGCAGAAAAATCTGGTTCTTTTATACTTAGATTGAGTAAACACATGAGAGAAACTATAAGGAACAGGTTTAATATGCAAGGTTTGTAATTTATATAAATGTCTGATGTATTAAAAAAGTATTTAAAATATATATTATTTTTATCCAAAAATGTTCATTACTTATATATTAAAGGGACAGGCTACTCCAGAATTGTTATTGTTTAAAAAGAAAGATAATCCCTTTATTACCCATTCCCCTGTTTTGCATAACCAACATGGTCATATTAATATACTTTTTACCTCTCTGATTACCTTATATCTAAGCCTTCACGGACTCTTTTGACAGACTTGCATTTAGCCAATTAGAGCCCTCTCATTTGCAACTCCACGGGCGTGGTCACAATGTTATCTGTATGACACACATGAACTAACACCCTCTAGCTGTGAAAAACTGCCAAATGCATTGATATAAGGGGCGGCCTTTAAGGACTTAGAAATTAGCATATGAGCCAACCTAGGTTTAGCTTTTAACATAGAATACCAAGAGAACAAAGCAAATTTGATGATAAAAGTGAAATGGAAAGTTGTTTAAAATTGCATTCCCTGTCTAAATCATGAAGGTTTCAAGGGAAGGTTTCTGATATCTGATGATGCGTCTTATGTGGGTTTGGTGTTGTTATAGAGGCTGATAGATCAGGGTCTGATCCAAGGGCTGATCTAAATATATGGCTGACAGATGGCCAGGTGTCTGATGTAAAATGGCTATGCAACTGACAGTGGGGCTCTAGTTAGATGTGGCTTGGCAGAGGAGGGCCAGGTGTCTGATCTGATATGGGTATGTGGCTGACACAGGGCTGCAAAGCTAGATGTCTTTTATGATGTTTTTTGTTTATTTCTTTTAATTAAATATTTATTTGTATTAGTTAGCAAACCTCATTAAAAAAGAGGCCACTTATTGTAGGCCTTTGGCACAGTGCTCATAAAAGGTTTCCAGGCCCTGATGTAGGACTTCAAATAAAGCATAACCCCCTTCCAGATACTTATTATTATTTTCATGTATCTATAATTCTGTAGCACTGACTTGCACTCAGATTTCCCACACACAGCCCATGGATGTATTTAGGAGCTATTCTCATACCGATAGATAGGGGCATAAATCACTTTGCGATTGTAATAAAAAAAGGTTTAATTATTTTAAAAAAAATTATACTAAAGAGTTTGCAAACTAAGCATATCTGTCCTTAATCGTCCTCAGCCAAGACAATAACAAAATATACTGTAAAACAATACAAGCTAGGCTACCAAAATGATAGCAGCATTTCCTACTTCAGTAGAAAATCCAGACTGGCTCCTCCAAATAAAGTAAATGGGGACAGAGTTTTCCCATTGAAATTTTTTTTATTGCAAACAAGGTGTTAATCTTCTTAAAAAAATAATTTTCTACTTACATTATTTATTGCTAATCCACAGAAAGTCTTTATAATTAGTAGGAGTTGTATGTTCATTTAAGGGTTAAGACCTTTTCTCCTTATGAAAGGTCAGATTATGAGTAACGCTCTAACAGCTATGCTCAAGCATTATTGGGTTTATTGTGGCTGTTCGCGCATGACAGATGTAGCGCTAGTATTTCAAGTTGAAAGTAAACGTGATCGCTTGAGCGCAATTTAAAGCGCTTCGGGATAGCACAACCTCAGAGCTCTGGTTAACTGTTTTGCAAAAAAAAAGGGTCACAAAACACATCAAAGTACAGTTACACTGGTAATAACACTATCTAATAAAAATTATAAAACAAAAATTGCACAAACAAGTTATAGTGTCACAAAGATATGAGGTCTCATCTAGATATATAGGTATAGATATATATTGTACCAAAATACCAACAGATATATGTAGAAAAACGTATCTATAAATAAATAGAACATATTCTGCTTTGTGAAAAATATTGGAATGTGAAATATTAATATTTTCATGTCGGGTTAGCCCACTTGAGAATATGCGATCAAGTTTCCGTGCTAGTAGGGTGTTAAGTTTTTTTTCTCCACTTTTCTTGCTCCGATGACTTCTTTGGGGAAATACATTAACGCGCATTCAATATTCTAACTTTGGCTTAGCACGTTTGCGAAAACGTTTTACTTTCAACAAGTGCTATCTGACGCATTCAATAAGCATACTTCTACTGGAGTTAGCGCACAAGCAGGAGCAATAAATAACGCTACACTCATAACTTGGCCCTAAGAAAGGACATATATTAACCCTTTACAGCTCTACATCTATTGTAAAGTCCGGGCTTTATTGTGAGATCAGATTTGTATGAACATTTTTTGTCTCCTTTACATGATCTCACTTCCTATTGTGTACCTCAAATTTCAGACTACCTGGGAAGCCTTTCTTATTATTTACTTTGTAAAAACTTTGGGCCAGATTTTGAGTGGAGCGCTGTTTAGCGCTTTTGCTAGAGTGCTATTTGCGGAAGAATTAAACTTTTTGGGAGTTGAAAGTAAAAAGTTATCAATCTAACGCTAAACCGTTGTGCGCAAAAAGCCGAACTTACAATATTGTGGGCACGATAACCTATTCCCCCATAGAAGGGAGAACAAATGTGGAAAAAAAAACAACCTAACACCCTACTCGCACGCAGACCTGATCGCATATTCTCAAGTGCCCTAACCCGACATGAAAATATGAATATTTCACATTTCAATGTTCTTCACATTAAAGAGTATGTTCTATTTCTTTATAAATACATATTTCAATATATATCTTGATGGTATTTCGGTACAATATATCTATACCTATATATATAGATGATCATATATAGGTATATATATATATATATATATATATATATATATAGGAATATCTATTTAGAAATACTAAGAACATATTCTGCTATGTGCAGAACATTGGAATGTGAAATATTTACAATAAATATACAGTATAACACTTTATTAAAAAGGAATATTGCATAAATATGTTTTTACTTGTCTTCTTCTACTTATTTCAAACACATGAGACCTCATATCTAGGGATGGGCGAATGTGTTCATATTCGAATTCAAATGTTAGAACAAATGTTATTGTAGAAATTCGATTTACATAATAGAATGTTGATAAGAACGAATATTCTTAAAAATTTGATTTTCAAATGTTATTTACAGTTTTCGAATGTCACATTCGAATTCGAATGTCACATTCGAATTCAAATGTCACTTTTGAATTAGAATATTACAGTTATAAAACACAATTGTAGACAAGAAACACTATTTTGAATTCGAATGTCACATTCAAATCGAATATCACATTCAAATCGAATATCACATTCGAATTTGAATACAGTATTACAGTAATAAAACACAGTATTAGACTAGAAATACTATTTCAAATTCGAATGTCACATTAAAATCGAATATCACATTCGAATTCGAATATTGCATTTAAAACATAGTACAGTATTAGGGCTCCATGTACTAAAGCGTCAATTTTCTCGCCGACAACGTGTCTTCTCGACTCGCTTGAACTCGCAGCTAGCGAGATGTTGCCCGCCCACCATATGTACTAAAAACTATCCCAAAAAAAGGCGCGTCTAATCCGCATCGAGCACTGGCGAATGATTCATACATATGACGCCTCGCTATTTGCGAATGTACTATTAATCGCTTACAACCTGTCAGTCATGTTTGTCCCACGTGACTGTAAGGTGTCAGAAACGTCAGCTTTGTCGCGGGAACATATTGCAGCACTATATAAAGTCGATTTTATAAATTTTTTCAGACTGCATATTTCAAGAACTTGAAGCTTTACTGGCTGTTTTACTGCTTTACTGACATCCTCTTTTTGTGGCAATATTGCGCAAGACACAGCAAACTAATATGATTCTTGCTACTTTTTCTGTAGAATACTGCATTGCACCGCCAGATCTGTCCAGACATCGGAACCTCATTTTCAACAATCCATAAGTCCTTTCAATGACACCCCTTGTGCTCTTGTGTGCTTCATTAAAACGAATATGTTTCCTGAGTTGGGGGTTATTATAGGGTGTCAGAAGTCATTCATCACAAGGGTAACCGGCATCCCCTGTAATAAAAAAAAAAAATATTGATGTAAGTCATTACAAAAAGACAAAATAATTTTTATTAGCTATTGAGGCTAGCGTCAAATTTAAAATTTACTTGTATTATGTATTTTTAAAAATTATTTATATATCCTTTGTTGAAAAAATAGCAATGCACATGTGTGAGCCAATCACACAAGGCCTCTAGGTGCTGCAACCAATCGGCAGCTATTGAGCATATATCTAGATATGCTTTTCAGCAAGTGATATATAAAAAAATAAAAAGTCAATTAGAAAGTCGTTTAAAATGACATGCTCTTTATAAATCCATAAAAAAATGTTTTATAGTTCCTTTCAAGCTTACCTAATAACCATCCCTCTGGCATCTCTCCATTCTCGAATTTTTGGTACAGTCCGGTCTGCCGAAGGATATAAGCGTCATGGCAGGAGCCAGGGTAATTTGATCTCAGGCTTATTATTCTCATTTTCGGGTAACAAACCATCTGTACATTCAAGGAATGGCAGGACTTTCGGTTGCGGTAAATCTCCTCCCGTAACCGTGGCGGTCGAACTGCAATACAGTCTATTGCCCCAAGAACATTTGGCATTCCAGCCACACTGTAGAATTGCGACTTTATCGATTGCCACTCTTCTGTGGTAGATGGTAGACAAACATATTCGGGGAATATATGCATGAGTGCATCGATAACTTTGGAAAGATGACGAGAAAAGGCAGACTGACTGAAACCAATGATGACGCTGGACACTGCCTGAAATGATCCGGTGGCAAAAAAGTGCAAGGCAGCAAGAAAACTTGAGTATTCCGGGAATGGCCCTTGAACGAGCCGTCACAGGCTCTAGAAAATGTGCTATTTGAGCATATAAAGTCAATATTGAATGTCAATCCAGACGGAACCTTTGAATAACCTCTCGATCGGAAAGGGCATCTAAAGGAACCCGAGGAAGGAATACCCGCTGTACTCGTAATCGCCTTCTTCTAACCGGATTTGGGGCATCAGGTTGACGAATTTGCCTTCTACCCCTCATTTGCATCAGATGAATAATATAAAGTTGAAGAAGTGTCTCCATGGCTAACAGGATCAAAAGTGAGTAACCATTCAATTGTACACCTCTTTTAAATCAGTTGTAGGCGTTGATCTGATAGACCCTATTGTTTATTATGGTGCTCGCCACCTATTAGCTGGCGAGGGATTTTTAACGAGGTAGGTGCGGAGAAATTCACGAGCGTATAAATAGATAGTTTAGTAATTACTGTTTTGTGCGAGATTTATGTCGAGCGAGTATTTTCTAGCTACAAAAAAGACGAGAATTCAAGAGTTGCGGACAAGTTCGCTCGACATTTGTTAATGTAAGGTTTTCAATGGATTCGTGGCATAGTACATACGGTTATTGATCCGCACGCAGAAATTTAGACGGAAATAGTCACGAAGACCTCGCAGACAGCTTAGTACATGAAGCCCTTAGACTAGAAATACTATTTAAAATTTGAATGTGACGGGTTCCGGTGGAGGAGGAGCTAGGCAGGTGTTGCTGAGCTCACAGCTCCAGTCCTACAGTCCTTGGCGGTGGATTCCTTCGCGCCTTGCCCCAATTGTGGGGCTGTTCCTTGGGATAAGCAGTGGAAGCGTTCTGGAACCTTACCAGTGGATTGCCAACCCACTGGTGCATGTCTTGCCAGTTAATCTGACCTATCTCACTTACTATAACTAATTTACCTGGCTCACCTGGCCCAAAACAGGTGTGGGGCACACCATTTTCTCCCAGCCCTAAGTTACTTGCTCTCCCCCGGTGGAGTCCTGCGTACCATTACCTGACACTAATTCTTTCCCCCCCCCCTGCCTGCCCGCTCCCGCCAGGCTAACTTCAAGACCTAAAGACTGCACCGTAATCTCACAGCCTTACCTGTTGTCTTGCTGAGGATTTCTCACCCGTCGGTTGGGTGTTCCTGCCCCCGGCGTTCTCCCTGCCCCCTCCCCCACCGGTGCTGCGTGGGAGGGAGCCGGGCTTGGTCTTGTGTCGGAGACCGGGTGTGGAGGCTGATCTACCCACTGCGCTGGTGCTTGGCGTGGCGCTCCTCTCTCCCCTCCCACTGCTGCTGCGTGAGGGGAGCTGAGGTTGGATTCTCGGACGGAGCAGTGAAACGGGAGGTCCGGAAGGCGACCTCTGCAGCTTGAGCTTCCCACAGGGAGTTGGAAGCTGTCGGCGATCTCGGCGGGCGGGCAGGCAGCGCGAGCTGGGGTGAGTGGCTCAATTTTTCTCCTTCTTGAAATCTTTTGATAAAACGCCAAGTTACTTGCTCGAGAGGAGCCGCATAGCAGAAGGTTGGACTTAAAAAATTAAATGTGACTGGGTTGTAGGTACGCGGAAAATTAACTCAGGACAGTGCTTTCATCTACCTGGGGATATTAAAAGAAAGACCCTTGCTTGGTACTTCGATAGCATAAGTAAAGGCTAAAAGATTACACTGAATTAATAAACTTTGAAAAAGAGACATATATTACTTTGAAACTTTTAGCCGTTGAACTCTTTTTCAAGAATATAGGAACTTGGCTATTTCTGCTTTCAAGGACTCTTTTCTGCTAAAATAGCTATAAAATGGCTATTCCTAACTGACCTACCTTATTTTTACTATATGCATATCCTAATTAAGTAGTAACAAAACTGACATTCCTAGCTTTGTTCAAATTAACATATTTGTTACATTGTTACTTAGGCTACTGAGATTATTTTTTCTTTTTTTTTTCCTCTAATTGTGTCTCTGTGCCATGTCTATGCAAAAAGGAATTTTTACACTTGGTAATAGTTAATTAGCACTAAGCTAAACTTTAAAGTTTATATTTACTGCAGTAATTAACAGCTACAAAGGGGGTACGTTTCCTTACTGGTAATAACTACTGATCAACCCCCCTAAACACTGGTTGACTTAAACTGTCTTTAAACACTTTTAAGTGGCTTTGAGGAGCCTGAACACCTAGAACAAAGGTGTAGGGGGGAAGGGAGAAGGGGTACAAGCTGTGTTAGGCATATCTTCAGGTATCTGCTAATTCTGTGTTTCTATATATTTTTTATCTTTCTCTCTGCACTATGATTACATAGTAAATTCCCCCCCCCCCTCCCTGAAAATCTAAAATACAAGGATAATAGCAACTCTCCTTCTGAGTGCCTAAGACTAGCTCCACGGGGTTAAATGTATAAATATTAACGTCTACTTTTTCAGTGACTGGTAGTTTTAGGGTATGATACTTCACGTAGTAACCTAAGTAGTAAGATTAATCCTAAGCCTAAATTTTGATAATTCTTCTGTATTAGATTTCCCTGTATCAGTGCAATTTAACATTTGAATATTTGAACAAATTAGTAACCTCTTAGGTTAACCAATGTATTAAGTTCTTCCAGTCTCTCTGGTATCTCTGGTAAAATCAGGCGTATATAATTTTTTTTTTTTTTTATAACCCTGGGAAAATTGTATGTGTCTCCTTATAAAAAGGACAACTTTTTCTGGCAGGTAATTAATTAGGTTAATTCTCACCTTAGAATTCCATACCAGTTCTGGTAAATTCCCCTCACTTAAATATAATCAGACATCACAATACACAGCCCACCTCACTGAGATTAGGCACAACTCCTGCACCCCCTTGTCATAATCACAATTAATTGGGGCCACTACTCCCCCTTCTTCTCCTTTTTTTCTATTTTTTTTTTTTTTTTTTCTCTCCACACCTCACTAGATAGACACTTGCACAGGCTCACATTAAGCGTTCTTTTTATTTATTTTGTTTCACTTCCACATAATCACTACACCACAACTGGTTTATGGACAAGTACTTTGGCACCTCTGCCAAAACACCTTCCCCAGCTATGGCAGGCAGACAGAGGGATAGGAAGCTTAAAGGCACACAGGACCCTGCAGTCGACGCTCAACCAGCTTCATCAAATACACCTATGCCTGAAGCATTAAATATACAAAGCTTGGTTGCCAGCATTTCTGAGGCTCTCTCACCCAAGTTTGATGCCTTGAGGTTAGAAATTAAGCAAGATATATCCTCCTTAACGCAAGAAATTAGACAATTTTCAACTAGGCTGCAGGAGGTCGAGCAGAGAGTGTCAGATTTAGAAGATCTCACATTATCATATGGCCCTAAGCTAGATAATATGAATAGTAGTATCCAAAAAACTCTCTCCAGGCTGGAAGATCTAGAAAACCGCAGCAGAAGAAATAATATCAGAGTAATAGGTCTCCCAGAGGAGAAACAGTATGAGGATCTTAGCTTTTTTATTTCTGACACTCTGACAGCAGCTCTTAAATTGCCACCCTCATATCGTCATATCTTGGTAGAGAGAGCACATAGGATGGGGCCACCGCGTACATCCAATAAAAGCAATACCAGGCCTAGACCGGTTATTGCAAAGTTACTTAATTATCAAGACAAAATTATCCTTTTACAACATTTCCGTAAAACTCAACCGCTTTTTATTAATGGCGCCAAGATCCTCATTTTTCAGGATTTCTCGGCTGAAACCACTTCCAAGAGGAGAGATTTGGCACCCATTTGTACTAAATTTATAAGTAGCGGATTTAACGCTACTATAATTTACCCAGCCAAACTTAAAGTAACAGTGAATGAAGTAGTGCATTTTTTTTTGGAGGCGCATTCAGCCGAGAAATTCTTTTTATCTTTGGACTCATCAGTACCAGAAGGGGTAGCCCCAGTTTAGCTAAGATAGGTCCATTGGCTGGGAAGATCCCTCTTCTTGGGGACAATGGGGATACTGGGTGAAATGTTAGTCTCCTTCTCTTCTCTTCCCCTTTTTTTTTTTTTTTTTTTTTCCTCTCTCCTTCTTTTTTTTTCTTCTCGTTGCTCATCTCCCCCTGCTCCATATTAGTTTTAAACCTATAGAAGAATAGAAAAACTTAGAATAATTTCGTGGAATGTGGGAGGGATTTCCACCCCTATCAAGCGAAAAGCTATTCTGACCCAATTAAGAAAACTCCAAACGGACATAGGGTTTATCCAAGAAACGCATCTTAACCCAGAAGAATCCTGTAAACTTAAA
This sequence comes from Bombina bombina, assembly GCF_027579735.1. Lineage (NCBI taxonomy): Eukaryota > Metazoa > Chordata > Amphibia > Anura > Bombinatoridae > Bombina > Bombina bombina. Next base: position 125,582,621 of record NC_069504.1, on the reverse strand, counting down.
GCTTCTTGGGTCAGAGACGTATTTTACTCACCTAGCATTGGTAAAAAAAGGGGTGTGGCTATTTTAATTGGGAAAAGGACTCAGCTTGAGGTGGTGCACTGCGAGCCCGATCCGGAGGGAAGATATGTTCTGCTAAAAGTAAAAATTGCCCAGGAAACATACACGCTATGTAACATCTATGGTCCCAACATTTTTGATCTAGAATTTTGGAATAAAATCCAATCCAAACTTCTCTTGTACAGTCAAGGGCACCTAATTATGGGAGGTGACTTCAATATGGCGCCGCAGTGCCCTTTAGATAGACTTCGAGAAACTATGAAACAGAAAAAACAGAAAAAGGATAATCTAGAATATAACATGTTCAAGAAAATAAAACAAAATTTAGCAGTACGTGACATTTGGAGAAGTCAGAATCCGGATACACAGGAATTTACCTGTCTTTCAAAAGCGCATAAGACCCTCTCCCGAATTGATCTATTTTTAGTAGATGAGCGATTGGGATCCTTAATGGTGCAAGCGGGAATCAATCCTATCTTAATATCAGACCACGCCCCGATTACTCTGGATATTCAGTTTAAACAACTGAAATCTAAATTCTTGCGGTTCTATTTTCCATGGTATCTAGCAACTGACATGAAGTTCAAAACTTGTCTTAGGTCCAAGTTTGAAGAATTTCTGCGGTTTAATTCTTGCTACATAGATCGCCCCGACCTGCTCTGGGAGACCGCCAAGGCGGTCCTCAGAGGCGAAATTTTGGCTTATAACATAGCTCTATCTAAGAAATTGAAGCTAAGAGAAAAGGAAATATATAAAACATTATCTAACTCATACAATAAATATCTGCTGCACAAAAGCCCCCTAAACTGGGCTAAATATGTGCAAGCAAAAGAAGCTAGGGATACATTTATTTTGGCTCAACAAGCGCAAAAAGATTTAAAAATCCAAGCCAAACTTTACAGATATGGGAATAAATCTGGAAAGATGTTGGCTAAAATGGTTAAGAACGAGAAAAAGCAATCTGACATTGAGGAACTCCATCACAAGGGCGAGCGAATTCGGAATCCTGACAAAATCGTATCTGCACTAGTGGAATACTATCAAGATATATATTCCTGTAAAGGAAGCGATAGTAGAGAATCTGCAGAGTTCTGGAACAAGATCACCAGTCCCTCAATTACAGACGATTTTATCAGCAAACTTAACTCCCCTATCTCGGTCCAGGAAGTAGCTAATGTGATCACTAGGCTTCCTAGTAATAAAGCGGCAGGTCCAGATGGACTACCTAATGAATTTTATAAGATATTATCCGCAGAAATTTCTCCTTATTTAACAAATTTATATAATGATATCTATATTAACGGCAAGCCAGTCACATCTTCATTCTCCTCTTCCTATACGACTCTAATACTTAAGGGAGGGAAGGACCCGACGCTAAAAGAATCGTATAGGCCGATAGCCTTACTCAATTCAGATTATAAAATTCTAGCTTCTATTTTAGCCAACAGATTACAGTCAATTCTCCCAAAAGTAATACACACAGATCAAGCTGGATTCCTAAATAAACGAAACTCCTCGACTAAAATCAGGGAGGTATTAGTCGCGCTAGAATACTTTGGAAAAACTTCCTTGCCCAGAGGGGGGAGAGAGGAATCACTCGAAGCATCGGACATGGCTATTCTCTCCATCGACGCCGAAAAAGCGTTTGATTCTGTTACCTTTAAACACCTAAATACATTTCTGCTGAAGTTTGGAATCAAGGGTAAATTCCCTGAATTTATAGAGAACCTTTATAACCACTCTGCTACAAGTCTGATAGTCAATGGAACGGTATCCTTTCCAATAATTTTGGAGAGAGGAACGCGTCAGGGTTGTCCTCTCTCCCCACTTCTGTTTGATGTTGCCATTGAGCCCCTAGCAATCATGATAAGACAAAGCTTGGAAGGTATAAAGATTAGGAATCATGAGTTGAAAGTCGGTTTATATGCAGATGACGTTCTGTTGTATTTATCAAATACTAAAATTAATATCCCTAAACTCATGCAGATAATTGACCAATTTGGTACCTTCTCAGGATACAAAATTATTGCATCTAAATCAGAAATTTTATGGATTAGGAGGAACACTGATTCCTGTACAGATAACCCATTAAAAATAGTAACAGACTCATTTAAATATTTAGGGATAAATATCCCGGTGAATTCTAGTGATTTATATGAATTTAACATACCCCCAATTATAAAGCAAATTCGGGAAAAACTCAGATTATGGCAAAGTCTTCCACTATCACTCTCGGGGAGAGTAGCACTCTTTAAAATGGTCCTCCTCCCAAAACTTTTATACATACTTCAGAACGTTCCAGTAATTCTTTTTGAAAAAGATGTCCGGCTGATTAATAGTTTAATTAGACAATTCCTTTGGCAAGGGAAAAGTGCACGAATAGCCCTCAATAAACTTACTCTTCCACGTGAGTTCGGAGGCTTGGCGCTTCCAGACATTAGAGCGTACAATCTCAGTTTCCTGGCACGAATAGCATCTGGTTGGGTTCTGTCTAAAGACTACATTTTAAATAATGATCTTGAAATTAATATGTGTGACCCATACCTTCCTTTAGCACTTTTACACTCTCCCCCAAAAGAGCTACCAACAGAGATTAAGAGATTTAAAACAATTTCTAACCCTATCAAGGCGTGGTGGAAGATATCAAAGCTTCTTTCAATTAACACTAAGGTCTCGAACTATCTCCCCCTCATAGGCAACCCAAAATTCCAACCTGGGCTATATTCTGAGGTTTTCCGTAGATGGCATAAGAATGGCCTAAACAAATTATCCCTACTGAGAGATGGGGATAGAAAATCTATTAAAACATTTGAAGAGCTGAGAGAGGAATTTAATTTACCTAATAAGGATTTCTTCGCCTATCTGCAGATAAGGCACTTTCTCTCTGAAATAACCAGAGAAGTAGGATGGTGCTGGAAGCTGGGCAACTTGGAAAATTGGTTTAAACTTATGGGAACTGACCAGATGTCTATTTCGTTGTGCTATCGCCTACTTGGTACTCACAGGGGAACTTTAACTTTGGCAAGGCTAGTGTCAACATGGATCTCACTTTCAGATCCGAATATGGTGGATTCAAAAAATTTTCAACACTCTATAAGGAAAGTGGCAATGATAACTCTCTCAGCTACTTGGCGGGAAGCGCATATTAAATTGCTTCACAGGGCATACTTCACTCCGGATAAGGGCCGTAGCGTGCACAACCTAGATTTTGACAAATGTCCTAAGTGCTCATTTCCAGCAGCTGACCTTGAACATATGTTCTGGTCCTGTCCAAAAATTAGAAACTTGTGGCGCAAGGTAGAATATTGGTTGAATAGGGTGTTGAAAATTCCCCCAGTGACCTTGTCTTTATATCAGATTATTTTATGCATTGACAATTTAAACAGACACCATCCTAATGATAAGCTGGTAGCTATGACTATTTTAGCTACCAGATACTTAATATGCAAAAAATGGAAAATGCGTTCTGTACCCAGTGTCTCGGAAATTCAGAATTGTCTGAAAAAACAGTGCCTACTGGAACAAAAGGATACAAACATAGACAATGAAAATGACATAAGGAATTTTTTCAGTAAATGGTCTGTGTATATTAAAACACTGCCTGAAACTGAAATGGAATATATGATTTTTCCATTTCAAAATTCTGAATTAGTCCTTTTAGGCATATGGTAGATGGAGCAGGGAGAGAGATGGTTACTCCTTCCTTAATTAAATTTTTTTTTTTTATCATTTATTGTATAAATTATAATTTAATTCTGTGGTGGGGATATTGGAGGGGGGAAAGGGGGGGAAAGGGGAAAAAAAAATGCCAACATAAGGCGAATCAAGATAATTATTTTCTTTGATTTAGACTATAATGATAGTAAACCTTCCTTGAGGAGGATTTTGTGTTTGAAGTTATTTAATAAGTCTTGATTTGTTAAAATTGTCTGAAATATCAGAAGACAGTAATTCTTTTTGCTTTATCATTTTTGTAACTGTTATGACTTCTGCTTGTAGCATTGTACAATACTGCCTTTGTTGGTTAATAAACAATATTTAAAAAAAAAAATTTGAATGTGACATTCGAATGTAGCATTCAAATTCGAATATTACATTTATTAAACACAGTTGTAGACTAGAAATACTATTTCGAATTTGAATGTCACATTCCAATTCAAATATTACATTTTGAAATTGAATGAATACGTAGCTAAACATTCTATTGAATGAATATTTTCGAATTTTATTGAAAAATTTGAAAACGAAAATTTTAAAATAGAATGTTAGAATGTTATATAAACATTCGAAATTCGATTCGAACAAACGATGTATCAAAATTAGACATGTGCATTTCGTTTCGTTACGAATTTAAATTCGGACGAATTTGTCAAATTCTGAGATTCGGATCGATTCGATTTTCCAAATTGCCGTAGCACCGAACCTAACAAATAAATCCGAATTATTTTGGATTTATTCATAACATTCGGATGGCCATGGACTAATCACAATTACACTAGTATTGTACTGTATATTAGGTTATATCACTCTGCTATGGGTTACACCTAATATTACAGTACATAATACTAGTCTAATACACAGCACATCCCACCTAACACATACCGAACTTCCGAATTTACGAATCGAATCCGAACCGAATACATCCGAATTTATTTGAATCCAAAACGAATGCATTCGAAGTTATCCAAATTCAAATCGATCCGAAAACAAAATTCGAAAATATCCGAAACAAATGTCTAAAATTCAAAATTCTTTTAAATTTCAAATTTTTAGAAACATTCGCCCATCCCTACTCATATCTTTGAGTGCTAATAACTTTTGTGTGCAATATTTTTTTTTTTAAATAATTTGCATTAGATGGTGTTATTATAAGTGTAACCATACTTTGCAATGTATTTTTGATGTGTTTTGTAACACTTTTTTGTTTTGTGAAACAGTTAACTGTTAACTTGAAGTGCTTAAGTGGTTGTGTTTATTTTCAACTTATAATACCAGCACAATTTAACCTGCGCGCAAACAATTTCGAAGATCTGATATCGCTTGTGCTCCACTCATAGGGGTAGATTTATCAATGTGCGAGCGGTTCTAATGAAATGCTTGTGCAATGCCGCCCCCTGCACATTCGTGGCCAATCAGACGCTAGCAGGGGGTGTCAATCAACCCGATCGTATCCGATCGGGCTGATTGCTGTCCGCCGCCTCAGAGGTGGTGGACGAGTTATGGCCCTGTATCTTTAATATGCTATGTTCTCTAAGCGTAGTGTACCCCCTCTGTTGTCAGAGAAAGCTGCAATAAATTAGACTTTTACTCATGCTACCATCATTTGTAAAACTGTTATTGATTGAAAATCATCAGTATTCAACAACTATTTTTGTTTACGGATCATTGTTAAAATATTGTTTTAATAATAATAGTAATATATGTAAGATATCTTTAAAATAATCTACAGAGATATCTGACTTCTTGTTTGCAATAAGTTCTTTTACATGGCATGTTATGGAAAGTTTGCATTCCCAAACAACTCTACAACTCTTTAATAAAGTCTCTTCTGCATTTATGTGAACATTTGAGTCTTGTAATAACTGACAAGATATAAACAAAACAGATCTTAATAAACTCAGCGAATAATTAATCAACCAAGTTATGTGCAATTTCATGTCCTCAATTTTCACAGATAGCTGAAAGCTATTTATAATATCAAACTGTTTTCTAAGTGCATAAAAAGCAGATTTTAATATTGTTTAATGAAGCAAGGGAGGGCATATACAAATCTTTTTTATATATATAAAATATTCTTTACACTTAATAGACATAATTTTCAGGTTTATTCTTTCATTATTCAGATCCTTTGCTGAAGGAGATGTTTGGAGCACTATATGGGAACAATTTTGGTCATTAGATTAACATTGTTAAAAGCATTGTTCCAAAAACATTTGTTGTATAGTGCTAGGTACAACTTTGACAAAGGATACCAAGAGAATGAAGGAAATTTGATCGTAGTAGTAAATTGGACTTTGACTGGTGCAGTATTTTCTACATGATAGCAAATATTTTTGTATGGAATAAAGCTAAAGGGAAATTTATTACGTTGTATAGGCTACATTTATCATGCTACAGATGCAAGAGCGAGCCTGCAGCTGATAGTTAAAAAAAACAGCTGTCTTCATACAGCTTTTGAACGTCTCCATCAGCTCTGAAGTGGAGATTTAATATTGCCCTGGACCAATCTGATCAAGATGATTGACAGCTCCTTCTCTTACCTGATTGGTTGTGGGGCAATGGCATTGCATGAGCAACCACTAGCCATGATCAGGGGTAGATACATTCCTTAATTGTGAACCTTTCCACCTACTCATTGATTAATGGAGTACGATATGTTACTTTTTTATACTTTTTCACCCACAGGGCCGGATTACAAGGGGCGTGCTAAATAATTTTTTCGCTCACGCTCCCACTGTGTTTAAAAGGGTGTATATTACAAGTTGATAGTAAAAAGTTATTCTACAAGCAAAAACCTTTGCACGCTATTTTTATGACTTCGGATATCATGACCACGCTAACTACTTCTCCCTATAGACTTCTATGGGTCATGCTTTAAAAAAACGATTATGAATTGTGCGCTAACCTGACACCGTATTAGACCAACTGTGCTAAACTCGAAGATATTAATATTTTACATTCCAATGTTCTTCACATAGAAGAAAATATATGTATGTATATGTATGTGTGTGTGTATATATATATATATATATATATATATATATATATGTATATATGTATGTATATGTA